>NW_022436979.1:16596145-16776935 GCF_009761245.1 Sapajus apella | reverse complement strand
CATATGTATACATGTATATATACATATGTATACATACATATGTATACATGTATATATACATATATGTGTGTGTATATATATATATATATATGAGGATAAAACTTAAATGGTCACATTAAATAACAAAAAACAAAAAAAAAACCTTATAGTGATCTTGTTCAAGTCTTTTCCATTTTTCCACCTATACAGTGAAAAAAATAATCAGTGTTTTTCAAGCTTATCTGTGATGGCAATGCATTCAATCAATTTAGTAGGTTGCTACTAGTATTTTTTAAATGAAATAGAAGATACTAGAAAATAGAATCAAAGTGCATCACCAGTATTAAGAGTAGGCATATTTCTGTGAAATTCATTTTGAGTGTGTATGTGTGTGTGCACATGCACACCTGTGTATCTATAGGTACACAACAATTTCGTGTTACTGGTTTTTGATGTAAAATCTATTTCTTACTGTGGTCAGAGAGATTTGAAAGTCACAGAAGATATCTAAAGTCCCTTCTAACTCTACTGTCAATCTCTGCATCTACTAATTAATTATTCTATGTACTTTAATAACTGAAAAGGAATCTTATCTTTTAATTTAATTGGGCCTGCATATGAATCCAAAGTTTATAGGAAGAATGAAAGACGACCTAAAATTGTTGAATTAGAAGGCTGCAATGTAAATTTGTTCCAGTTCCATTAACTTTTTTTTTAAAGGACATGCATTTCTGGAATTACTGACTTAATGAGCAAGACAATTGTGGAACAAAAACAAAATACACACAAGTAAAATCTTGCACATGTTATATATATGTTAAAACCACATTAACCCAGACTGCCTGGGTTTGAACAACAGTCTTGCTACTTACCAGCTGTATGACTTTAATAAACTTTAATTTTTCTGTGCTGAAATTTTTTGTAAGCTGAGAATAACAGTGCCTACCTTTAGTGGTTGTTGTGAGAATCAGGGGAATTATTTATATGCAAGGCAGTTAGAAGAATGTCTGGCAGAAAGTCAGTATGTATAATTATTTGCTATTATGACTGTTGTCTTTTACCTCGTCTCATAAGTTATTTCAAATTTTCCAAAATGCAAAATTAACATGGATCCAAGAATTTTATCTATATTCAACTAATATTTTGAAAACCAATATGAAGTAGTTAAATATGGTATTTAAATGCAGATGTTCTATTGAGAATGTACGCATCATCAATGACTCTAAGATTCCCAAAGATGTGGACTAAATTATTCCTCAGCTAAGTAAAGAACTCCAAATACATGAAATAAGAATTCTTAGTGTTTGTGATAATTATGGAATGAAGGAAAGGAGAGGAAGAGAGACACCCTTAAAAATAACTTGACTGTATTTGCTAAGTATAGATATTCAGAATACTGATCACTTAATGGCTATTTTGTTTTTTGCACACATGATGCTGGATCACTGGGAGTTAAGACCCACAGGCCGAGATGGGTACAGGTTTAGTAAGGGGATCTACGGCCATCAGCAGCTTTCCTAGGATAACTGTGTAAGCATCCCCTACTGGGCTGGCACTCCCCACCCACCTTTAGCTGGCATCTCAGAATCAACTGGGTCAGAAAGAAGCTTTTCTAAGCTCCTCACATAGCCTCATCTCCAAAAAGCATGCCTTCTACGTACTCACAGCAAATGACATATCTTTTGTGCATCCTGGGCTGCAAATTCTGCTTATCTGGGTCCCATATGAAGTTTTCAGTGAGTTTCAGGGTGCAGCAAAATGTTAATCTCCTCACATGAGCTCCAGGCTCCACCACCCACTATCTCAACGGACATCCAAAGGCTGCTTACAAAGAAGTGTCCCAGTCACTTGGAATCCTTCTGCTTCCCTCCAAGGCAACAGGCTACCTTCGTGCCTGCAACAGCCTCCACAGGGCCCATTCTGCACGAATGGGACAGAGATGGAAGGGCCATCTGGACTCTGAGGGAGCACTACTGCCCCAGTGAGAGTTTCTGGGGGCCTAAGAAGGTACAAGTTTGGCTTAACAAAATGTCTTGTAATGTACCTGCATCAGATCTTGTTTTTCTTTTTCTCCTGAGCTAATGGCCTTTCTGATAGATTTTAGTTCTGTTAGAATGGCTTTGGCTTCACTGAGTTCATACCCGCTCTGGCCTCCAGACATTTTTTTATCGATTCTGTTGAAAAGAGAAAAAGAAAGAAAAAATATCAAAGAATGGTAGCATATAAGTTAGACAGTAGGAACTGGTTTTGGAATTGTCTAAGTTGGCCAATTATTTCACTTCTGATTCTCATATACCAGCAATCATCTTTTCAGGTTGTTTCTCTTCCTTTCTCTTCTTTTTTATTTGAGACAGAGTCTTGCTTTGCCATCCAGGCTGGACAGAGCTGGGCTCACTACAACCTCCGCCTCCTGAGTTCAAGCAATTCTCCTGCCTCAGCCTCCTGTGTAGCTGGGATTACAGGCACCCGCCACCATTCCTGGCTAATTTTTGTATTTTTAGTAGAGATGGGGTTTCACCACCTTGGCCAGGTTGGTCTTGAACTCTTGACCTTGTGATCCACACGCCTCGGCCCCTCCTTTCTCTTTTCATCACAGCCAGCTAAGATTTCTCCCGTCCCCCACTTCAAACCCAATCCATTTCTAATCACTTTGGGGCTCAAATAAATATATGTCTTTTTGTCTTCAATCTGTTTGAATGATCCCACTGCTGGCTGAACCCAAACCTCATCAAGTGCTGATCCTGATCTTCACCCAAGAAAGGTAAAAGACATGGGCAAATGCTTTAGCAGAAGAACACAGAGGCAAATAAACTGCCACCTAATTTTATATAATGTTTTGCTATAACGTCTGTGCAAAACCTGGCACAGGGCCTGCAGCTTGGGAGACCTTAAATAAATGGTCAATAAATTATTATTTATATTAGTGAGTATTCTATAATGTTTGGATTGTGGGGTTAGTTTTTTTATTTCTCTCTCTCTCTCTCTCTATATATATATATATATATATGTACAGATATAGATATATATACACACACACATATATATAAGTATTTATTCTGCTTTTATGAAAGTTATGAGTCAAGATAAAATTGCTTGCCTTGCTGAATAAGTTCAAACTTAGGCAAATGGCAGAAGGGCAGTGGTCATTTCTCAACTCATACTGAATAAACAGCTCTTCAGTGAGCTAATTTATTATCCCTGCAGAGCTGCTTACCAAGTATCCTTACAGTTTACGTTGTCACTTTAGGCTAGAGGATTTCATGTAACCTAATTCTTTGTGTTTGAAGGGCCTGATCAAATTACCTAATTCTTTAAAAAAAATAGTTTAATGTACTCTTCATGATCATTCTCCTGGTCCTCTCCAGCTACCTGTGCTGTTCTGGATTCGTTATTAATACAGGACGAGTTTTCCTTATGGGATGTATGGTTATGCCTCTGCCCTAGCCAACAACTCTATACATGTTTACATGTTTTGAGTCTTATATCCAGAGTCTCCAGAGAAACAACACCTACTGAATCAGAGAAAACAGACTCTGAGCTCGTTTGGTTTAAAACATTTAATACTTAATATTTATTTTTAATGTGAAAGGTATAATCTGAAAACAATAAAGCAATGCCATCTTAATCACTCTTCCAAACAAAGTCTACTCAAACAAGTACACCTTGTAGATAACATATTTCCCCAAGTACTGTTTTAGTAACTATCTTATGCTGCTGAACAAGCAATTAAAGACTTAAAGAACCTAAGAAAATAAAATAAACTTGATCATAAGATCATCTGATAATAAAGTACAACCAATCAAGTCACAGATTAAACACATGCACATATGCGCATGCAGGCGTGCGCGCGCGCGCACACACACACACACACACGCACACAGTGTTTAGAATGGGAAGGGCCCCTAAAGATCCCCTAGTCACGCTTCTTGCAAATGAATAAGCCAAGGCAGAAAGTTGATGCAAATTTACACCACGAATTGCACAGACACTTAGCTAGCAGGGGAACTATCCCAAAATGACAGATTCAGGACTGGGACTCTTATGACTATCACATTTAGAATACCTGATGGGACTAATGCAGGACTTTGACTATCAGCTAATTCCATTTATTTGGGAAGAGATTTATCAATGGAATTTCTGACTCCCTTAAGTATTATATCCACCAACTTAGCTGAGGAAATGGTTTATTAAACAAAACAAATGATATTTCCAAATATACCATTTTGACGTTTTCAGATGTAGCACTTTTTAACTAAAAATAAAAACTAAAAACTAAACCATGAGATTTTATAAAATAGGATGTAATGGGACATCCGAAATTGTGTCAAAGTGAATTTCTAAAGCTCAAGTAATTTCTTCCTATTTGTGTAAAGTCTTCAGAATTTAATGATAAAACATATCTTTGATTTGGAAATAAACATAAACTTTATCATTTGAAAATAAACGCAGGTAAGTTGTTTTCAGAAATAAACCTTAACATTTAAAAATAAAAGCAGGACTAGCTCAAGACTGCTAATTTAAATTTCAGAGAGCTTTAAACACAGGAAAATTTCTTGGCTATCTACTGCTCAACAGAATGCTAGATATGAAGAACATAGCTCAGCTTTTATCATAGAATGTTTTTTGGTCTTTTTCTTTTGCCTCCTTTGAACTTCTCTAAGTGTTGTCTTTTTCCTTTATTTCCCTCTTTCTTGTTTTTCTCCTCTACTTTGCATTTCCCACCTTTTCTCTTTTGACCCTAATTTGTCATAAAATAAACCGAAATATGAGTATCATTTGCTGACTTAAAGAATCATGGTTTTTGTGCTTAACATGAGAAGTGCCATTTTTTTCCTAAAAATTTTTTTGGAAGTTCTTGACTTGAGTATGCCCTATAATTATTTTTTACTCAATATATTAGTCTCTTCTGAGAAAGAAAAGATGTTCATTTACATTCCTTCTCTGGAAAATGTCTACCCTGAGAACCAAATTTTCATAGCATCTGTATATGCCTGTGACTTGCTGTTTCAGCACTAGGCTATTTTCCAATTCTGAATGCACACTGGAGGCAGCAAATGGAAATATGCATCTTCCTGGTATCCATTTACACATATGCTACACTACTGCTTAGGCCAAAGTCAGATTTGGGACCACAAACTAGAACGAATAACGTAGAGAACAATGCCATATTTGTCTACCCAGCATAAAACTACTGTACCAAGTAAAATGAAAGCTCAAGTTTAAATTATATTGTAATTCCAGATTCAACAAATATATTCCACTCTATTGTAAATAAATGAAAAGTTACAAAAGCCTACAAGAAGATTCTGTCTAAACCTTTTCTGCCATAACCACAAATATAAGTCCCTTTATAGTATCAGGAGTGTGGTTTTTTAAAAAGTCTGGTTGCTGTGTTTGATTGCTGATCATTCAGGGTTTTAGTAGCATGGTGACTAACATTAGAATAAAAACAGCTTTATTTTGTCTATAGTTAAGATAAACAGGAGAAGTCTCTGACGTTAGATATCATCTCTTTCTGCTCTTGGTTCAAGGGATTAGAATCACTGCAAGAGAATGCCTGAATTTCTACAACAAATGTCTATTGTTTTCTTGTGGAATGTTATTGACAGATTCTTAAACATGCCTTAGATTTCTATAAAAATTGCTTGCAAGCAAACTGCTTTCAAACAATACAGCATTGTTATATCAATATAACAAAGACAGCAAGTTTGGCTAACCTTTAATCCCAAGTGGTGACGTGAGTTATAATTTCATGTGCCTTAAAAATGTGGAACATATGGCTAAACACTTTATGGCACTCTTCAAAGTTTGTTTTGTCTCCCTACCCACCACGAAGCCCTGCTTTATGCTAATAAACATTTACTAAATAACGCATTTATGTCATTCTAGTTCTGCTTGGTTTTCCAGGGAGCTCTGCAGCCAGCTGAGGTTCTTACAATATGGCTGTACTTGAGAAGCAGTGGGGATCTCATAACATATACCTGGCATAGAGACTAGAAACAGGTTATTTTTCTAAGCACTCTCCATATTATTCTAAAGTGCAGTCAGGTTTGAGAATCACTAGGGTGGGAGCATCTGAAGGAATATTAAGGTCATGATTATATGCAGTGAGCAGGCAAAAAAGAAGTCTGAGTGATAAAAGCACATGTGGGAAATTAAAGTCACGTGTCTGACTGGTGGTCAAGAGCAGCGCCTGGGTATCTCAAGGTATGACTAATCACCCAAACAAGAACAACCAGTTTGCCTGGCCAATGACACACAGGATATTTAAAGGGGGTGACACCTTGCTGCTTGGAGCATCCCGAATTTCCTAAGAGCAGAAGGCAAAATAGGATTCCACAGGGAAAAGAAACACAGCTGGGTACTTTCCACAGAGGTGACGCCTGAGACCAGCTTGGCATTACTGAGGTGCTACCAAGGGAGATGCCAGGAAGAAAATGAAACCTGTCTGAACACGAAACTGACCAGGGATGTCCCTAGAAATATTGTACCGCACTTGGAGGCACCAAGCAGGAGGGAAGATTTACCTCCTCTCCATGGTCATGCGGCTGTGAAAACCATGGACTGCTTCTCTCCCATGAGACCCCCTGTGGAGTAGACTGCAGGATTAGAAAGGTCCAGGTGTGCCTGTCATGCTTTTTGTCATGGGCTGGGCCTCAGCAGCAGGGAGAATAGTGGCTTTCTCTAGAATTACCAATGGTAATTCTAGACTAGCTCTAGAACTAAAACAAGGGCTTTTAAGGCGTCATATCAGTGAAGGCATCAGGCATTCAGTGGCTTTCAGGGGCCGGGAATGGGGAAGGAATATCCTGATCCTATGACCCACTGTCACCCCCTTTTCCACTTAACCTGGCCCAGCCTACGGCTCTGCTTATGGCCCAGCAGACTTCAGTACCAAACGGGAAAGACAGAGGAACGCAAGAAGTGAGGCGTGCACTCCCACTCCTTTACTGATAATCCTGACTTGCTCTTGTTCCCCTGCCATCTGTCAGGGTTAGACTCTAGGTCATCCCTGGGGCTGACAGAGGGAGACAGACACGCCTCCACCCGAAGGCCCAGGGCAGCTGCAGGCTTACATAGGGGTCAAGTGCAGCAGGCCCAGTCTAATGTGGAGAGGAACTTCTTGTGCCTAGTCTCTTAGATCTGCACCACATCTCAGAGGAGGCCAGCAAGGGTCCAGGAGACAAAGGTAAGACAAAGGCTTTTCACTTTGGTATCTTTAGATCTCCAATGATTAATAAAAACTTTGGATCTTTTCAAGTGTAGAGATCTTTCCCAAGTTTTTCATCTGTTGATTGATTGTTTTGTTTTCTTTTGGAGTAGAGCTCTGAACTTACGTTTCTTTGAGAAATCTCTTATGTAATCTGTACTTCTATTTTCTTTGTATTATTATTAGGGAGCTTACTCTAAAATTGATTCAGTATTTTCATACTCACTGCTGCAATGTTTCAAAGCCTTGTTCTTTATAGAGCAGTTCTTGCTTCATCTGTGAGAGTTCTCTCTTCAGCTTTTTAACCTTTAAAGAGAAATCAATATAAATATTAATGTTTGCAAATAATTAGCAACATAGGATATTGTTTTAAAAGATAATAAATTAGTCAACTATTAAACACACAAATAAAATCATTAGTTAAAGTAACATTTACTTTCTCCTTCACACAAATTCTGTGGAAGGGATATTATTTATGTTTAAAACTATTAGTAATATGTATTATTACTACTATATACTTTCATTACCTTACTTAGCAACATTCTTAAGAGTTGGACATCATCATTGTCTTCGGCCATAAAGGGCAGAATAAGAACTTCAGGCCATGGCATCTCCATAAAAGTGTGTGTTTGTCCTTCATTCACTGTGCCCAGGACTACTGCCCACCCCTCCGTTCCCTGAATGGCCTGGTCGTTCCCTCTGCCTGGAAAGCTCTGCTTCAGATCTCCCGCAGTTGACTCCCTGCCCCTCCAATGCTAGCTGAAATGTTACCTTTTCACATAGGACTTTTCTAGCCTCCTGCCCCTGCCATGACTCTGTTTTATTTAGACCAGAGTATTTTTCAGGAGCTGAAATTCTCCATGTACACTGTCTGTCCTCATGAGAAAGCAAGCTGCATCCTGCCAGCTGTATCCTGAGCATCTACAACCATGTCAAGCAAACAGCAGATGATCAATAAATATTTGTTGTCAAACTGATAAAATATATTTTTCTGTTGTCAAATATATTCTTTGGTAATAAAAATTCTAAAATTTGACAGATCAGAAAAGCAACATATGCCTGGTTTAGTCACAAACTAATAAAGGTCTTCATGCGAGGGTTAGAAACTTAATTCCATATATTAAGTTAGAGTCTTAAGTTTTTTGGTGTTTTGTTTTGTTTTGTTTTGAGATGGAGTCTTGCTCTGTCACCCAGGCTGAGTGCAGCGGCATGATCTTGGCTCACTGTAATCTCCGCCTCCCAAGTTCAAGCGATTCTCATGCCTCAGCCTCTTGAGTAGCTGGGATTACAGGGGCCTGCCACCATGCCCAGCTAGTTTTTGCATTTTTAGTAGAGAGGGAGTTTGACCATGTTGCCAGGCTGGTCTTGAACTCAAGGGCACAAGCAATCCACCCACTTTGGCCTCCCAAAGTGCTGGGATTACAGGCATGAGCCACAATGCCCGGCCAGAGCCTTAAGTTTTAAACACATTCTGTTGTGCAATATTTAAGTGTGCTTTTAAACTTTTATGTTGATTTATTTTGCTCACTCCACAAATACATATTGACTCTACTATGCATCTAGTGCTGGGCCTGAGTATGAACAAAAAAGATATGATCCCTGCCCTGAGGGATCTTACAGACAATGGAGCAGCCAGATATTGAGCAAATAATTACCCAACGAAAGAAATCTTACCAATTACTAAAGGTGTTCTAAAGGAAAAAGTTCAGGATACTTAGATATGCCAAGAGAATAGAACCTAATTTGGTCCGAGGGCTTGGGTGGAGCCTGTCTGAGGAAACAATGCTTCAATTGGGAGGAAGGATTAGTGGGGGCTCATTTGGTAGAAGGGGTCCTCAAAAGGAAGAGCTTGTACAAAACTCTAAAGGGACAGCGGGGTGAGGGGGTATTCAGCAAACCTCTGGAATTTAAAGAATGCCACTATGGCTGGATTACAGAGGGTGGGGGTGGAAAAGATGGAACTGGAAAAGGACTGGTATATAGATGCCACATTGAGAATGTCTAAATCTTACTTTAAGAACAATGAGAATCAAGGAGGGATTTTAAATAATCACTGTGACAATGCTGTGGAGACTGACCAGAAGTGTCACAAGGGTCCATTATGCCACACTGTGGGCTGGCATGTGGGCAAGAGCCAGAGGAGGAAGATACTTCAGAGGCAGAATCAACAGGACTTGGTGATGGACTCAGCGTGGAGGGTGGGGAGAGCATTTGACCAAGACCATGTCAGGATTTTGGCTTGCCACCTGGGTAGATGAAGGTGCTTTCCTGGGGAGCAGGACCAAATGTGGAAGAAAAGAGGAAGGGTTTTCTTTAAGACATTTATTTCTGTGATGTCCAGGAGACTTCAAATTAAGACATTCTTTATCTTGAAGAGCTATTGGGGCTCCCATGTTCACTGCAGCAGCATGCTTCACAATAGCCAAGATATAGAAATATTCTAAATGTCCACTGACAGACAAATGGATTAAAAAAACACAGTGTGTATACACAATGGAATATTATTCAGCCTTTAAAAAGAAGGAAATACTGCAATATGTGACACTATGAATGAACCCTGAGGACATTATGCCAAGTGAAACAAGTCAGTCACAGAGGGACAAATACCGTGTGATTCCACTGACATAAAGTATCTAAAGTAGGCTCATAGAAGCAGCAAGCAGAATGGTGGCTGCCAGGTGCTAAGGTGTGCAGAAATGGCAGAATGCTAGAGGAAATAAAGTTTCAGTTACACAGCACGAAAATTAGTCTAGAGATCTGCTGTACATTGTTTTTATAGTTGAATATATTATACACTTAAAAATTCTGTTAAGAGGATAGATCTCATGTTAAGTGTTATTACTACAATAAAATAAAAATTGAAGTTTAAAAAAATCTGAAATGGACTTGACAAACTTGGCCTCTGCTCTGTTTAGGTGCTGTGAGTGAAATTTTATTCTGTTGGGTGACAATCATATAGGAAGCTAACCTGTGCTTTCTCTGTTCCCCACATTATTTAGTTTACCTAAAGATGGCTATATGCTAGTTTTATACTGGAGAGTCTTCTTAATGGACAACCTGAATGATTTTTAGCTCCCAAATACCGAGATGGCATTTTATGAACTATTAAAAAGTTTGCTCCCATAAGTGAAATGAGTATTTCCAACCAGACATTATTTCTAGTTGTTTTGGTTTTATCAGTATGGTCTTAATTAGTCGTTCAACACCTTTCTACTCTGGAACCACTTGGCATCATTCTAGCTATTGGAGGATCACTGTTTTCCTTCTTTTATTCTCTAACCCAGTCTCAAATGTAGGACAAGAATGTAAAAACAAATGTCCTTAGATCACAACTAGAAGATTAAGCTAATGCTGGCCTATAAGCTTAGCACAATGTAGACTCAATGAGCTAAATTCATAAGTACTTTTAATGTATTCCAAGCACTGTGCTTAATACAAATACCCATTATTAGATACAGTTTTCATTCTCATTTTATTGGCAAGGAACCTGGGACCTAAAGGGGACAGGTAAGTAACCTGCTGAAGGTTACACTGCTATCACAGTCAATCTAGAACCAGGAGAACTTCTAAAAATACAATTTAAAAAGTTTTGTTATTAACGGCATAATACATGTAAAAAGAAAGACAAACTAGAAAAGTCGCAAAATTACCTAAAGAAAATCTGTGACCCTTATTCTGCCTTAGAAACTTCATTACTCCTGTATCCCACTAGAAATGAAGACATGAACAGCCCACGATCCCCAGTGCCTGTATTTTCTCTCACATTACTGAATTTAACTACAGCTGTAGCTGACCACCTAATTTTATTTCTATGGAGCCAAATTTTACAACCCAGAGTGCTAAACTGGAAGCAAGAGACCCACGATTTCTGCCATCTCCCACTGTCTATACTGACTAAAGAAACTGCTATTTTAAATTGATTTCAGTTATTTCTGAAAACCAGGAAGATACTATGATTAAATGTGACGACTGAAAATCGCAGAGCTTATTACCACATCTTACAATCCTAGTGTCATAGGTTTTGAAGGGGAAAGAAGATGACAATGAAGGAAAAGTAAACTCTGGAAACCTATAGACCAGAGAAAGATCATAAGACAGACAGCTTTCAAAAGTGTGCCCTAAAAGTGAATCTTGCAACATTAAAGCTGTAAGGAGTAAAATGATATTTTACTAATGACTACCTTCCCTTTTCACCATTTTCTCCTTTGTCTTGCAGGGAACTTCTTAAGCAAGCCAATAAAGGGTAACTGTCAACTGCTCCTTCTGGAAATCTTTCTATTGACTACCACTTCCACCTTACTAAAAATCCTCATCTCCCTATCTCATCTCTAAAGTCACCTTTAAAGAAAATAAGAAGTCAACTCCAGATAGTCAAATAGTCAGAATAAAACACTGCTTAACTTTCATAAAGAATAGAGGAAAGTGTATGATAGCTAGTAAATGGAATTTGTCATCAGAAATAAGATGGCTAAACACAGTATCTTTTTTCAGAAAAAATCTTTTGTTTAACAATAAAAAGGAAATAAAACAAAAGCCAATGAGAAAATTCATATAAAACATTTATGAAATATACTATCTTAAGATACAAATAACAGATACATATTAATATATGGAAGGTCAATGCTAGGTATCCACAAATAATTAAACCAGTAAATTACCACGTAACCCAGCAATTCTACTTCAAGGCATATACCCAAGAAAAATGGAAACCTATGTCCACACAAACACTTGTACATGTAGGCTCACAGCAGCACTATGCATAATAGCCAAAAAGTGGTAGGAACCCAAATATCTGCCAACTGATGACTGGATAAATAAAATATGGCCAGGCACGGTGGCTCATGCCTATAATCCCAGCACTTTGGGAGGCCGAGGCAGGTGGATTGCTTGAGGTCAGGAGTTCGAGATCAGCCTGACCAACATAGCAAAACCCCATCTTTACTAAGAATACAAAAATTAGCTGGGTGTGGTGGAGTGCACTTGTAATCCCAGCTACTTGGGAGGCTGGAACAGGAGCATCACTTAAACCCAGGAGGCAGAGGTTGCAGTCAGCCAAGATCTCACCACTGCACTCCATCATGGGCAACAGAGTGAAAATGTGTCTCAAAAAAATTAAATAAATAAGATGTTTATTCATATAATGGAATATTATTTGGCAATTCAAAGGATGAAGTTCTAATACATGCTACCAATGTGAACAAACCTTGAAACACATGCTAAGTGAAAGAAGCCAGGCACAAATGATCACACAGTATATGATGCCATTTATATGAAATGTCTGTAACAACAGGCACACCTGGAGAGACAGAAAACAGTGGCTGTTCAGGGCTCGGGGGATGGAGGAGGCAGGTGTGGGGAATGCGGAGTAACTGCTAATGGGTACAGGGTTTCCTCTGGAGGCAGGGCAAATATGTCCTAGAGTTAGATTATACTAACGGGCATGCAAATATGAATGTACTAAAAACCATTAAAATGCACATTTTAAGTGGGTGAATTGTATGGTTTCTTAATAAAGCTGTTAAATTTTAAAAAATAAACTAGCAAATGGAAATACACATGGTAAAACATCATTAACAAAATCACCTCCTAATAAAGACAAAATTGAAAAGTATTATGTCATTACATACCAATTAAACTAGCAAAAATTAAATACAAATAATAAAAATATGGTCCAATGGTTTCCTATTTCAGATGCACATCCACAACCTTTCCAGTGGTGTGTCAGGCCTACGTGCTCTTCTGTCTTCATTTCATCACCTAGATTAACTCTCTTCCTCTCTCCCTTACTACTCCCCACGTTCTCTCTCTTTTATGGCCAGTTTTCCCACCAGCAGTAAAGAGTTTCAGTTCTTCTCTACTAAAAACTGCTTTAGTTGTAGCCTACAAAATTTATACATGTTTTTATGACCACTTAATTCTAACTATTTCTATATTTCTATTTAATTTTGTTAACCCATGCATTACACTGAAAGTATGTTTAAAAGTTTCCTGTAGGCCAAGGCAGGTGGATTGCTTGAGCCCTGGAGTTCAAGACCAGCCTGGGCAACATGGTGAAAACCCTGCCTCTACAATAAATAAAAAAATTAGCCAAGCATGGTAGGATACCACCTGTGGTCTCAGTTACTTGGGAGGCTGAGGCAGGAGGATCACCTGAGTCTGGAAGACTGAGGCTGCAGTGAGCCATGCTTGTGCCACTGCACTCAGCCTGAATGACAGAGCAAGGCTCTGTCCCCGAAAAAAAAATAAAGTTTCATGAAAAGTTCTGCATTTTTTGGCTTTTTGTTATTGACTTCTAACTTAATTGGCATCCTGGTTGAACAGTATGCTCAATATAATAATAATCCATTGTATTAATTTTTAAAGGGCATTATTATGACTAGTCTGCAGCTAATTTGTATTAGTGAGTAATAGAAAGAAATCTGCATTCATTATTTGGTGAGCTCTACATACAACCATTAGACCAAGCTTATTAACTTGGTTGGTCCAATCTCCCCACCCCAATACAGCATAAGCTCCATGAGAGTTGTTACTTTTGTTTGTTTTGGTTATGCTACACCTCACTGCCTAGAATAGTATCTGAAATGTATCTGTTCTCTGCTATATCATTTGTGTAAAACAGCATCTGGCATATATGAAGCCCTAAATAGATAACTGCTTAATGAATGAATGACTAAAGACTTCTCATCCTGGTCGTTAATGCATTTGATTTTTAAAATGTCTCACCATCAGGTTGGCTTTGTTTGTTACTCCCCATTGTTTTCTCAATCTTTTCTTTAAATGTTTTGTGGCCAATTTACATAAGTTCATGATCGGGCTTTTCACATTTAAATCACTCATTCATCTGGGATTATTTTGGTGTCAAAAGTAGGGTACTGACTCATCTTTATTTTCGAAATTTCCACCTTTATTTAATTTCTTTTAACATGGGCAAAGAGATATCCTTATACATTCACTGAATAATCCAGTTTTATTCTAATCATAAGGAATGCTACTTTTATCATATTTTAAATTCAACAAGATGTTTCTGCTTATTTGTGGGTATTCAGTTCCACTGATATTCCTATTTTTGTGTCACTATCACACTGTTGTAATTACTGGCAATGTATGTATTTTAATGTAGTAAGATAAGAACTTACAATTGCCAACTCAGTTGCAATAAACACTCATGCATGTAGAGTGTAGTCTCTAAATACAACATCTTACAAAAAGAATCAGTTTCTTGAATAAATGTCTGATTCCAGGTCTAGTGCAAAAAGAAGTCAAAAACATATTTTCAGGCCAGAGTAAAAGAAAACTCTCAGAATACTAGGATCAAAGGTATGAGGAACCAATATAAAGAGGCTCCTGTATCACAAGATAGGAAAATTTGTGGATGAATAAGCATACAATTATCTAAAACATGTCAGTTATGTTTAAATCTGTGAGAACAAATTGATACTTTAAAACCTAAACAAACAGGCCAGGTGCAGTGGCTCATGCCTGTAATCCCAGCACTTTGGGAGGCAGAGGCAGGCAGATCACTTGAGGTCAGCAGTTGGAGACCAGCCTGGCCAACGTGGTGAAACCCCATCTCTACTAAACACACAAAAATTAGCTGTGCATAGTGGCACATACCTGTAATCCCAGCTACTCGGCAGGCTGAGGCACAAAAATCACTTGAGCCTAGGAGGTAGAGATTGCAATGAGCTGAGATAGTGCCAATGCACTCCAGCCTGGGAAACAGAGTGAGACTTTGTCACACAAAAAACCAAAAAACTATAAACAAAAACTCAACTCCGTTGGTAATCTCTGGCAGGTGTTAGAGCTAGGGCACAGCTTCTCATTTCATCCATCTATCCAATATGAGCTGAGGATCAGTAAATTATTCCAACAAATATATAAATAAGGAACGGTATACTTAGACTATAATATTTTTGTAATTCCCTAATGGAATAATGAATCTAGATGATCATAAATTACTACAATAAAAAAGAAGTATGTACTTCCTGATGGATATATATAGCACAACCCATGATGAATGCCCACCTCCAAAAAAAGTAGATCTCATAATCCTCTACATCTAGTTAATAATTTGCAGGAATTACAGGAACAAAGGAATTTGTTCAAGTACATCATGGGGATATAAGATAGAAAAATCAGACAGCGAGGAATTCTACAAATTTTTAAGTTACAAAGAAAAGAGTGTAATTAAAATTAGACTTCAGGCTGGGCTCGGTGGCACACACCTGTAACCCCAGCACTTTGGGAGGTCGAGGCGGGTGGATAGCCTGAGGTGAGGAGTTTGAGACCAGTCTGGCCAACATGGTGAAACTAAAAATACAAAAAGTACCCAGGCATGCTGGCTCGCGCCTGTAGTCCCAGCTACTCGGGAGGCTAAAGCAGGAGAATCACTTGAACCCAGGAGGCAGAAGTTGCAGTGAGCCGAGATCGTCCCACTGCACTTCAGCCTGGGCAAGACTCCTGGGCAAGACAAAGTGAGACTCTGTCTCAAAAATTAAAAATAAATAAATAAATAAATAAAATTAGACTTCAGAAATATATTTACCAATTGCAATAAGCAGACCGTATTTAGACACCGATTCAAACAAGCCAACAGAAACAAGCCAACAGAAACACAAATGAGAAACATAAATATTGATAGGGAGTTTGGACGGCAATACAGAAATTCGTTAACTTTTCAAATATAATAATGGCATTGTGGTTACTTTCTTCTTCGCTTTAACAACGCATGCTGAAATGTTTACAGATGAATGACACACTATTTCAAATTGTCATCAAAATAATTCAGAGGGTAGGGTGAAAGTAAAAGATAAAACGAATGACATGTGATGGAAATATGGGAGAAAATCTATACTATTATCTCTTCTCATGTATATCGTTTAATAGTTCCCATAATAAAGTATAGTCATGTGTCACTTCATCTTAGAAATGAGATGTTGGGCAATTCTGTTATCCTGTGAACATTACAGAGGACACTTACATAGAACCAGATGGCACAGCCTGCTACACACCTAGACTATTTGGCACAGCCTACTGTTCTAGGCTACAAACCTGTATAGCATGTTACTGTACTGAAAACTGCAGGCAGCTGTAACAAACTGCAACATAATGGTAAGCATTTGTATATTTAAATATATCTAAAGATAGAAAAGGTACAGTAAAAATATGGCATTATAATCTCATGGGACCACCATATATATGTGGTTTGTCATTCACGCAATGTCATTATTTGGACTATATTTTTTATCATTATTTTTTGAGATAGCACCTCACTCCGTTGCCCAGGCTGGAGTGCAGTGGCACAATCTCAGCTCATTGCAACCTCCGCCTCCCAGGTTCAAGCGATTCTCGTGCCTCAGCCTCCCAAGTAGCTGGGACTACAGATGTGTGTACCACCACATGCAGCTAATTTTTGTATTTTTATTAGTAGTAGAGATGGGTTTTCACCACGATGGCCTGTCTGGTCTTGAACTCCTGGCCTCAAGTGATCCTCCCACCTTGGCCTCCCCAAGTGCTGCGATGACATGTGTGAGCCACCATGCCTAGCCACATTAACTATATTTTTAGATGTAAGGCAAATTCCCTCTAATAACATGTCCAGATGATATTCTGAAAATTTATGGCTAAGATAGATATGTTAAAAGATTTTACATGTTTTAGATATAAAATATAATAGATTCTACTTATCTTATGTATTAGTGCTACCAATTATTCATCTGAATCTTTTCCTCCTACATAGAAAATGGTATTTTAACTATATTTATGATAAACTGCACAAATTTTAAATGTACAATATGATGAGTTTAGACAAGTATATATAAACATGTACCACCAGGACAACCATCAATTATTTCCTCATGCCTCTTTATAGTCTATCCCCACCTGGCCCCTAGCAGCCACTAAACTTTCACTGCTTTTGAAATTCATCCATGTTGTATCAGTAACCTGTTCCTTTTAAATTATATTTTATGGATATACCACAACTTGTTTATCCATTTATCTATCTACTTAGGCTGGTTCCCAGTTTAGGCTAACAAGCATAAAGTTCTCACAAATATTTACACTCAAGTCCTTGTGTGGGTATATGCTTTCATTTTGGGTACATACGTATAAATGGGATTGCTAGATAGTATGTTAAATATATGTTTAACTTTGTAAGAAACCGCTAACTTGCTTTGCAAAAGGGTTGTACCCTTTCACATTCCCATAGCAATGTATGAGACTTCCATTTGCCAATGACATGCCATTAAGCACTGCTGTAGCTATACCCAGTAAATTTTTATACAGTGTATTTTCCTTTTTCTTTAGTTCAAAATATTTTTATATGTTCCCCAGGTGCTTTCTTCTTTGGCCAATGAATTACTGGGAAGTATGCTAATAATTTCCAAGTATTTGACAATTTTTCCAGATATATTTATGACGTCTAGTTTAATTCCAGTGCAGCTATATTCCGTATGAATTTGAGTCCCCTTAAATGTACTGAGACTGCTCTTCATATTCTAGAGTAAGGACTACCTTTGTGATGTTCCATATGTACTTCTGCTGTTTTTAGATGGTATGTTCTATTCTATAAATGTTAATTGGATCGAGTTGGTCTATGGTATTGTGTACATCTTCAACATCATTGCTGATTTTCTGTCTACATATTCTATCAATTACTGGGAGAAGGGTGCTGATATATCCAACTTTAATTGTAGATTTGTCCTTCACCTTGCAGTTGTATTGGTCTTTATTCCAGGCATTTGAAGCTCTATTAGTATGTGCACACATCGTTAAGATTCTTATGTCTTTTGATGAACTGATCCATTTATAATTATAAAATCTCTAGTACTAGTCCTTGTTCTGAAGTTTAGTTTGTCTGATATTACTTTGACAACAGTAACATTCTTTGCATTTGTATTTTCATGATCTATCTTCTTCAATATTTTAATTAACCTATCTAGGTATTTATATTTAAAGTAGGTCTGTTGCAGCTATCATGAAATTGGGTCTTATTTTAACCATTCTGATAATCTTTGCCTTTTAATTGGAGTATTTAGGCCATTTATTAATAGATTTAGTATATTACCTTTCTTATTGTCATATTTTCTTCTTCTATTCTTGCCTTCTTTTGGGTTAACTAAATTTTTTTTAATGATTCCATTTTATTTCCCTTATTGGCTTAATAGTGATCTCTTTTGTTTATTTGTTTGTTTTTTGAGGCAGAGTTTCGCTCTGGTTGCTCAGGCTGGAGTGCAATGTCTCAATCTCGGCTCACTGCAACCTCCGCCTCCCGGGTTCAACCGATTTTCCTGCCTCAGCCTCCTGAATAGCTACGATTACAGGCATGCATCACTACGCCCAGCTACTTTTTGTATTTATACTAGAGACGGGGTTTCTCGATGTTGATCAGGCTGGTCTTTAACTCCCGACTTCAGGTCATCCGCCCACCTTGGTCTCCCAAAGTCCTGGGATTACAGACGTGAGCCACCGCGCCCAGCCTCATTTTATTTTTATTTTAAAGGAGATACTCTAGGGCAGGAATCAGCAATGACAGCTCATCTTGTGGCCTGTTTTTGTTGTTGTTGTTGTTTGTTTGTTTTTTATGGCCCACTAGTTAATAAAGGTTTGCAAATTTTTAACCATTATCCAAGAAAAGTGGAAAAAAAGAAGAAAAATGTGCAAGAGACTGCACATGGCCTGCTGTAGGAGTTTTCTGATGCTGTAAAACAATCATGAAATTAGAAGCTTAAAATTAATTACAATTAAATATTTAATAGCTCACTAGGTTCTCTGGGCTCTCAGGTCAAATTATTGCAAAGCTGAAATCAGGGTTAGCCAGGTTGAGTTGTCATCTGGGGCTTTGCAGAAAAATCCACTCCTAACTGCAATCTCACTGTTGGCAGCATTCAGGTCCTTGTGGCTCTAGGACTGAGATTCGAATTCCTTGCTGGCTATCAGCCAAGGTTGCTCTCAGTTTCTTCCCATGTTGGCCTCTCCCTCTGTAATCCAGCAATAGTACATTCAAACCCTCTCATGCTTTGACATCTAATGTCCTCCTCTACAATAACCAGCCAGAGAAACTGTTTTTAAAGGGCTTCTGTGTCACCTCCAGTCCCCCAGGATAATTTCTCTATCTTAAAGTTAACTTTGCCATATTAAATAATGCATTATATTCAGCCAGGAAATTATGAATGGCATGTATGCTAGGAAAGGTGGGGGAGGGGAAAATCTTGGGAGGACTGGAAAATATTTTCAAATTCTGCTTACTATACCTGCAACATCTAAAATATTTACTATTTGGATCTCTATAGAAAAAGTTTGCTCTAGTATATAAAATATGCAATCCATTGCCAATAAAAGTCACTACTCTGTAAACAGTGAAAGTGCCTATGATAGCATCCTTCCACTCTCCCCCATCCTTTGTGATACTTTGTCTTTTATTTTGCTTTTAAATATTTTATAAACCTCAACATATTTTTATTATCTTTGTTTAAATAGGCATTTTTATTTAAAGAGTCTTCAAATTACTAAAATAGTCTTGTATTTTAATATGTATTATCTCCAACATTTTTCATTATTTCATTTAGATCCAAATTTCCATGAGGTATCGTTTTCCCTCTGCTTGAAGAAATTATCATATATAACTGCATAGTTCTGCAGGCAATTAGTTCTCATATTTGTCTGAAAATTAATTTTATTCTTTATTTTTGTGACAAAATATACATGCAAGACTTACCATTTAAGTATATGACTCAGTGGCATTAGGTAGACTCTAAGCTTTCCTGGGTCTCTGCCTGCCAGCCTTCAGACTTCAAGGCTGCCGGCAGTCTTTGGACTGGACTGTACTACTGGCTCTCCTGTGCCTCCAGTTCGTCAGCCCACACTGCACATCTGCACTTGCCAGTCTCCATAACTGTGTGAGCCAATTCTTTATAACAAATCTTTTCCAAGATTGGAAGATATATATCAAAACCTATATAGATATATATCAAAAAGTTAAATTTAGAATTACCTTGTGATCGAACAATTCCATTTCTGGATGTATATCCCAAAAAACTGAAGGCAGAGATTCGAACAGATACTTGTACACCAATGTTCAACCTGTGTAGTCAGCGTTTTAAGTAATAGCTTTCCTAATAGGTGTGAAGTGATATCTCATTGTGACTTTGATTTGCATTTCCCTAATGACTCTAGGGATGTTTATCATCTTTTCATATGCTTATCGGCCATTTGTGTACCTTCTTTGGAGAAATGTCTGTTGAAGTCTCTTGCCCATTTTTATACTGATTGTTTTCCTTCAATTTTAAAAGATATTTTCACTAGGTATAGAAACCTAGGTTGACAGTTTTCGTTTAGTATTGGTACTCTTAAACTATCACTCCATTGTCTTACAATTGGTATTATTTCTAAAAAGCAGTCTGCTGTAATTCTTATCTTTATTCCACTGTATATCATGTCTTTTTCTATGGCTACTTTTAAGATTTTCTCCTTATTATGGATTTCTGGCAATATGATTATGATGTCCTTTGGTATGATCTTCTTTGTCTTTATTCTGCCTTGGGTTTGCTGAATTCCCTATATTGATAGATTAATAATTTTAGTTTCTGCAAATAATTTTTGTGATTTCTTCCCCTGCTCTTTCTAGGAGACTTTAACTACACATGTCAAACTATTTGATATTGAACCACAGGTACGCTTATTCTGTTACACTTTTACCAGGCTTTGTTTTTTCTGTGTAATTTGTTTTGGATAGTTTCTATTCCTACGTCTTTAACTTCACTGATCTTTATCTGGTAAATGTATAATCAGCTGTTACTCTCATACAGTTATTTCATTTCTGTGGCTGTATTTTTAATCTGTAGAAGTTCCATTTCTATTTTTAAATATATTTTCTCCTCATTTTCACATTTTCATTTACATTGTTAAGCATATGTATGTTTTAATGTGTTTGTCTGCTAATTAAATTGTACCTATCATTTCTTCATTTTGTTGATCATATTTTCTTGCTTCTTTGCATACCTGATCATTTTTAACAGCTTTATTGATGTATAACTAGCATACAATACAGTGGATATGTTTAAACTACATACTTTGATAGGTGTTGACATATGTATATGCACATGTAACTATCAATACACTTAGAATAAATAATAGATCTAACACTCCCAAAGGCTTCCTGGTGCCCTCTTGGTAAGCCCTCTCTTTTGCCTCTCCACACTACTCATTCCCAACACACATGAAAAATTCTGACTAGATACTGGCCATTATGAATTTTAAATTCTTCATGCTTAATTTTGTTGTACTATCTTAAAGGATCCTGGACTTTGTTCTAGTATACAAATAAATTATTTTAAATCAACTTGATCCTTTCAATGTTTGCTTTCAATTTTTGTTAGAATAAGTCCAAAACAGCCTTAGCCTCAGACTTATTTGGTCCCACTACTATGGCATTACCCTTCTGATGCCTCTGTTCAAGCTTCTGTGTCTCTATGCTGGCTGGTGGAAGCACAAACTATTCCCAGCCCTGTGTGAGCTCTGGGAACTGTCTGTCTATCACTTTCTTTCTCCAGCCTTATGGTATTTTGTACCATGCATACTCAATCAGTATTCAGTCAAAGATTTGAGGAGACCCTACTAGAAATCTCAGGCTGGCACCTGCCTGCTCTCACTCTCTTCTATCTCTGTAACTCCCTCCTCTCCAGTATTTCCTACATATTCTCTCCGCCAATGAACTTTTCTCTTCTGTCTCATCAACTCATGCACGCCACAGACTATGTTTATGCCCTTCTCCCCATACTGCAAATGCTGCAATGCCAGGGCTCACTTCATCTGTTTCCTTTCAGTTAGGGATTACAGTCTTCTACTGTTATCTGAAGTCTGAAAACAGCTGTTTCCTAAATTTTGTCCAGTTCTCTAATTACCTGCTGATAGAGGGCAATGACACATGTATATGCACATGTAACTATCAATACATTTAGTATAAAGAATAGATCTAACACTCCCAAAGGCTTCCTGATACCCTGCTGTTAGAGGGCAATTCTCGTAGTAGTTAATCTTTCATGGGCATAAACAGAAGTAAGCTGGATCTTTTGAAATATATTCACACGATTTTGACAGCCTGAATTTTAGACAAAATGTCTCTTTGTTAAGCCTATTTCCTCAATACCACCTTCTCTCTGAAGATGCATCTAAAATTGTCATCCAATTGACAAATCTCAAATCACACGACTTTATTCCCTTACATCTTGAAGGAGCTAAAATTCTGATGCCTTCATTAAGTAGAAGCTGAGAGTACTGTGTCTACCATCCTCAGTTCTAGAAATATATGTGCACTCGAGGATGCTGAAGATTACAAACGTATGCAGAATAAATAGCTATTTCATACTCTCACTGCTGCACTGTCATGGTGTCAGGAGGTTGATTCAAAATTCAGTGTGAACATCTTAGGTCAATGTATTTATTGTGTACGTGTCAAAGAAAAGTAACGAAATATAAGGAACTGTTGGTTTGACTATATGCATTATATCTTTATCTTATAACATTCCATAATGCTTAGCCCACATGGCCTTCAAAATATGAGCAAATGAGCTTTGTAGGCTTTCTAGAATCATTTAAAATAGATCATTTATGAGTGATTATTTTCCTGTCAATCCTGTTTGCTCAGATTATATATTCTCTAACTGGAGAAATTAATTGCTTTTAATACTATAAAATGCCACATGCATTAGGATATAAGGGTATTTCAGAATGAAGATGGAGAGATTGACATGGTGGTTTATCTAGGTGAAGAGAAACTAAATATCTCCTCCTCAACAACACAATGTCAATGAAGAATTTCTTTTTTAAAATACATATTTAGCCTGCAGTTTCATACCCTTCGAAGCTAGAAAAGGAGGCCAAACTCATAGAAAGAGGGAGAGCAGGAGAAATAAAACATTATAAAATCAATAAATGTGATTAAGTATTAAAGTTCACTCTATTCAAATTCTGAGTATGCTTTTTGAAAAGACAGTACTGGGCTATACATTTTAATTATTTCAAGTTACTAGAATGTCATATTAGATAACACCAGTTCTTGCATTAAATAGAATCTCTCATTTTCTGGCTTGCTGTTTTTATTCTAATTTCACTCAAAATTCTCAATCCTAATTTCACTCAAAATTCACTAAGACTATTGCACTATATTCTAACCCAACACTAACTATAATAGTTTTCTCTTATTCACAGTTTCACTTTCTGAAGTTTCAGTTCCCTGCAGTCAACTGTGGTCCAAAAATAGATGACTATGATATAATAAGATATTTTGAGAGAGAGAGACCGTGTCCACATAACTATTACTAAAGTATAAGGCTATGATTGTTCAATTTTATTATTAGTCATTGTTGTCAATGTCTTACTATGCCTAATTTATAAGTTAAACTTTATTACAGCTATAGATGTATGGGAGAAAACAGTATACAACGGGTTCAGTACTATCCGGGGCTTCATGCACCCACTGGGGGGCCTGGACCATATGCCCTATGAATAAGAGGGGGCTACTGTACAGTACAAATTCATTTCCAAACATCCTAAGAATAACCTTATCTACAGTTCGGTGTTACAAGTTAGCATCCATTCTCTTTCAACACCCTGAAAGAAAGCGAGTCACAGCTGAAGGAAGTTGAAATGTAAGCTAAATTGTAAATGTAGTATAAGAATAAGGATATCTCTCATGTCTAGTCAAGAGAGAATATTTGTAGCAATTTACATTCTCCAAAGGTATATTTCTTCTAATTTGAAGAACACTGATACCATTTTTTGCTATGTTAGATAATAGGTTACAGTGTCACATTTTGATGTGTACATTAGTCAATTACTTTACTCATACTTACAAACTGAACCTTAAATTTGACTGCCATTCTTTTAAATCTATGTCCAAGCTTACAAATAACTAAGACTGTGGATGACTTTTCTAAGTTCATCACCACTGCTAAAATGAATTCAAACTGAGTCTATATTAACAATGTGTGAGCAGCATATACCTGATAATATTAATACCAGTGCCCACTAGCCAGCTACGTGTTTGGAGTGGAGTACAAACAGTTTAACCAAAGGAGTCTTTGTTCTTCACTGTTACAAAATTAAAAGTTGTATTAAAGCACATGCAATGAATACTCAATACACTTTTCAAATACATTTGTATTTCTAAAGACTTTCTTTTACATTTCTAACACTCTAATTAGGTTTAACAAGAGTAAAAGTTTAATAAAAATTTGCCAAAAACTTTCTCCATAAAATTTTCACTAAATTTCACCTATTTATAAACATCAGTATTAAGTTTTCTTTTTAACGGCAAATGAATTTAAAGTTTAATTTGTGTGAGACAGTTTATATTTTAAGGTGACTATGGTCTGATATCTATTATAAATAAATAATAAATTTTGCAGTAAAAATGTTTATATCCTTTAAAAAATAGCTGTTGAGATTTTCTCAAGCAATTAAACACTAGCTTTAAAAGTTACGAGTAACTTAAAAAGCATTAATTTACTCATTTTACCATTTTGACAAATAAAAATAAGTTATCAGGAACGATAATTGGTCAATTATCATTTGGTCAAATGTTAGCCCCATTTGACCAAAGAGGAAACTGAAGCCCAATGATCATCAATACCTATGTCCATAATATACTATGAAACATATTTTAGACAGATGCTTCTAAATACATAATTCACAAATACTTGATCTATTAGTCCGAATTCAGTAAAACAACTGAGGCACACCTGCTTAGACTGTTGCAACAGAACAGTAAAGCATAAAATTAGTGTTTGGCTATGCTTTAAAAATTGTTACTGTGACTAAAAATGTAGGCAAGTACTCCAAGACACCAAAGCGATGAGTTAGTTGATTCAAGAGTTACTACTCCTAAGAGTTATTTGTGAAAGGGATTTTTAACAGATTGTACAAGCCAAGAAAGGCCAGATTATCAAAATCTAACAGACTCTGCCAAGTTACTTATGCACTTCTGAATGGCTGAGCCATTCCTAAAGTGTTACCTGGTCAGAATGGGTACAGAGTGCATCATCTGTGCCACAGTGTTCAAACCATGACACAGCTCGAAATATCACAACAGCAACACAGTCCACAAGGACCAATCTGCTTTGGCAGCATTTCTAAAAAGGTATCCACACTGCCAGGAAGCGTTAAGCAAGCACCTAGGCACTAATGAAAGGGATGAAGCCAGTGTCGTTTCTGATATTTTATTTTAGCTATTTATTCACCTTTTATTATAGTTATTTATGAATATCTTATCTTCTTTTTGTGAGGGAAGCACCTTCTTGAAGAGGGCATCTCTGACTCATCTTCGTGGTCACAAGGTGATAAAATATTTTTATATAAAAATATGCAATATATTATTATCTATAATGTATATATAATTCATACGCGTGTGTGTGTGTGTGTATGTGTATGTATATATATATATATATATATATATGTATATATATATAAAATATAGGCCTTCTATGTTAACAGCAAACTAAACCTGGCATAGAAGTTTAATCTAAGAGATCTGCTACGTCAGAAGACAATTCTGGGGAATGTGACCACTTGGGATTGCCTATGCTGCCCCTGATTGGGATGGGGCTCCATTTCCTTCTACTGTAAATGGTTAGTTGAACAAGATATTCTAATATGTTTTTGTTTCTAAATTCCTCCCTCAGTTTGCATATTTCTTAGAGGATCTAAGTGGACAGACTAACAGCTAACTGTAGTTTTTCCATTTACAATGGGTCTTGCAAAGATAAGAACTACGAAAAGGATAAAAATTTCAGAGGGCAGTAATAATAATTTGCTGAGAAGTGCACAGCTTGAGTATTGGAGTTTATTCAGAGTAAGTTTTACAAAAACGTCATTTCCTTTTTTTTAAGCTAAGGTATCTAGCCTAGCAGCTCATTAGGATATAGAAATAAGCATACAGACACGGTACAAAGATACAGTACCAAGGCATTTGACAAACCACTGCCTGTACAGAGATATGGATGGACAACGTAAAGGGCCCAGGACACCTGCAGTGGTATTTATTGTACAATGACATAGAACGGTGGCTTCATAAATTGAATCAAGCAATCCAAACCAAAGAGAGGTTTTGCTTCCAGTAAGAGCAGACAAACCTTTTTCATACTCTTTTTCTAGTAAGAAATAGAAAAATTATGAGAAAACAAACACATACATCTAGTTGAGGACACTGGAGAACTACTAAGGCAGCAAGAACTTGTATTAAAGATCCAAAAGAGGCCAAGTACAGTGGCTCACACCTGTAATCCCAGCATTCTGGGAGGCCAAGGTGGGCAGATCACGAAACCAGGCATTTGAAACCCGCCTGGACAACACGGCGAAACCCCGTCTCTACTAAAAATACAACAAATTAGCCAGGTGTGGTGGTGGGCACCTGTAGTCCCAGCTACTCAGGAGGCTGAGGCAGGAGAATTGCGTGAACCTGGGAGGCGCAGGTTGCAGTGAGCCAAGATGGCGCCACTGCACTCCAGCCTGGGCTACAGAGTGTGACTCCATTTCAAAAAAAAAAAAAAAAAAATCCAAAAAATATAAGGGAAATTCAGTGTCATAATCCAAACATGGCACTGTTTCTGCTTTTGAGGTATCTGCCCATGCAACAGAGAAGCTGAAAGGCTGGGAGCATGCAGTGACTGAGCACCTGAGATACAGAGAAGTGCTGGCAGCCCCAGAGAGCTAAGGCACAGGAAGGAGATGTGAACTTCAGCCTTCATCCAACAGAAGGGGCCCTGTTAAAACACCCCAAGAGTTCAACTGGGATTTTGAAGAGCTTTGCCCTAAAAGAAAAGGGAAACTGGAAATAGACCCGCCCTTAGAGAAGGATTGAAGCCCGGGCTGCAGTCAGCTCAAATCATGATTAGATTAAAATTACCTGCCCCAGGCCTACCTACCTAGAAGAAACAAAACTAAATCCTCTCTAGGATGACAGAGTATTCAAAAATTATATATTAATGTGCAGAATTTGGGCAAGTAACTAGAAACAACTAAAAAATTATCAAATAGAAATTTTGAGATTAAAATTTTTTTTATTTTTAATGAGATGATGTCTTGCTATGATGCCCAGGCTGGTCTTAAACACTTGGCCTCAAGCCATCCTCCCACCTTGGCCTCCCACAGTGCTGGGATTACAGGAGTGAGCCACTGCACCCAGTTTCACATATAAATTTTTGAACTGAAAAATACAGTGTATTTAAGTTGAAGTCAAAAATAAAAGAAAATCTCCAACTGTTTGAAAATTAAACAATGGACTCATATGAGAATTCACAAAGGAAGTCAGAAATATTTTGGTCTGAATAACAATGGAAATATAAAATTCAAAACTTGTGAGATGTGGGCAAAAGCCTGTGCATAAAGTAGCTTAGAGCCTTAGTGCAAACATGAGAAAGTAAGAAGGGCTGAAACTGTTTGGCAGTATCCACTAAGATATGTACAGTCAGGTGCCACATGTCCACATTTCGCTGCATATAAGATGGTATGTCTTAGGCCGGGCGTGGTGGCTCATGCCTGTAATCCCAGCACTTTGGGAGACAAGGCAGGCAGATCATAAGGTCAGGAGTTCGAGACCTGCCTGGCCAATATGGTGAAACCCTGTCTCTACTAAAAATACAAAAATTAGCCAGGCACATTCGTGGGCACCCGTAGTACCAGCTACTTAGGAGGCTGAGGTAGGAGAATCATTTGAACCCAGGAGGCAGACGTTGCAGTTAGCCAAGATGGCGCCACTGCACTCCAGCCTGGGGAACAGAGCGAGACTCCTTCTCCAAAAATAAAAAAATAAATAAATAAATAAATAAATAAATAAATGTTATGTCTCGCACTGCGTTTTCTACCTTTGGATAAGTTTAGATATGGAAATACTTACCACTGTGTTTTACAATTCTAGGTACTGAATGTACTCATAATATGTACTTACAGTACTCAGTACAGTATCATACTGTACACGTTTGTAGCCTAGAAGCAACAGGCTATACCATATAGCCTAGGTGTGTAGTAGCCATATCATCTGGGTTTGCATTAAGTATACTCTGTGATGTTCACAGGACAAAGGAACTGCCTAATAATACACTTCTCAGAATATATACCCATTGTTAAGTGAGCCATGGTTGTATTTTTTAAAATAAATTTTATTGTGTATATTTGAGGTTTACAACATGATGTTATGGAATACATACAGTTAGTAAAATGATTACTATAGTGAAGCAAATTAACTTATCTATCAACTCACACAGTTATCATTTTTTGTCACAAGGGCAGCTAAAATCTGAACAAGAATCCCTAATACAATACAATGTTATTCCCTTTAGTCCTCATGTTGTACGTTACAGCTCTAGGTTTGTTCAGCCTGCACATCTGCACCTGTTATGCTTTGAACCACATCTCACCATTTCAACTCCCCTGACCTCTGCCCACCTCCCAAGGTCCATTGTTTTATTCTTTGTCTCTGTGTATTTGATCCTTTTTTTTCAAGAGTCCACATATAAGTGGTCCACATATAAGGCATGTATAATAGACATGTACACTAAGGCATAATTTTTAATAATCACAAATTGAAATTAATGTACATCAATATTACATAAGATAAAGAATTTATGGTATGTACACAAAAGTGGAACACTATACAGCAATAAAAGTGAATGTGGATCTTGAAATGCTGTTGAGCAAGGCGAGCCATCAAATTAATACATATAGTATCCAGTCTTAGGACGTTCAAAGAAGGTGAAAAATTAACCCCCAGTACTCACGAGGCTAGTACCACCTTTAGGGAAAAGAAAAATAATAAGGAGGGGTCACGGTAATAACCTAGTTCATGACCTGGGTATTGGTTACATGAGTTTATTTACTTGGCGAACAGCCTTTAATATTCCAAAAATCAAGGATAAACAAGCTCTGATCTTAACAGCAGTTTGGTTAAAAACACTCTGGCCAAGATTCAGGAAACAACTCTTCATGAGGCATTATGAGATCTAGTTAAGTTTGACTTAAGACTTTTAAGTTGTGGGCATCTTTAAATATTGGGTTATCTGACAAAAGAGCAACTTGGCTTAACTCTGCAGAGCAAAACTCAGCACAATGAGGGAAAGCAAGTTACAAGACTCAAATTTTGATTCAATATTCTAACTACTAACAATAAAACTGCCCAACAGGCCAGGAACAGTGGCTCATGCCTGCAATCCCAACACTTTGGGAGGCCGAGGCGGGCAGATCACTTGAGGTAAGGAGTTCGAGACCAGTGTGAACAGTGTGGCCAACATGGTGAAACCCTATCTCTATTAAAAATACCAAAATTAATATTGGTGGCATGTGCCTGTAATCTCAGCTACTCAGGAGGCTGAGGCAGAAGAATCGCTTGAACCCAGTTGGCAGAGATTGCAGTGACCCAGCCTAGGTGACAGAGTGAGACTTCATCTCGAAAAAACAAACAAAAAAAACCTGCCTAATAATAGAACACACTGTCTCAATAATAAAGACTATCCCAAACTTTGAACTTGTTCACATAAATGTAGACAGACCACTCATCAAGGATAAGTGGAGGAGTTTTCTATACCAAATGGAGATGAGAGCTGATCACTGAAGCCCCTTCCACATCCTTCAGACTCTATGCATATTAGTCAACATAGAACCACAATTTAAAACCTCTTACCCTTAATCTTGTAGTGGAGATCTCAGCTTTTAAAATATCGGGATCATATTTAGTACTGGATGAAGATCCTGAGAATACTTTTTAAAAAGAAAAAAGAAAACCTAATTATTTACAAGTTGCATAACTAGTTCTCAGCTTGCAATTTACTGAAGCTATACATGGGGGAAAAAAGAATTTACTGAAGCTAAAATAAGATTTATGTGCTTCTGTGAATACTTACTTTTTATAATTCCTTTATTGTCATTCATCAGACACCTAAATATAAAAAGTAATCTTCAAACCTCTATCATTTTTTTTAACTCTGTAACGAGTAATGTCATGCAGGCCTTGGTACTTAACTTTCTTCTGGGTTTTATGCATACTATGTCCTTAGAGGACTATGCTGCAGCAGTATATCAGAGTTTTGCATTATCAAGGAATTTATAATTTAAGTAGAACTTCTGAGCTCATCATAGCTGCTGCTTTAAACAAAGCCAGCTCCAAATAATCAATCTGTGAGATGAGGGAGAGGTAAATCAACTCAGGTGGATAACAGAAATTACACTGAAGACAATAGTTCCAGTTCCTCTCCACAAAAAATATTGTACAAAAGTAGCAGAAAAGGGCCAAATTACTTTCACTGTTCTGAAAAAGCAAAAATTAACTCATAAATGCATACAGGCAACCTGGCAGAGGTGGGAGCAGAAACAGAAGGCATGCATAATCCCCAAAAGGGGCTACTTTTATCTGGAGTGGGGGTGAGAGCTTTATTGAAAAATCTGGGGTGTGCCCTTGCCGCTCATGGTTTTGAGAGACTCTTCCTGCTTAGGAGGGAAAAGGCCTCAAAATTAAACTCCATAGAAATTTAAGTGGCCTTCCGTTATCTACAATCCAGTCTCCAATTCTAAAGTCTGAATAGCCACACTGTACTTACAGCTTGTGCGAGAACTTGACTTTTCCTTATAGGCATCATTTAATCGCACATATTCATCCAGGGCCAGAGCCAGCCTCTGCTCCTTCACATGGTACAGCTCCTTCTGGGTCCGGAGGGCATCCTGCGCCACGGAGAGGTAGTCCTTCAGCATCTTCTCCTGTTCCCCCCTCCATTGTTTCCTTGGATCTTCTATCTGTGTGGTTTCTGAAAACATTAGGTGGAGGGTTTTTTTTTTAGAATTTAACTTTGTTTTCTGGATTGTTTAAGCTTTAGGGAGTAGGCTAGCTTAAGTTCTTACATCCTCTAATGAGTTTTTTTTAGCAGTGCCAGAGTGACTTCTCCAGAAATGTGATATTTTTGTTTTATTTTACCCAGTCCCTATGCCTTCAACTTCCTTCCCCTTTCAGGTTCTCATCAACAATGTATTTTCACTATAAATCTATCACACATGATATTGTCAATCAGATCATTCCTTTCCAGAATACTGTGGCTCCCCAGTGCCTACAGAATAAAAGCCAAGCTATTCATTTCTGCTCTTGAGGCCCTGTATAATCTGGACCCAGCCTACCTTTGTTCACCTAATACAGGACTCTAGCCACACTGCCCTCTGCATCAGCAGTAATCAAAGCTGGTCTACTCTGCAGACCAACACCAGTCCATGAACCCAGTTTTGTGTCTACAACAGTAAGTATAGAAATAGAGACTAAACGTTTTGTAATCTTTATAGCAATTTAGTCAGTTATTGTTTGTCTGTTGATAAACATTTTGCATTTCTTTGTGTGCATATGTTTTCACTTTTCTAGTAATTCACTTTTTATTTTATAAAAATATCAGTGAGTCCGCAGTGGATCTGAAATTTAAAAACGAACAAACAAAAAAACCCTGGTCCTGTTTTACACAGAATGCTCTAGCCTAAGGCCCTGGTTCTTGGTTCTATACTTCTGCACACTAGAATCAACCAGAGACCCCTTTTTGAAAAAACCCAGTCCGATTAGAGTTTCTGTGGATGGAACCCAGGCACTGTAGATTTAAAAGCTCCCCAGATGATTCCAATGAGCAGCTGAGCCCAAGAACCCTGCTCTGCAGCAGCTCACATGCTACCTCCTCCAGAAGCTTCCCCAGTCACCTCATCTGCAAGTCAGCCCTTTATCCTCTGTCTTCCACAGCAGCTTATGCTATTTTATAAACTCAGAACACATTCTTTACTGTATGGTGAAGCTACAGTAGCAGCCACAAAACATGAAGAAAAAAACAAAAGAATCAGATTTCCCTAAACATTTTATGTTCTTATATTTTAAAATTGACAAATTTTTTGGCCACATGTTGGGCCAAGGGGTTGGAGTGTACTGGGTGTCCAGCAATGGGGTACAATGGTATACCACTGTACAAGAGAATGGACAGTTTTGGTGATGCTTAGTGCAGGTTGCTTAGGAGACATCCCCCTGTGTTTGCAGACATGTACTGGACCCCTCTGCTGTGAAAGAAAGGAGCATGGCCATTTTCCAGTAAAGGAAGGGATTCAGAATGGGGCAGAGTAAATAAAAGAGGCTTCCTGGATGCTGATGTTCTATTTTTTCACCCATTACGATTACACAGTTAACTTCTAAAATATGTTAAACTTTGTTATTTCAATCTATTCATTTTTCTGCATGTTGTATTCAGTAATGCAATGTTTTAAAATAAAAGTAAAATAGTTCTAAGGCACAAAAGCTATGGCATTATGACTTAAGATCTTGTCTCCAGCAGGACATTGTATCTGAGTGGACCCCACCACCACCAACAGCAAACACAAACAGGAGATAATTTGGGACAAATAAAAGTTACGGCTTTAATACAGAAAACACATGAAGTGTGATACACAAAAGCTTCATTGAGATTTTTAAGAAACAAAGCAAAACACAAAGAAGGTAGAATAACAGGGCCACTGTAAATAACTAGAAGACAAAATAAAATATATGAACAATGGTTTTCAGATGTTGGACAACAGGTGGTACAAGATTGTGATCTCTGAAAGAAGGGAAATGAACCCCACAATTATCTTACATTTCTGCTGAAAGCACTTTATGGACAGCAGTGCAAAGAGAGGTATTTCAAGCAGAGAAAGGAGGTATTGCTAAACTGAAGGGAGAAGAGGCAGATTTCAGGGAAGCCATGACAGACAGGTGGAATAGGTAAAGCAAAGCACAGGAGAAGTTCCAGAGACTGCAGAAGTTTCAGAAATGTGCACAGGTATTACAAGAAGTCTGTGGGTAAATGCTAAGATGCACAAGGTCAGGCAAAGGGCCAACTGGGAAGCCACAGGCAGATAAATTCCCCGAGCCCACACAGGGCTGTGACACTTTCAAATTATGACCAGCCAGAGGAGAAAGGCCTTAGTTAACATCTAGGGAATACAGTGGAGACCACAGCAAAGTCACACCTTAACAATGGAGCTAAATAAGACATAGGGTAAAGGCTACTCTGAACCTACACTAACAAAGTTCTAAAGCAAGATTCAAAAGGACCAAGCTGGTCAGCAAGTAACTTAACTGCCAGTCAGAGGAAAAAAAGTATAGAGGTTTCCTAAAAGGCACAACATCTAGCACTCAATGAAAACAACAAAACCAACTTTATAATGTTTAGCATCCACTATAAAGTTACTAAATATAACAAAAAGCACAAAAGTATGGCCCATAATCAGAGAAAAATCGGTCAACAGAAACAGATCTGGAAATGTAGAAATGATGGAATAAGCATAATCTGGAAAAAACTGCTATTTTGCAATGGAATAGATCCCAAAAATAAACCCACACATCTACTGTTGTCCAAATAGCCAGTAAGCAGATGAAAAGAGGCTCAACATCACTAATCGTCAAGGAAATACAAGTCAAAACTATAATAGGATACCACTGCACACTATGTAAAATGGCTAAAATTTAAAAACTGGCAATGCCAAGTGTTGAAGAGGATGTGTTGCAATTGAAATTCTCATTCATTGCTACTGGGAATCTAAAATGGTGCAATCCCTTTGGAGAACCACTTAGCAATTATGATACAACCCAGCAATCCTACAATTTGTTATTTACTCAAGAAATATGAAAATATGTATCTACAAAAAGACCTCTAAACAAATATTCATTAACAGCTTTATTCATAATAAACAAAACTGTCTATTACAGGTAATGACTAAGCAAATTGTGGTATATCCATGCAATAAAGTACTACTTAGCAATAAAATGAAACAAAATACTAAAACAGCAATATATAAGACTCTGAAACACATGCTGAGTGAAAGACGTCAGACACAAAAGAGCACGTTTTATGATTCCATTTATACGAAATTTGGGCAAAGGTAAATATAATCCAATAACAGAAAGAAGATCAGTGGTTGCTGGGGCCCAGCAATACTGAGAAGTACTTGTTACAACACAGCAAGAAGAAAGCTCTTTTTCAGGGGATGGAAATGTTCTCTATATTGATTAATGTAATGGTTACATGCTATATACTTGTCAAAACTCATGAATTGCATAGTGAAAATAGATTCAATTTATGTATTTGTATATAATAATAAAGCTGATTTAAAGTTTATTTAAAATATGCTTTGCAAAGTTCAAATGAATGACTGATGAACAGTAAAGAGAACTGAGGTATAATGGAACAGTAATAAAATCCTTTTCCACTATCAGCTGTTGGAAAAGAGCACTGGTTAGGGACTAGGGCCGTGTGGGTTCCATATCCAACTAACCAGATGTGAGACTCTAGAAGTATTTTACCTCTCTTACTCTCACGTCTCTCCAGTGTAAAAAGAGGGTGAAATACGGACGAATATTTTCTGATGTAGTCTTTGTAGTGAACACCGTTGGTGTCCTAGCCTGGTATTCTCGGGTCTTTCTGCCAGGGCCGGCTCTTTGTTGTTGATGGATGTCTGATTGCTCTTGGGCACTGCGCTAACTCACCTGCAGCCAATGACTGACTAGTGAAAAAGACAGAAACAGCTCCCAGGTAGAGCAAACTCTGTAAATTGCACTTCAGAGCCACCGCAATCATGTGGAGTCAGAGACTTTACAGAAATAAAATCTTCGTTTGATTTTTCCCTTCACTTTCTTTATATCCTCATTTCCTTACTGATTTACCCCAGGATTTCCTTCATAAACCACTTTCACTTAAATTCTTGGCTTAGGGCCTGCTTCTGAGAGAACTCAATCCAACGTAACCTTGTATAATCTATGCAAATGGAAATGGATGAAGTTTGATCTTGGACTGTACTTCTCATATCCTCACGTGATGGCTTTTAGTAACACTGTGTGTATGGGCATGGCAGGGGAGAAATGAGAGGAATAATCACTCTTGAAAATAAAGAAGGGAAATAAACTTGTCATTAATAGAGAAATGTGACAGCAAGTTCTGGCAATTGTTTTCTAAGATTCTAGTAGAGAACTGAATAAATAAGCTGCTCTGGTTATTGTAAAACATAAAGTTAGATTAAAGCACAGCCTAATTGCCTCAATAAAATCATTTTTTTGCTCCATTAATAACAACACTCTTAGATTTTAAGCCCTTGATGTCATATCATACCTGAAAATACTTCTACAGCCCAGAGTTCCACAACCCCATTCTTAAGGGTACACTCATAGAGACAGTGTACATTAGTCAGCCCAGGCCACACTGGAAATGAAAGGGGTGGATACAGGACTATGGAACATATAGAAGGAAAGTGTTCCAACAAGAACCTCAGCTAAACTTATTACTGGAAAGGGATGAGGAGGTACTGAGGTTCAGGAGGAAGAAGAAAAAAGAAGATGATATGGTTACCACCTGGGCAGCAGGAAGGCTGAGGTACCTGCATTGTGGAAAATTAAACATGAAAAGGAGGGATAATTGTTCTTTCCACCCAATACTTGAATGATTAAAATGATTCCACACTGAAATATATGTTGAGAATACTGAGACTCAGGTCATATTGAAGTAAGTTTTTAAAAAAAGCAGATGAATTATTTGAGTCCTGAGGAAGTTTTAAGAATATGAACACTGGAAAGAAGAACTGAGATATAATATACCAGTAGCTAAGATCATAAACTCTGTATTCAGTCTAACTGGGTTCAAATCCAGGCGTGTCACTTACAAATTGTGTGACCTTGAGCAGGTTCTTAAACCACTCCAAGGTTCAATTTCCTCCTTAATAAAATGGAGCTAATAATTCAGGGGGCTGTTTGGAAGATTAAATGAGATACTGCAAAATGTAAAAAGCCTTTAATGCTAGTAAGCTATAACAATGTCTGTGATGCTCAGATCGCAAAGCAAAGAGATTATAAAGTCGCATTCCTTTCCCCAGCCTTGACTCCAGGGAGCATCTGTGTCTAGAACTAAGGCTCCACAGATCACTCTGCACCCATGTTAACCTACCCTGGTTTGAACCAGCTGATGAAAATCGGATACAGTCAGCTGTAACAAATGAATTATATATATACATATGCTCAACACCTCCCCTCAATCTGTGCACATGGAAGCAACGCTGGGGAAAAAGGACACCTGTAACTTACTATAAAATTATATCCACTCTGCTTCCCGTTCCCTTAGTGGAATTTGCACACGCTACCATATATGAATTTATACAAGATGTCAGGGGCAGATCAGCAGATTAGACTGAAAAACAATCAAGAAAATACTGCTTCTCAAAGTTTCTTAGTATGACACATAATGTTGCACTTTCCATTTGTCAGTGGGCGATATACTGATCATTTTAAAAATTTTTATATATTTTATGATCTTTGACATCTCACCTAACTGTGAACAAAAAACCAAAAAATTGCATGCTAGAGCAGCTGATGTCTAAACAAGAGATGTAGAAGAGGATAGTCCAGGATGGACAAACCCTCCAGCTAAGAATCTTCAAGGACATCAACACTACAAGGCAGACCAGCCGTCTGGAGAATGTGCGAGATAGGCAGAGATCAAATAAGAGTCCAAACTTCTCGGTTTAAAATATTCATTGTAACTGAGGTCTCTGATTATCCTAATATTTAATACCTATATCTATTTCCAATATTTATGTATGTGAATGCAACCTGCCTCAAAGTATAGAACTCATCCTCTAACAAAGATAAATGTGTGGTCTTGAAAAGTTTTCAAAACTGTAGATGGCTTCCAATAATCCTCATTTCCTAGTAATTCATGCCTCTTGAGTATGGGCGAGATCTAATGGCTTGCTTCTAATGAACGGAAGATAGATTAAGTGACAAGATATTACTTCCTAGATTAGGTTACAAAAGACTGTTCTGTTGTCTTGCTCACTCTCTCTCTCTCCCTGGTTCTTCTTGGTTTTTTGGCTCTAACAAAGCAAGCTGCCACGTGAGCTGTCCTATGGAGAGACCCACATGGCATGGAATGACGGAGGCCTCTGGCCAGCAGCCAACAAGGAAATGAATCCTGCCAACAACCATATGAGTAGCCTGAAAGCAAATCTTCCTCCAGTCAAGCCTTGAGGTGACTGCAGCCTGGTGGACACCTTGACTGCAAACCATGACAGAGACCTTGAGCCACAGAATCCTGCCTGGATTCATGGCCCACAGAAGACATGAGATAATAAATATTACTTTAAACCACTAAATTTTGGGACAATTTGTGAGGGTGAGATATATAATTAATAAACTAATGAAATAAAGAGATAATAAAAATTAAAAATATATGTTAGAAATCTGAAATGTTCTTAATTTATAATAATTATAAGATATGTACTCTCAGTTGTCTCTCAGTCTTTTGAGGTTTGAGCCAATCATATTTCCCTCCATGCTGGGGACACAGTATATTTCAATAAAATATTTGTCAGTGGCTAAAATGCCACAAAACACTGTTGACACTTAAATGAATAAAGTGTAATAATAACAATGAAAATAAACTATCAGCATTTGTCTCAGATAGGTCAGGAAAAACACTCTGGTAGACTGGTTTAAACACTGCACATTACAAGACAGTCAGTGGGAAGCATTAACATTTCTGAAATATTGCACAATTCAGATATGAACTATAAGAAGCTTCCCAAAGGCACCTTAGAAGATGGCTTCATAAGGCAGGATTGTGCTTCATATCCATCGTTACATTTGCAGAATAGATTTGTGAAGATTATTTATTAAATGTAAATACTCAATTATATTATACAAATGTGGTATTTTTTATTAAGACCTAGTGGCCTTGGGAGATCATGGCATTATAATGTAATTTGCTGTTGTCTACTATATGAAAGAAACAATATATCACATACTGTTAAAATGCCATATACCTCAAGGGCATTCACATTCCATCAGTTTTATAGATGTGGAACTTTATAGGTAGAGAACACATGAGTTACAAGAGCTTATCATGGATGATAACATTAGACTCTTCAAAGGAAGATTATTTTTGTCTATAATGCATATTTCTATTCTCCCTACTATGCTCAGGAAGAATAAATCAAATGAACATAAGTAACTTTCCTTATCTTCCTTTTTATAAAGTATCTGCTATTTTTATCTATTATTTGTCCATTAATTTCTACAGACAATTATTTACCATCTACCACATGCAATAGGGAAAATGAGATACTCAGGCATGATCCTTTCTTCCAAGAAACTTACAAAATGTAGAATAAATAGTGACACAGATATATGCAGAACATGATTAGCACCTGGAGTGAAGAATGGCTAAGTGCCATGGCAGTTTAGAAACAAATGGGTTTCTTCTGGCTGAAAAGAGTACAGTTCCATGGCATAGGCAGTTTTTAAAGACGGTTTTGAAAGATTCCCAACAAGAGAACCTGGCCCTTGTTTCCTGCTCCAGCCAAAACCCCTGGTTATCCCAGTCACACCAGCCTCCAGCTGCACTGAACTTCCTGCATGTCTTTCCTCAAGTCCTGCTTTCTTTAGCCTCTTGAGACCTTTGAATCTACTTGTGGTCCTCCTTCTTCCCCATCCTCTTTTTCTCCAGCCTGGTTAACTCAGTCATCTCTTGGGTGTCAGCTTAAAGCCCTTTCTCCAAGAAGCCAGGGCTATGCTATTCAGAAGGGAGAGGGTGTGTCTTCTTATTTCCCTGTGTTCTCCTGGCATGGTGATGGTTCTTTCCTTATTTCACTATGCACTCTCATTTCTTTACCAATACTCCAAGAAGGAATAGCCTATGATCTCTTGAATGTCCGGTAAAAGAACGTAAAATTCATTTTGTAAGCAATAATGTGCCACAGAAGGGTTTTATGCAAGAGCACTAAAGGATCTATTTTTTTTTTTTTTTTTTAAGAGATGAGGTCTTGTATGTTACCAAGACTGGCCTTGAACTCCTAGGCTCCAGCGATCTTCCCACCTCTCAGCCTCCTAAGTAGCTGGGACTGCAAGCAAGAGCCACCAGGCTCAGCTTCAAAGGATCTTAACTATATTTTACAAAAATCATCTGACAGAAATGTGAGGTTCCATTATCAAAAGAGTTGATATGATGGTGCAAAAAAATTTTTGATGAAAATTATACATTCCATGAAAAAGTTTATAAAACAGTATATACAATATAACTCCATTTGAGAGGTAAAATACATTTAACACTGTGTGGGAGGCAGGGGGACTGCTTGTGGTTCAGTTTGAGACCAGCCTGGGCAACACAGAGAGATGCCATTTCTACCTCAAAAAAATAAAAACAAAGTAAGTTTTTTAAACTGTATATATGTACATGTGTGTATCAATATAAAAAGTCTGGAAGGATAGACATCAAAAGATTTAGAATACTTAGTTAACACTGGGTTGTATGAACATAGACAATTTTTCTTTTTTGAGAAGGAGTCTCCCTCTGTTACACAGGCTGGAGCATAGTCTCAGCTCACTGCCTCTGACTCCCGGGTTCAAACGATTCTCCTGCCTCAGCCTCCCGAGCAGCTGGGACTACAGGCGCACAACACCACGTCCAGCTAATTTTTGTATTTTTAGTTGAGAGGGGGTTTCACCATGTTGGCCAGGCTGGTCTCAAACTCCTGACCTCATGTTCCACCCACTTCGGCTTCCCAATCTTCTTTTTATTTATCTATATTTCCTACTTTTCCCTATACACCAGTACTTTTTGTTTGTTTGTGTTTGAAACACGGTCTCACTCTGTCAACCAGGCTGGAGTGCAGTGGTGTGATCATAGAGCACTGCAGCCTTGAACTCCCGGGCTTCAGAGATCTACCCACCTCAGCCTCCCAAGTAGGTGGGACCACAGGTACAAACTGCCTCCCGAGTGCAAACTGCAAAACATGTTGAAAGAATTATTCCCAAAACTGAACACATCCTTTTGTATGAAGTTCCAGAACAGACAAAACTAAGCTATGGTTATAAAAATCAGAACAATGTCTGAGTAGAAAGGGGCAGATAGAACTTACTAGGGAGATGGAAGAAGTTTGTACCTTGATGCAGGGGCAAATTATGAAAGATTATACATATGTCAAAGTCTGCTCAGAATAAATGCTTAAAATCTGTGCATTTTTGTGTATGTATATGAAACCTCGATTACTAAAAGAAAGATAAAAAACTGTAGTACAACTCTGACTCTACCAAAAAGTGATTTACTTCTGGTTGTATTAGTAACATCAAAACCTTACAAACCATACCTCCTTATTACCTTCTAGTTAGTTACAAACATCCCTCATTGATATCTATATCCCCATTCCACACATACCCACTGAAAGGTGAAAATGACCATAAAACACTTATGGCCCAAAATAACTTTTACTGTCAAGGTCAAATCTTTTACTTCTAAATATTCAATAGTGTTTCTTAGAGATAGTATTAAACAGCTAAACATTTCTTATTTCATCTTTTATTTAAATAATGAGAAAATGATGCTGAAACTATACAATGTCAAAACACAACATATGTGTGGAACAGCTGTTTGAGAAGATAATACCATTTGTTTCCTAAACTACCTCAAAAGAATGTCTTGAAGATTAATGAGACAATGGACCAGATCATTTTCAGTGGGTGAACTATTTGCTGCTGGTAATTTGGGTACATCAGACCACTAGAATACCATTACCATTAAAGCAAAATAGTAAACTTAAAATTTTATATTCTAATAGTGAAGTTTTAAAATATTCAAAATGGTGCTTTCTGAAGCATAGTTTATACTTGAAGTGTACTTTAATTCCTTTAAATAAGAACAGAAAGCTTTTGATTGCTGAATTAAGCAATAAAGCTCTTCTTTTTAACATTTTAAGAGTTTATCATTATACTAGTCACCCAGCAATGAAAACATAAAAGATGCAGTCAGTGCCCTCAAGAGGCTCGCAATTTAGTGAGGAAAACAAAAAATAATATAAATGCAATATGACAATGCTTTTTAAAAAATCCCTACATACCTGGTCCTCCAGAAATATCTGGAAGGAGCATTCAACCAGAATGTGATGGGACCTGTGAAGTGGAAGGGTGGGTATCAGAGAAGGCCTATGAGCAGCAGTGGCACCTGAGCAGACCACCCCTAGAAGGATGTGGCCTTCAGTGAAGGTCTAGGACCTGTGCAGAGAGTGTTCAGGCTAGGCTCCATGGATGCAAAGAAAGGCAACCAGCCAAGGAGGCACAGGGTACTCCTAGAGATCTCCAGTGCCAGGCAGGGCAGGAGATGAAAAAGGAGATGCCAGTGCAAGCAGACTGGGAAGAGCCTTCTAGCAAGAAATACAACATATGCATCCAGACTCTGAGAAAGACTTAGATGTGGCAGTCAGTAGCCTGAAGGAAGTAACTAAAGTTATCACCCAAGGAGATCTGCAGCATGCAAACAACAGAAGACTATTACAGAAATCCTGGCATCGGGTCCAGGTGAAAAAGGAACAGGTAAAAGAAAGGTGGGCAGGTGCAGTCAGGTATGTGAACAGTATGTCACAAAATCAAACGAATAAAGAGCAGGAGGGAATAACTCACAGTGACAAGTCACAGAGACAAGCCTACAGTGTTGTTTGGATTTGATAATTTGTGGGTTGTATTAGACCCTTATTGCCTTGCTATAAAGGAATACCTGAGACTGAGTAATTTATTTAAAAAAAAAAAAAAAAAAAGAGGTTTAATTGACTCACGGTTCTGCAGGATGTACAAGCTCGGCCCTGGCATTTGCTAGACTCCTGGGGAGGCCTCAGGGAGCTTTTATTCATGGCAGAAGGCAAAGTTGGAGCAGGTACATTATGTGGAGAGAGAGGAAGCAAGACAGCAAGGGGAAGATGCCTCACACCTTTAAACAGCCAGATCATGTGAGAACGCACCACAGTGAAGACAGCACCAAGGGGATGGTGCTAAACCATGAGAAATCCACTCCCATGATCCAGTCACCTCCCATCAGGCCCTACCTCCAACGCTGGAGATTACATTTCAACATGAGATTTAGATGGGACAAATATCCAGACTACATTATGGTGTCTCAGGTGCCCTCAGCAAGAACAGTTTCTGTGAGATGATGGAGAATAATGGAGGAAGTGGAGTTCCTGCAGACTACAGCTTTCAGCAAGTCTGGCTGTGAAGGGAAGAGGAGACAACCAAGGCTGGTGAGGGATTTCGGCTGAAGGATGGTTTTGAGAGGGTGAAGAAAAGGAGTTTAATGCCATCTGTTTGTATTTGTTTTGCGGTTTTGGTTTCGTTTTGAGAGTTTCCAGTGTTTATATATTAAGACAAAATAATTTATTACTAGAAATGGTAGAAGAACATTTTAAAATCAGGAAATAACTAGTAAAGATACCAAACAGGAAAGAAGGATGAAATAGAAAAGTTATTAAGAGGTATTTATAGGGGTGGTGGTATCCAGAGGAATGCCTCTTTCACTGAGAAAGAGAAGAAAGCAGTGAAGGTGGGTTTAGATACCAAAGAGTTTGTAGGTGTTGAGAGGGAAGCTGATGTTGGTACAAAGAGAGCTTATTTCTGTTGACCTAGGATGGCACAGTTGGTTTCTGGTTTCCCAAATACTACTTTAAGGAAAGAAAGCTACATAATTATTCATCTAAAGCAAGTAAAGAAGTGAGAGTTAAATAGTTAATACATTTCAGATATTTCACTGAGTTGTTTATTTGCAATGATATAAGGGTGAGACAGTGCTTGAAATGAACTTAATTTTACCAAAATTAGTTCATTTCATCACCATTACAGATGACATTTGGTTGTTAGTTACTGATACACAACAAAACCTGGTATATATAGTATATCAATATACATTTATTATTAGAAAACACAAAATTAAAAGCTAATTTAAAAACATAATCATTAATCCTTCATAGAACTTTTAGAAACTTTCAAGGACAGAGAAATAATATCTCTTCCAAAAAGTCACATTTCTTCTGGTCATATAAAAGAGGCTAAGGCAACATGTTGTAGAAACTATTATTTGTATTTGTGTTGAACTAACAATGTACAGTGCACATAAAAATTGGTTCCCAAACTGTGTATGACAGGTGTTCTATTAAAACAGATCAATGACTGTATGTGCTCACTGGACTTTAGAGTGCTTACGCTCCTTTCTGCCCCTCCATCTCACCCACCTGGAAGATGGTGCCTCACAGCCAAAAATACAGGCTTTTTTGACCTCTTGAGAAACACATCATCCAGCTACACAAAGGCAGCTGCAGGCCATCACCAATGGGTAAGCATCAAATGAAACCCTTTGCTACAGTGATATTGTTCCTAAAGATATTACAGAGTACTGCATATAAAAATTTTAAATATAAGAATAGATCTAAAAGAAATAAGATAATAAGGAATAAATTCATTGTGTATTCCCCAAAATCTATAAAAATAATTATTTTTAAGTGAATCACAGTCACAGTAATCCTCTGCCCTAGACTTACTATGTCAGAGATGTGAAAGATTTAAATGCTGTTAAAACAAGAGGTTTTCCCCTTCCAACGGCAAAGAAATCAGGAAACAGAAAGAAGGAAGGGGTTTAGGACTTTTCCCAGCTATGCTGTCTTCTACAGCCACTGATAAGGGCCAACCCCTCTCCAATCCCAGCCTAGAAACCATACTGTGTCAATGCCCAAGTCTTTCTGTGGCAAAAATAAGGAAAGGAGGAGCCCAGTCAGAAGGTGCAGTGGCCATGGAAAGAGGAGCCCAACAGCTCTGATCCCCAGAGGCTCCGAGACCTGTCCTAAAGGACAATCCTCATTCCTCAGCAGGCAGGCACACAGGCACACAGGTCAGACACCCCTTCTCCCTCTCCATCTCCATAAGGACAACCCTATGTACATGTTCCAAATACTAAGACAACCATTTCAGTTAAATATTGGCCACTAAGAAAATGGGGTTTAAAATAAGGAAATTCACTTTGTAAAATGTTTATCCTTTTGTGTGACTAGGTTTTTGGGGACTGCTTTTCTGGTATATTTGCTTTTACCAAAAAGGAAAACTTACTGTTGATGTGATCGATGTAGTAGACACCAATCTGAGGGTCAAACCCTGCTTCCCATCCCCACGGCAGCTCATCCCCAACACAATCAGCAAATGACAAAGGCTTCGTTAACCTACAACAAACCAGAATAGATACACCAGTGATTCTTTCCGTCAAACTGCATATATCAAAATTCAGCACCCTAACCACAAGTTAAGTGTCTAGGTTGCATTTAAAATCTTAAAGAAAAAAAAAAAAAAACAAGGATAAAATACAGAGGTTTATAACCAAAAAAGTAGGATAAGTCATAATACCGTTTTGAAAGTTCACTCCCTAATACTTGGTGATAAATCTATACAATAAATAAATAAAGACATCCAAAATCAGGGAAAACGCCAAGCTGAGAGTCAGGAAGCCTGGGATGTAGCTCTAGCTCTGCAGTGAAACGGATACCCCATTAAAAAGAAAAATGGGTCCCAGGGTTCAAATACTGGTATCAGGAAAATCCTATCAGTAGCTTTGAGACAAGATCTGAATGAGGTTACACCAGTTTCAGACTGAATGCTCCTATATAAATTAACTAAAACACTCAACTGTGAAGTCTACTATAAGTTCTCCTTGAGAGGAAAGACAAATTTTTTGTAAGTATCTTGTACATAACAGTCACCCAACAAAATTTTTAACTGGACCAAATACATAAAGTATTCATTCACATATCAATGTGATCTCATCTTTTGAAATTGCTTTATACCCTCTCTTAAGACCATTTTTTCTTTAAGACGCTTTCTCTGTAGGACTTTTCTCTTTAAAACCAACAAAGAAACTACATAGTTTCCCAAGCAGAGCATAGGTTTCAGACTTAATTACAATAGGTTTTTTTTTTTTTCTCACATCCTTGCATTTTGTTTTTGAGATTCTCCTTGGCTACTGGAGCAGCAATCAGCAGGTTAACACCACAGATGCCTTCCTGGAGTGCGGCCACCATCAGTCAACACATTTTCTAATTTAATGCACTGGCACCACTAGCATGGTTCTTACATAGAAAATCTCCAGGAATCTCTTTTATCCATGCTAATGACTGTCAAAGATCTCATAGTTCAATTGAAATATAGGTCATTTTCAGAATCACATCATTCATCGGAATAACAAAGTACATCACCCACCCTTCAGAATGCTGAAGAATGATATAAAAAGGAGGAAAATTATTTTTTTCCAGGCCTACTCTGCAATAGTCCTCCAAGGACACAAAACACCAATAGATGAAAGGAAGGGTCTACTTTTCTCTCAGCCTTCCCATAGCATGAAATCTCTCTTTCTGGGGATGGCTCCAAAGAAGACACTGGCCTTCCAAACTAGATGAGCAGGCAGAAGCAATAATGAGGGTAACCCGCTCTACCACTGACTCACTGTGAGACCACCTACTGGGCACCTCTTCCTACCTCAGTTTCCTTCTCTTTTGAGTAGTGATTATACCTTTATATACTCTCCCTACAATTTAGCTCCTAAAATTAAACTCAGGATAAGAAGAATTTAACTTGGAAGAGTATCCAAGACATTATAAGTAGCAATAAATGTCAGTGATTATTAACACAAGCATATGTGAATTTTCTCATTTATCCCTCAGCGCAATCAAATCAGGTAGCACAGTACAGAACTGTGGTTCTCAGAATATAGTTTCCAGAACCAGTGCATCAACATCTGGACCTGGTTATAAATACAAATTCTGGTTGGGCACAGTGGCTCATGCTGTAATTACAACACTTTGGGAGGCTGAGGCAGAAGGATGGGTTAAGACCAAGAGTTCAAGACTAGCCTGGGCAACACAGTGAGACCTTCTCTCTACAAAAAAATAAAAAATTAGCCAGGTACGGTGGCTCATGCCTGTAATCTCAGCACTTTGGGAAGCCAAGGTGGGAGCATCATTTGAGCCCAGGAGTTCAACACTGCAGTGAACCATGACTGCACCACTGCATTCCAGCCTGGGCAACAGAGTGAGACCCTATCTCTAGAAAAACTAAAATGATTAAAAAAAAAAAAAAGAAATACAAATTCTTGAGCCCTATTGTGGAGAGAAACTCTAGGTCCCAGCAATGCATGCTTTCCAGGTAATTCTGCTGCACACTAAAGTGTGGGAACGATGGGCTTAGTAGTTAAGAGCTTGAAATTTGGCATCAAAGAGAACTGGGCTCAAATATTTATTCTTCCACTTACTCACTATACAACCTAGAGCAAGTTATTAGCCTTAAAAGCCCCAGTTTCCTATTTTTTTTTAAGGTGGTAAGAAGACAATTAAGTTGAGATGAAAACTAAACAGTATAATGACCATGAAATGGTAAGCTTCAATATATGACAGATGAGTAAAATGAATCTCAAACATGTTAAGCAATGTGCCCAAATATGTCAACTTGCCATGTTTTCTTTGTAAACATGGAGTTTATTTGAACTCAATCTGAGTTCAAATGCAAAAATGTTTATTCTTAGAATTGTGCTCAAATTCTGTCTTACATCAAAAACTGCCCAGGAAAATTGATTTTTCTTTTGACAAAGAATGAGATACCGTATCAAAAATCCCTATACCCTAGGACACCTCCTTGTCTGCATACATGGTCTCTTTGACTACCCCAATAAAGCAACTAGATTAAGAGCTTCTGTGCCAGGACACACTCTGTATCACTGTTTGGTGATTCTCTTTCACTAACTCCTTTATCAATGCTGTCTAAAAGGCACATGCATCCTAAAGAAATGAAGAAGGAGGAAACATGAGAACGTTAAGTTTAAGTGACAAAAGAGAAATATTAGACTAGTATTACCTGGGCACCAATTCAATCTGCTTAAGCATGAGTATGACAGGAATATATTTATTGCTTTTAGAATAAGAACTTATAAAAGCTTCAGAGCATGTGCTATGATTACAAGTTAATAGTAACTTGATTACATTTGGAAATAATCCAGTTTGTTCCACTAACTGATTAGCAGATAAGCATTTATCTGTCACTATTCTAAGACTAGAATTACATCTATAGGTATACATGTAATTGTGAACTCTGAAAAATTCAGAAAATTTCACTCCTAAAATGTTTAATATAAAAGTTTATTTGCAGTGTTACTTCAAATATCAATTTAATACTTTATTTTCTATATATGGATAAATATGTATCTTTTCTCTACACTCTATCAATAAGTAAAACCATTACATACATATTTGCAAATATATAAAATTTTAGAATTAGTTGTTATGCAAATTATAAAATATAAATAGAATAACATTCTCAGATTCCAAACAAATTAAGCACCCAATTACAGGACTATCCTAATAGAAAGAAAATATACTATGATGTACTAAAAAATAACATAAAGCAAAAAGAACAGATGTATTCCAAAATTACAAACAACATACATTAAAACAAATACAGTGAACTGATGTTAATTAACTTTTAAATTTCTTCCTCTCGTTGTACACATGGAATCTCTTACACATTCAAGCTTTCTTTGATGTTAAGTAAGTAACAAATAGAGTTTGTTTTTTGTTGGTTCCCTGCAAAGGAGCAACAACTTGCAACAACAACAACAACAACAACAAATCCTGAAATTAACTAGAGTCTTTATGCTGAATTCCAGAGATTTCTCTTTACTTAAAAAGTCTTCCTTTGCACCATGCCTAATATGAAGAAAATGGTAATTTACTGCAGCACTTTGCTAACGTTTATATACAAAATTTAACTCTGCACCATATTTCCTCTCCTTGTTGGCATTGTATCATTCTTTTACAGTCATTTAATATTTACTGTCAACGCATGGATACCTGTCCTATGACATGAGATGACACACAGTGATATATTTGTTCACATCATAATTACATGATGGTGAATACCGTGTACACGTGTACAAGCACAACTCCAGAAAACCTGACTTCGCGCTAATTGCACTAAATGAATAAGCACTTGAAAAAAACATTTCAGATTACTAAAACTCTTGCCACAATTCAGAAGCTCCCAAATACATAGTTTAGCACAAACGTTAAAAGTCTTAACAGTTATTTTTACTTTGTAGCATCTGTTGTTCTCATGGTTTAGCTCACATAAAACAGTGCTCATATTGTCAGCTGCCTATGATTACTATAGAATCTGCTCACAGAAACATCACTGACTTGCTCTAAGAGAACAGGGAGGAAGTAAAGATGTGTTTCACTATTTGAATTTTAAAGCAAAGATAAAGTACTAGAAATCTTTCTATAGTCCTAAAAGAATCTTCATTTATAATGATGTCAATTATTTTCCTCAAAACAAATTTTTTTTTTTTGAGACAGAGTCTCGCTCTGTCGAACAGGCTAGAGTGCAGTGGCGCGATCTCAGCTCACTACAACCTCCACCTCCCTAGTTCAAGCAAGTGATCCTGAGATCACTTTTGGATTACAGGTGCACACTACCACGCCCAGCTAATTTTTTTGTATTTTTAGTAGAGACTGGATTTCACCATGTTGGGCAAACTGGTCTCAAACTCCTGACCTCAGGCAATCCGCCTGCCTTGGCCTCCCAAAGTGCTGGCCTGAGCTACCATGCCAGGCCAACAACTTCTATCTATTACTAGATAGGGAAACTACCAACACAAAGAAACAAACAAAAGAGAATAATAGGAAAGAGTGGATGGAAGCAACTAGAAAAAAATGGCTTTAAGAAAAATTCTACAAACTGCTTCAGAAAATAGTAATGAGATTACTTCCATGTCTGTGAGGAAATTAGCTTAAATTATTAGAGAAGTCATATTAGACAGAATTTCCAGAAAATAAAGATTAGATATTAGAACAGGTCACAATGGGCCAGGTACGGTGGCTAACACCTGTAATCCCAGCAATCTGAGAGGCCGAGACAGGCAGATCACTTGAGGTCACAAGTTCGAGACCAGCCTGCCAACATGGTGAAACCCCATCTCCACTAAAATTATAAAAACTAGCCAGGTGTGGTGGTAGGCACCTGTAATCCCAGCTACTCAGGAGGCTGAGGCAGGAGAAGTGCTTGAACCTGGGAGGCAGAGGTTGCAGTGACCCAAGATCGTGCCGCGGCACTGCAGCCTGGGCAACAGAGCTAGACTGTCTCAAAAACAAAACCAAACAAAACAAAACGCACAAGTCACAATGGGGAGAATCATCTCTTCCCGAAATCATTTTTAGCTAAAGACAAGAAAAATAGACTGGGCAACATCTGGAAGCTCCAATCTAGCCTCACTCCCATATGCTTCCTGCCATGAGCCCTTTTAGGTGTCTGGAAACTTATATTACTGTTTATTAAAACAGTTACTCAGTATCTTGAATATCATTTTATGACATACTGATTTTTTCAGAAAGGAAAGAAACTAATTTTATTAGTTGTCTATTATGTTCCAAGAATTATGCAAGGTTGTTTCATATGTTATCTCATTTAACCCTAACAACAATCCTTCAAAATGGGTTTTGCTATTCCCATTTTTTACAGATTGAATTCTGTATATGACACAGCCAAAATTTTGTGTTTTATGGGAAACCTAAAACACATGTCACAGAGTCCTGTGTTTCGGACCCTGTGTGCATAGGGGGATATAACAAGGACTTGGTCCTTGCCCTAGAGAGCCAACGTGAGGACAGCCAGGCAGATAACTAACTTGTCACACTAGGACTTGGCCAGGAAGGCCCTTAGCCTGGTGCAACGGGTTAGGAAGGAGACTGCTGCTCCAGCATTTAAACGATTCACCCAGTGCTATAGAGCTGGCAAGAAACATAACTAGGCAGCCTAGCCAGGATCATTTCTTCAGATTAGCTCATGTCGTCTTTGTACCTGCTTGGGTCCTCAGATAATTCTCCCCTATATTGGATCTAGGTCTGGTCCTCCTACAGCTGGCATGAGTTTTGTCACCTGGTACCAAAGAGAACTAGTTTGCTACCTCCTCCACATCATAGACTTTCAAATATTTGAACACAACTATCTTGTCTCCCAGGGCTGCTCCCCCAGACACACACATCCCACTCCTCTCTGCACGTCTCATATCTCTCCTCCACTCCAGCCTGCCAGTCTCCTGCCGTCACCCCTGCCGCTCCTCTCTACTCTGCAGTCTCATTCCACCTCTTACCATCTGAGACTTATCTCTTCTCATATGGTTAATTTTTTCTCCTTCAATCTATAAATATATTCAATCCCCTCTCCCCTAAAAAAGCCTTTCCTCGGCCAGGCACGATGGCTCACGCCTGTAATCCCAGCACTTTGGGAGGCCGAGGTGGGCGGATCACAAGGTCAGGAGTTCAAGACCAGACTGGCCAACATGGTGAAACCCCTTTTCTACTCAAAAATACAAAAATTAGCTGGGCATTGGTGGCTTGTGCCTGTAATCCCAGCTACTCGGGAGGCTGAGGTAGGAGAATTGTTTGAACCAGGACCCAGGAGGCAGAGGTTGCAGTGAGCCGAGATCATGCCACTGCACTCCAGCCTGGGCTACAGAGCGAGAGAGACTCCATCTCAAACAAAACAAAACAAAAAAGCCTTTCCTCAAACCCTTTGACTCTTCTTTTGCCATTCACTTACTAACCATTCCTAACCATTCCCTCATCCTAGCCTAGAGGCTTTAAAACAGGAGGACTTTAGGAGGCCCTATCATAGAATTTCCCCTCTGCCACCTAACACTTAATTCTATAGTTACTTCATGAATACACTTTTGAAAGACAATATCTGTGGGTGATTTGCCTTTGAAAGGGCACATGGTTCATGCTGTTGGGTTGTGAGATCCAGATATATTATTTGCAAAAGCTTCAATGCTTACCATATTCTATGTTAAAGAAAAAGTCAAATTTTACATACAGCAATTATACTAATAATATAAAACACTTACTGAATGCTTATCATGTACCACACGTTATAATATACATAAATGTGTGAGTTAAATCCTCATAAAACTCTGCAAAGTAGATATACTTCTTCCTTTTGAATAGCCTGCGCAGAAAAAAAAAAAAACACTCCTCTTCAAATAAGCCCGTGTTTGGGTCACGCACACTTCTCTCTCCAGTCAACATCTCTGCCGTATTGGCCTTCACAATAAAAAGCTTCATAATGTTGGCTCTGAAGCAGTAAAAAATAAAGTCTAGACACAAATAAAAGGAAACATAGCTCATGAAAAGCAAGGCCAAAAAAACTGAAAAAGTACAAATAAAAGGAAAAATATACATCATGGGTATGGGCCTCTTAAATTACTTCAGTATTTGGCCAAAGATCAAAAGCAGCTTTTGAAAAATACTTTCCTCTTTTTAACATAATTTTTAAACTGAATAGCAGTTTCTAGGTAAAACTATATGATTTATGCTTTCTTAAATAGGAGGTTTTAACATGATTTCAACTTAATTGTTCATATTGTCTGACTACTTAAGCTAAAAAAATGTGGTGCTAATGAGACCAACATTGTGGATTACAACTCCCACAAGGGCTGTTTGTTTATCATAGAATCAACCTAAGAATCTTGGTTTACAGTAGCAGTTCTGACAACTACATGTGCCTCCAATCTGACTCAACTGAAAGGCTTGTAAAAACACAGACTGCTGGGGTCACCCTCAAAGTTTCTGACTCAGTAGATATGGGAAGGACCTGAGGATTTACATCTCTAAGTTCTGAGGCAATACTCATCAGTAAACTTCAGGGACCAGAAGTTCACTTTGACTGCTATTGTTTAAAAGGCATAAATTAGGTTGAATCCCTTATCCAGCCAGGTGATGGAAAAATGGAAAACAAGCTAAAAACAAACCTGGAGGCAAAAGGCTGTATTTTAGAAGTACCTCTGTTACGAAAACGATGAAATATTTAAACAGAATTAATAGCTTAACAGTACTCAAATTTGGAATAGGACACTTCACTTAATTTTATGTAAACATTTCCTTTCTTCAAAGGATACTTAACTAATTTGAAAATAACTTCAAGAGTACGGCTTTCTTTTTCCTTCATTTTCTCACTTACAAATATTAACAGTACTCATCATCATTAGTTATTATGGAAATACAAATCAAACCACAGTCAAGTACCAGTTCACACCCACTATCATGGCTATCATTAAAAAAAACATATACATAAGACACAAGTGTTGACAAGGATGTGGAGAAATGGGAACTCTGTACATTGTGGGTGGGAACGTAAAATGGTGCAGCCTCTGTAGAAAATGGTTTTGCAATTCCTCAAAAAGTTAAAATGGAATTACCATATGATCTCACAATACCACTCCTAGGTCTACTTCTAAAGGAAGTTAAAATAGGTACTTGAATAAGTACATGTGTGTGCATGATCACAGCTGCATTATTCATAACAGCCAAAAGGTGGAAACAGCCCAAATTCCCATCAACAGGTGAACGCATAAAAAATTGTGGTATATACAGGAAATGGAATATTAGCCGTAAAAAGCAACGAAGTACTTATACATGCTATAACGTGGATGAACCTCCAAAACATTATGCTAAGTGAAAGAAGCCAGGCACAAAAGGTCACATGTTATATGATTCCAATATATGAAATATCTAGTTCACGAATCGATAAAAACAGAAAGTAGATTAACGGTTGCCTGGTGACAAGGAGAGGGGCAAATAGAAACTGCTTACTGGGTACCTTGCAGGAGTGGTGAAAATGTCCTGAAACTAAACGTAGGGGCTGGTTCCACAACACTGTGAATGTACTTAATGAATTGATCATTTTTAAACGGTTAATTTACATTAGGTAAATTTCACTTCAATACGTTGTTTTAAAAAGGAGTAACACATATATAATAATGCCAAGAATCTAAGTGAATAAAGTATTTTCACAAAAGATAATAAAAGCATGGGAAAATGTTAAACATCACTAATAATAAAAAGAAATGCCAAATACAATAAAATAATGAGGCTAAAATTTAAGCCTATTAAAGTATCAAGTTTTGTTTGTTTTTATAGACAGGGTCTTACTGTGCCGCCCAGGCTGGAGTGCAGTGGGACAATCATGGCTCAGCTCACTGCAGCCTCAATCTCGAGGGCTGAAGCCATCCTCCCACCTCAGCCACCCAGGGAGCTGGAACTACAGGTGCACACCAACACACTTGGCTAAATTTATTAGTTTTTCCTTTGCAGGAAAAAAGGGAGGTCTAATGCCAAGGGTGATCTCAAACTCCTGAGCTCAGGTGATCTGACCTCCTTGGCCTCCCAAAGTGCTGAGATTACAGGTTTGAGCCACTGCTTCCCGCTGTGCTGCTTTGTCTTAGTGATGAAACTCACTCTGGTGAGGATGTGGGGCATCAGCTACTTTCATTTATTGCTGGTGACTTTGTAACTCGATACACTCCTTTTAAGAAACAATTTGGCAGTGTTAAAAATCCATTAAAATGTTGATTCCGGGTAGGGGAAGGGAGAGCTTTAGGGGAAACAGTGATGGATTGATAGGTGCAGCAAGCCACCATGGCACACATTTACCTATGTAACAAACCTGCACATTACTGCACACATACCCCAGAACTTCAAATGAATATTTAAATTTTTTTAAATGTTGATTCCATTTAACCTAGAAATGCTATTCTCAATTATGCTGCATGAACCTTATCCCACCTCCACAGAGATCAGCTGCCACATAAGGCATGTCACTACAGTGGACTCAGCCTCCAGCCCAAACTATGAGCTTCTCAAAGGCAGGGACCTACCTTCTTCTCACTCTCTAGCACAATGCCTAATTCCTACCTCATATATAGTCAATACATAATAAATGTTTAATGGAAGAAAGAGTATAAAGGAAGGTAGAAAGAAAATGTCAACTATATCATGAAAAGGTTGTAATTTATTCTTTCAAAAATTTTCTATTTATACAGAAGTAATAGTATATACAATTATTCAAATAACAACATGAAGCTGGTATTAAGGTGTTAGTTGATACCTACGTTTCCTGACAATGGAACAAGATACGAGAAAACCTTTCAATAACTGCATCAAAACACTTTTTTGTTTTTTATTGCATCTATTTGATTCTTCTCTCTTTTCTTTCTTATTAATCTGGCTAGCAGTCTATTTTGTTGATCTTTTCCAGATTCCTGGATTTACTGATTTTTTTGAAGGGTTTTTTGTGTCTCTGTCTCCTACAGTTCTGCTCTGATCTTAGTTATTTTTTGTCTTCTGCTAGCTTTTGAATATTTTTGATATTGCTCCTCTAGCTCTTCCAATTGTGACGATGTTGATTTTGGATCTTTTCTTGCTTCTCATGTGGGCATTTGTTGCTACAAATTTTCCTCTAGACACTGCTTTAAATGTGTTGCAGAGATTCTGGTACGTTGTGTCTTGGTTCTCATTGGTTTCGAAGAACATCTTTATTTCTGCCTTCATTTCATTGTTTACCCAGTCAACATTCAGGAGCCAGTTGTTCAGTTTCCATAAAACTATGCAGTTCTGAATTAGTTTATTAATGCTGAGTTCGAATTTGATTGCATTGTAGTCTGACAGACTGTTTGCTATGATTTCCATTCTTTTGCATTTGCTCAGGAGTGATTTACTTCCAATTATGTGGTCAATTTTAGAGTAGGTGGGATGTGGTGCTGAGAAGAATACATATTCGGTGGATTTGGTCTGGAGAGTTCTGTAGATGTCTATTAGGTTTGCTTGGTCCAGATCTGAGTTCAAGTCCTGGATATCCTTGTTGGCTTTCTGTCTCGTTGATCTAATATTGACATTGGAGTGTTAAAGTCTCCCATTATTATTGTGTGGTGTCTAAGTCTCTCACTATTATTGTGTGGGAGTCTAAGTCTCTTTGTAGGTCATTAAGAACTTGCTTTATGTATCTGGGTGCTCCCGTATTGGCTGCGTATATATTTAGGATCGTTAGCTCTTGTTGCATTGATCCTTTTACCATTATGTAATGCACTTCTTTGTCTCTTTTGATCTTTGTTGGTTTAAAGTCTGTTTTCTCAGAGACTAGGACTGTAACTCCTGCTTTTTTTTTGCTCTCCATTTGCTTGGTAAATCTTCCTCCATCCCTTTATTTTGAGCCTATGTGTGTCCTCACACAGGTTTCATGAATATGGCACAATGATGGATCTGGACTTTTTATCCAATTTGCCAGTCTGTGTCTTTTGATTAGGGCATTTAGCCCATTTACATTTAAGGTTAATATTGTTCTATGTGAATTTGATCCTGCCATTTTGATGCTAGCTGGCTGTTTTGCCCGTTAGTTGACGTAGTTTCTTCATTGTGTTGATGGTCTTTACCATTTGGTACATTTTTGAAGTGGCTGGTACTGGTTGTTCCTTTGCATGTTTAGTGCTGCTTTCAGGAACTCTCATAAGGCAGGCCTGGTGGTGACAAAATCTCTCAGCAATTGCTTGTTCATAAAAAAATTTTATTTCTCTTTCACTTATGAAGCTTAGTTTGGTTGGATATGAAATTCTAGGTTGAAAGTTCTTTTCTTTAAGGATATTGAATATTGACCCCCACACTCTTCTGGCTTGTAGGGTTTCTGCTGAGAGATCTGCTGTGAGTCTGATAGGCTTCCCTTTGTGGGTAACCTGACCTTTCTCTCTGGCTGCGCTTAGCATTTTTTCCTTCATTTCAACCCTGGTGAATCTGAAATTATGTGCCTTGGGGTTGCTGTTCTTGAGGAGTATATTTGTGGTGTTCTCTATATTCCTAGACTTGAATATTGGCCTGCCTTGCTAGGTTTGGGAAGTTCTCCTGGATAATATCCTGAAGAGTGTTTTCCAGCTTGGATTCATTCTCTCCATTACATTCAGGTACACCTATCAAATGTAGATTAGGTCTTTTCACATAATCCCATATTTCTTGGAGGCTTTGTTCATTTCTTTTCACTCTTTCTTCTCTAATCTTGCCTTCTCATTTTATTTCATTGAGTTGATTTTCAATTTTTGATATCCTTTCTTCTGCTTGGTGGATTCAGCTACTGACACTTGTGTATGCTTCACAAAGTTCTCGTGTTGTATTTTTCAGCTCCATCAAGTTGTTTATATTCTTCTCTAAGCTGACTATTCTTGCTAGCATTTAGTCAGACCTTTTTGCAAGGTTCTTAGTTTCTTTGCATTGGGTTAGAAGATGTTCTTTCAGCTCTGAGAAGTTTGTTATTACCCACCTTCTGAAGCCTGTTTCCGTCAATTCATCAGACTCTTTCTCCATCCAGCTTTGATCCCTTGCTGGTGAGGAGCTGTGATCCCTTGGAGGAGAAGAGGCGTTCTGGTTTTGGGTGTTTTCATCCTTTTTGCAATAGTTTCTTCCCATCTTTGTGGATTCATCTACCTATGGTCTTTGTAGCTGGTGACTTTTGGATGGGGTCTCTGAGTGGATGTCCCTTTTGTTGATGTTGAAGTTATTTCTTTCTGTTTCTTAGTTTTCCTTCTAACAGTCAGGCCCCTCTGCTGCAAGACTGCTGGAGGTCCATTACAGAGCCTGCTTGCCTGGGGATCACCTGCAAGGGCTGCAGAACAGTAAGGGTTGCTGCCAGTTTCTTCTTCTGGTATCTTTGTCCCAGAAGGATACCCGCCAGATGTCAGCCTGAGCTCTCCTTTATGAGGTGTCTCTTTGGATATATGGGGGTCGAGGAACTGCTTGAGGAGATAGTCTGTCCCTTATAGGAGCTCAAGTGCTGTGCTGGGAGATCCATTGCTCCATTCAGAGCTGCTGGGCAGGTACGTTTAAGTCTGCTGCAGTGGAACTCATAACTGCCTCTTTTCCCAGGTCCTCTGTCCTGGGAATGTAGGGCTTTATTTATAAGTTCCTGATGTGCTGCTGCCTTTTTTCAGAGACGCCCTGCCCAGCAAGGAGGCAGTCTAGTCACAGTCTGCCAGCAGAGGCGTTGCTGAGCTGCCACGGGCTCTGCCCAGCTGCTGTGTAAACTTCCTTGAAGTTTGGTTTACAGAAGTACAGTTAGGGCTGCCTCTGTAATGGCGGTCTGCCTTGGTAATAGTGGACTGCCTCGGTAATGGCGGACTACCTCAGTAGTGGTAGATGCCCTTCCCCACACAGAGCTGGACCATCCCAAGTCCAGCTGCACTTGCTGCAAAACTCTCAATCCAGGGCATTTCGGATTGCTGGTCTTTGTGGGGGTGGGGCCTGTCATGCCAAATCACCTGGCTCCCTGTTTCAACCCCCTCTTTTTCAGCTGGGGATGGGCAGGTCAGAATGAGCAGCTCTGACTCCCAGGTGTTCCAGGCATCAGTTGAAACAGCTGCCCAGATTTGTGTGTGTTTTTGTGTGGAAACCCACGGCATCTCCAGAAAGAGCCGTGCTGGAAACCAGTGGCGCTTTTCAGCCCAGGAATCTCCTGGTCTGTGGACAGTAAAAACTTGTCTGGAAATGCGGTGATCACTCACCCTTTGCATTGTTCTCACTGGGAACTGCACTCCAGAGCTGTTCCTATTTGGTCATCTTGGATCTCCTCAATAAATTTTAATGTTTTATAATGGATGTGTATATTTTATGGTAGTAAATAATAAAAACAGTCTAGTATCTACATATATTTTATGCATTCTTGCCATACCTTTTCCTTAATTTTTTTCAATGTTTATAGGCTATGTAGTTCATGTAAGTTTTTTCAAATTGTGGAAAAACTCCCTCCCCCCGACCCAAGCAGCCACTCATCTACTTCCTGTCCCTACAGATTTGCCCTTTCTGGAATTGCATATAAATAAAAACATATAATTTGTGGTTTCTTATGTCTAGCTTCTATCATTTGGCATAATGTTTTTGAGATATATAATGTTATTATACAGCATGCATTAAGAATTCATTCTTGTTATTGCTGAATAGTATTCCATTGCTCAGATATCACATTTTGTTTATCCATTTACCAGTTTACAGATATATGGATTGTTTCCACTTCTAGCTAATATGAATGATGTTGCTATAAATGTTTGAATCTCAGGTTAGCTTTTGAGAGGCAAAAAAACAAAACAAAAAGAAAAAATGGACTTCAAGTTTGGTGGGACTGGCCAGGTTTCAGGACATCACTGGCATGAGTTACAGGCACAGTATACTACAAATACTAAACATCTAAGAAGAAAGAAATGTCAGCTAGTACCAACAAGATACCCTCATGAATACAAGGAAATCATGAGACAAGATGGCAAAGTGTAGAAGTACTACTTCACAGCTCAGAAACAGGACATCTGCATTGCAGATGCCTATGACACCAACTACTGAAAAATCTATCCATAGAATCCCAGGAGAGATCAAGGAGAAGCCCATTGGCCTGATATACAGGTGGTAAAAACATGCTTTCATATGAGCAATTCCCTCCACCTGGAGCATCTTCTCTCCCTCCACTTTTCCACCATCCTGTCTCTTTTTACAGTTTCACCCTTAAACAGTTGTTTTCTAAGATTCAATGTCCTTAAATATTAATTCAAACATCATCTTCTTGGGGAAGACATCATGTTCCCAAAGCTGTCACTACTTAGTGACATTGTTAAGCTTTGGAAATATTTTCCCATTTAAATATTTCACAGTTTCCATTTTTTAGTTGACTTTACTGTTCAGTTCACCGAGTTCCTAGTGGTTTTTTCATCTCTGTATGCCAAGCACATACATGGTACATGGCGCTCAATGTTCGCTAGAGAAAACAGTGAGTGAGTGATTTCCAGGCAGACATTTCCTTAGAGGTCCAGATTTATCAGAGAACATCTCCCAGATCATTCTATATTAGGGTATCTAATGGTCATATCAAACAACTCATAAAAAACAACTTTTAATTTTCCCCGCATGACCACTTCCCCAGTCCCATTCCTCCTCCAAATGACCTCAGTTTGGAAAATGGCACCATCATCAACCGAGATGCTCACATCACAACCAGGGAGGCAGTCATCCTTGATGCTTCCCTCCCCATCAACATCCTGCAGGCTCACCCTCCGGAACACAGCCCCATTTACAACTTTTTCTCTCCACCACCACCTCTCTAATCCAACCTATTAGCACCTCTTGCCTGGATTAACTTCCTAACTAGTTGTTACATTTGTACTCTCATCCTTCTATAACCCATTCTCTACACAGCAGCTAGTAGTCTTTTGAAAATAGTTTTTAAAATCTTACTTTTAAGATTTTCATTAAAAAATGCATGAATATACCCTCCTTGTAAAATATTAAAATACCACAGATAATGCTAGATCTCTTTGACTACCAGCTCCCATTCCAGTTCTCACACTCCTCTCTTTAAAAGCAGTATATGTTCTTCCAGACCTTTCTCTACATACAGCCTAGAAAATACCATATACTATGTGCATCATTCTGAGGTTTACTTTTTTCATTCAACAATTTATGAGACTTTTCATGTTGCTATCTCATTTTTTATATTTTATGTCATGGGAGCATCTTTTATAATAAGCTTAGACCACAGTTTAGCCTTTACAGTACTGTCTGGTACTGATGATGGACATTTTAATTGTATCCAGAACACTGTACTGAATATCCTTGAATGAGCCCTAAGTTAGATACTGACAAGTATTTTACTCAGACACAGATTCATAAAGTTAACCTCCGAAGCACTGCCAGCTATGCAGCTTCTGCAGTAAGGGGACTTGGAGTCATGGTGCCTCAGCCTTACTTGTAGACTTTAGGGTCTTGTTCTGTTGCCCAGGCTGGAGTGGAGTGGCATAATAATAGCTCACTGCAGCTTCGAACTCCTAGGTTCAAGTGATCCTCCTGCTTCAGCTTCAAGAGTAAGCTAGGACTTATAGGTATGTGCCACTATGCCTGGCTAATTTTTTTTATTTTTTATTTTTTTTGGTAGAAATGGGGTCTCACTGTGTTGCCCAGGCTGGTCTCAAACTCCTGGGCTCAAGTGATCCTCCCACACTGGCATCCCAAAGAGCTGAAATTATAGGCATGAGCCACTTTGGCCCTGATTTTAACTTTTTTATAGTCTACAGCAAATGTTACATTTAGAGACAAAAAAATCAATGAATTTTGCAATAAATTTCAAAATGTTCATAACGTGAACTTGGTGTTGTTTCAGTATATCTCAACTCTTAATCTTGCCTGGATAAATGCAAGAAGAAAGTATGTTGGTTTGCCCACATGAACATTGTGTTTCTGTGGGATTTAACTGAACAAATGTCCTAATGCTATAGTGAGGTGCTTAGTAGGGCCTAATCCTTAACTAAGAGATTGCTACATAATTGACCTAAATGGAGTTTCCTAGCCTTGACTCTCAGTGATCTTCCAGCGTCCCAAGGTGAAGAAGAAATTCAGTTATGCACAGGCCTTCCAGAATGTGACAATCATGGAGGCGTCGGGACAGATTACCATACAATTAAAACAAGTCTAACTGCTTCCCAAAAAAGTTTTGAGAAAGTAAATGAGTCAGTCAATCTCGGTGCACCTGTAGCTTCTCGGGCCAGAGAAAAAGCACATGCTGGAATATTTAACATTTCGAAGATGACTATTTATAGACAACCAAAAAATGTACACACATGTTCATAAGTGTTACTCTGATTTTTTTCCTAACACCTTCTAAGGCTTTTTAAACTTAGATTCAATTTTTCTTACAGACTGTTTCTACAAAAAGTTCACCTTTTTATATACATTGTCTTTATTAAGAAGAGAAAACATCCTTTCTTAATTATTCTTGAACCTTGTTAAACACCAAAGTAGCATAATAAACATTTAAAGCTTCTGACCAAAGGCCCTACAATTTTCTTCTTTGATTTCTTTGTATTAAATTGTTTTCTATTAAATTTACAAAGGTTCTATTTCTAGTTATTACCATAAATCTAATTTGACTCTTTTGTGTTACGCATATATTTCACCAAGACCAATTTGAATTTTTTTCTAAACACATTTTAGTGACCAAATGATTTCACAGATCATGCATGATCCTCGGCCTTGAGAGTTTTGGCTTACAGGATATTTCACTTTATTCTCTAGTTGATGATGGAATACGAGCTAGAAGGAGACACCTGTGGAAGTCACAAATTTACAGGTTGCTTATTACCACAGCAGAGCTGACTAATGCATGAATCTATCTAAAGTAGTCACTGTCTATCATGTCATGTAGTTTATTTCTTTAATGCTATTATTATGTCTGAATTTATCTCCTTTATTGCTCTAGTCTTCCTTCCTACCTCCCCATAACTTATTTTGTCCACTACTGTATTCTTTAGTGGCTAGAACAACGGCTGGTGCTCATTCAACATGTGTTCAACGAATCTATCTCCCGGTGACCACCACATCTGTTGTGATGACCCTTTCAACTGCACACTAAGTCACTCTTGGGGAACGAAGCTTTCGCAAGTATTTGTTTTGCAGTATTGAAAAACTCCTCTGTGAGGAGGGGGCACAGCATTCTCCCCTGAGTGTGACGCTGGCCCTTGTTGCTTGGCTGCAGCTGCCATTTGCCATTGATGATCATTCTTCTCTTCTCCTGGGAGAGTAAGAAGGATAGGACACAGTCTGAGTGGCTCAAAAAAATAAAAAAGAACAAAAATAAAAATAAAAGGGCCGGGCGTGATAGCTCATGACTGTAATCCTAGCACTTTGATAGGCCAAGGCAGGTGGATCACCTGAGGTCAGTAGTTCAAGACGACCCTGGCCAACATGGTGAAATCCTGTCTCTACTAAAAATACAAAAATTAGCCGGGTATGGTGGCAGGCACCTATAATCCCAGATACTCAGGAGGTTGAGGCAGGAGAATCACTGGAACCTGGGAGGCAGAGGTTGCAGTGAGCCGAGATGGCACCATTGCACTCCAGTCTGAGTGACAGAGTGAGACTCCATCTCGAAAAGATAAATGAATAAAAATTAAAAAAAAAATTTTTAACTATTCATCCTGGCCCTGAGTACAACTAAAAGACAAACTGAAAGAACCACAGATTTCTTAAAGTTCCAGGGCTGGAATTTCAAGAATCAAGTAACAGAAAACTAAGAAATGTTCCTAAGCAGCTTAAAGAATGGCACTAACATGCCACAAATCAATCCCATACCTAGTCTTTGCTTTGCTATTTAAACATACGACTGAACTTTTATAGCTTACATGGAGACTTTCTTCGGTGGTATTTCCTTGTGCTCTCTAGCCTCTAATTTCCTCTGGCATAGCACCAGATCCTCCTAACTAAAAATTAGACATACGGAATGTGAGGAATGTTTGATAACTATACTAACTTCAGAGATCAGCCCTTAGTCATAAACAAAAATGCATGCCCTTTGAGCTTAGACTCAAATTCAATTTGAAGCAAACATAAGTCATAAGGCTAAATACTGGCAAAGTATGCAAGGTGAAGTGGGGTGGGTTGGGAAAACTCTAAATATAGTTCCTCATCACAGTGAAGACAAATACTGCTTTTTTACTTTAATTGAATGTGCAAAGTACAGCTTAGCTAAGTTTTAGATTAGCAGCACCTGGGTTAGAAAAACAACATTAAAAAACAAAATTTGTTCTGTTTCCCAGTACTTTCACTAATATCTCCTTATTAGGGCCTCACCTTTATTTATCTTTTTCTATAGGTGCTAGTTCTGTTCAAGATTAATTAAAAACAAACAAACAAAAAAACAAGTACAAAAAACAAATGCTCTGAGAAACTGTTCTAGTCCAAAGAGAAATACCAACCAGTTGCAGAATGTTTACCACAATGGGATCGTAACTTTTAAGGGAAAAAAGTTACAAAAGAATTTTTGAGGCCAAGCACAGTGGCTCACACCTGTAATCCCACCACTTTGGGGGGGGCTGATGTGGGCAGATCATCAGAGCTCAGGAGTTTGAGACTGGCCTGAGCAACATGGCAAAACCCCATCTCTACAAAAAATAAACAGGTGGTGTGTGCCTGTGGTCCCAGCTACTTGGAAGGTTGAGGTAGAAGGATCACCTGAGCCTAGGAGGTGAAGGCTACAGTGAGCCAAGATCACACCACTGCACTCCAGCCTGGGCAACAGAGACCCTGTCTCAAAAACAAAAACAAAAAGTAAATAAATAAATAAATAAGAAATTTTGAAACTACATAATTTATGCTAGCTGTTAGATGATATTAGATATGCTAGATGTTAAATGATGTTATGGAACTATTTTTTTTTTAATTTCCATAGGTATGATAATTATAGTCCTGTAAGAATATTTTTGTTCCTGGGAAATGTCTGCTGAAGTATTTAAGAGTGAAGGATCATAATATCTGCACCTTACCTTCAAATGTTACAGCAGGAGAGAAAATACAGACATAAATATATTTATCTTACATATACTAGATATACTTGGAGAATATTACACACACACAGCCACAAACACACACACAGAACGAGTGCAGAGAGAGAGACAGAGAGAGAGAGGGAGAGAGAGAAGAAGGAGGAGGAGGAGGAGGAGGAGGAGGAGGAGGAGGAGGAGGAGGAGGGGGAGGAGATAATAAAGAAAACTGGCAAAAAGTTAACTGTCAGATCTAAGAGCAGGATTTATATAATGGTGTCCATTCTACTGTTTTCATTTTTTCTTAAGCTGGGAGGATAAAATTCATTATTAAAGAACTTCTAGTAAACACTGTAGATTTAATATATGTGCTTACTACCTTCATTCCCTCTAGAAAATAGCAGAAAGGGGATTTTTAAAAAGGCATAAACACAAAAGGACAATGGGAAGGTCAGCAGATGAGAACAAAACTTGGGACAGTGGGAAGCAAATAGCAGTGTAAGTGATTCGGCAGACGTGAAAAACAGAAAGCCTAGGTCAGTAACAGAGAAAGCCCAGAAGCAGATCAATTCATACTGCAAAAGGCTGAAATGGCTCAGAAATTCCAGCACCAAGGACTTCAGACAGAGGGTGTGACCATGAAGGACTCGCCAGAAGTCTGTTAGAAGCAGACGCCCCACCTGGGCAGAAACAGAAGGTTTATTCTCTAAAAAGACTTAATCAGATAGGCTGTGGATTTCCAGGCAGCTGGGACCACTGAAAGGAGTACCTTATTAAAAACAGGGAGAGTAAGGGAGTGTGCACACACTGAACAGCAAGCGTCCCAAGCCCCACTTCCGTTACTCCATTTGCAGAACCCAGGAGCTGGGCTTACATTTGTCAGGCTGGAAAATTGGAGGGTTTTTCCTTGGAAAACTAGCCAAACCAAGAGAAGAGATCTACTGACTTTAACATCTGGGAGTGCCTTAACAGAAATGCTGAGCCAGATCACTGCCATATGACTACCCCACTCACTAGTAGAGAGCTTCCAAACAGCTTTTTGTGCCTCATTCTTAAATATGACTGACAGCTGTCTCAGTAAGGACAGGCTAGATAATGCTGCAATAAAAAACAATACTAAAGTCTCAGTGGTTAAAAACAAACATTTATTTCCCTTTCAAGCCAAGTCCAAAGTGGCTCTGGATGAATGCCCAGGCAGCTGGCCCCTACAGGGTGAAGCATTCCGGACTGCACCTTAGGCGCTTGTGGCATCTGCAATCTCAACACAAGCGTCAATCACCCAGGTAGGGCAGATAATCACATCACTTCCGTTTGCAATCCACTGGCCAAAACAAGTCACATGGAGGCAGGGAAGTTAATCCTTTCTCCTGTGTCTGGAAGGAGTGAAGAACCAGAATGGCTGGTATTACTTATCTCTAATGCAAAAGCTAAGAATACTGGTCCCCTAAAATGAAAGCAGAAACTAAAACAACCCTGAAAAAAATAAAACTGAAGAATTCATTTCTTCAGAGATATTGAAGAAAACTTCAATTAGCATCTTCAGAGAGACAGAAGAGGTTACCGTCAAAATAGAAATATGTGGCCAGGCACTGTGGCTCACGCATGCAATCCTAACACTTTGGGAGGCCAAGGCAGGAAGATCACTTAAGCCTGAGAGTTTGAGACCAGCCTGGGCAACATAACAAGACCCTACCTCCACAGAAAAACAAAGAAATTTAAAATTTAGCCAGGCATGGCAGAGCATGCTTGTGGTCCCAGCTACTCAGGAGGATGAGAAGGGAGGATCACTTGAGCCTCAGAGGTCAAGGCTGCAGTAAACTGTGATTGTACCACTGCACTCCAGCCTGAGTAACAGACCAAGACCCTGTGGGAAACGGAAGGAAAAGGGGAAGGGAGGAGGGGAGAGGGAGAAGGGAGGAGAAGAAGGAAGGGGGAAGGGGGAAGGGAGAAGGGAGGGGAGGGAAGAGGGAGGCAAGGGGAGGGAGAGGGGGAGGTGGGATGGGGAGGGAAGAGGGAGGGGAGGGGAGAGGGAGGGGAAGGGGAGATAAATAAATAAATACATAAATATTTGGAAGAAAGAATTTTAAAACTCCTGGAAATGAACAATACATTGGCAGAAAGGAACCCATCTATTGACAAATTAAAAGATCAAGTTTAAAAATTTTCCCGAAGAATGAGACAAAAGGGAAAGTGAACAACCAATCTAGGAGGTCTAATATCTGACTTACATGAGTTCAGAGAAGAGAGGACAAAGTAGATACAAAGAGGAAAATATTATCAAAGTACTAGTGCAAGAAAATTTCCCTGAACTGAATCTGAATGACACTGGTTTCTTGATTATATATGACTCACCTAACACTGTGGTTACAAAAGGCCTACATCAACACCCAACCTTGTGAAATTTTGGAACATGAGGGCAAAAATAAAACCTAAAAGCTTCAGAGAGGAATCAGGTCACAAAAACAAAAAGAAACAAATGATAACAACAACAAAAAGGCATCAGACTTCTCAAACACAACATTGGAAGCTACAAGTCAGTAGAGCAATAGCATCAAATTTTTACTCCAAATTACTTCCAACCTGGAATTATACCCCTAGCTAAAATGTCAATCACATATGACAGCAGAATAATGGCATTTGAGGAGTTGCTAAGCCTCAACAAATCTATGCTCCCTTTCTAATGCAACTCCATCAAAACAGAGAATAAACCAAGAAAACAGGAAGACATGACAACCAGAAAAAGGGCTCAACACAGGAAAATGACAAATGAAACCTGCAAAATTACAGTAAATGGAGACCGTCGGATGACAGTATGCAGCAGTTACAGTGATTAACCAGGACAAACTGGAGATTAAGAACAGAAGGTGCAGGAGATTTCAAACCGATAGAATACCCAGTGTGTATGAATGTACTGAAAGGAGATTTATAATTCTGGCAGCAAATTGGTAATAGAAATATAAAGAAGCCAATGGAAAAAAGAGATGATTATTAACTACAGAGAAAACAAAAGGAAATGCAATCATAGTACACCAGATAGGTCATCCATGAATAATATTTACATAGTCATAAAAATGTAAACATAGACTACTGATTTCTTTACAAGGTGATAGGAAACACCAAGAGGATGAGGGGAGGGAAGCGCATGTGCATGAGGAAGACACAGTAAAAAAGCTGAGTCCTCAACCAGAGCGGGAAGTCAGTTCTCAAAATCCAAAGCTGAAAAGTCAAGATAGATAGATAATGTTATTTAAAAACACAGCAGCAAATACCAAAATAACCTTTTAAATACGTAACTGTGGTCAACTCTAGAGAGAGTGAATCAGGTGTAGGAGAGAGTAGTGGGTCACAGGACACCTGTCTTGCTTTGGGAACCTAGCTGAGTGTTTGTTAATCATTTACAGATATAACTTTGATTAACATAGTTTTAAAATCTCCCACTGTTTCCAATTTTAATTTTAAAAGTCAGAAAATTTTCCCTAGCATGTTTATTTACTGATTTTAAATTTACCTCTAAAGAAATCTCATACAAAATTTTAGTTACATTTACTCAGAGATTATGTAAAGTATATTTCAGTACTCTAAAATATAGAATATTAAAAATATAAAGATATTACCAATATAGACTTTTAGTATAACTAAACTCTACTGAATCTTAAATCAAATTTAAAAACGTAAATATTATACCTTGTTCTTCTACCTTTCATTTGGAAATCCTTGTTACAGTCAATACATTGTCAAAAGACACCAAATAATATATATGAAAAGTATTCTGTACAGAGTTTAAGCACAACATAAATGCTTTCATTTTTATTTTTTAATCCTTGACCCTGCTCTCAATGAGGCTACAGTCTAATTGGAAAGATAAGGCACATGCAGAAATGTTTATAACCTAAGGCAGTTTGTGTTAAGAACCCTGTACAACAGTACAAAGAAGAAATGAAGGCCGTTGATTAGAAAAGCTTCCATATGGTTGTATCTGAAATAATGGATGTCACTGTAAGCTTTTATCAGTTATCTTCTCTCTTCATTTTACCAAGTGGAAAACCAAACTGATTTGAAGAAATTACTTTATTTAAATGTCATAATAGGAGACCGAGTCAGGAGGATCACTTGAGGCCAAGAGTTCAAGACCATCTTAGGAAACATAGCAAGACTCTATCTCTATTAAAAAAAAAATTAATTAGCTTGTACAGTCCCAGCTATTCAGGAGGCTGAGGCAGGAGGGCCACCTGAGGAGTTCAAGGTTACAGTGAGCTATGATTGCGCTACTGCACTCCAGTCTGGCGGGCAGAGCGAGACCCTGTCACTTTTAAAAAATATAAGTAAATAAGTAAATAAATAACAACATGATAACCATTTATTTCTCTTCCCTGTTATTTCTACCATGCTCTCAATAAATAGTTCAAAAATCAATAGAAATGCAAAATCATGTCACAAACGTGCATCTCAGCACCGCAGGCTCCGCAGGTTTCACCTCAGGACTTTTACCTCTCTCTGTGCCAACCCTTTGCAATACAAGTTCCCAAACCCGCTCTCCTCAAAAGTGCTCTTCTCTTTACCCCACCCACTGCCCACATACTCCACAGGCATCCTAATGACTCACTCCAGGACTTGAGAGCTGGAAAGTTTGTCCAAGGAAGCCCCTCAAACTGCTGTGAGGTGTCCGAAGAGCATGTTTGTGCACGGCAATGGAATGTTTTAGTTTATACGCCTGGAGCCTTAGCTGGTCCCCCATTGTGACTCTAGGTGTCTGCCTCCTGAATCTGTTTTGAGACAAATAATGGATCGAGCATGACCCACTATTTCCTACAGTGGAAATCAATCTCTGGCCAAGGGCACAGAAACTGTTTATCTAATGCTTGTGTCTTTGTAAGTTAATAAACATCTGGAATACTAACCCTGTCAGCATTATTTCTGCTACAGCTTTCTGTCCACTTTTTCCAACAAACCAACTATCCTTTAAGTAACTTGAAAATCTACTTTCCAAATAAAAGCATCCTTTGAATTATACTGTTCTTTTGAAGCTCAAATTAGTATCCATGAGAAAGTAGTGATTTATAGCAGCTTTTCTACTTAGGTAAATGTCTACCTGATTGCTTATATTAAAGTAAGCTAGAAATCAGTTTTTCAAACATGTTCTGGCAATGAAAACATAATTTTACATATTTATTTGATAATATAATTATCAGAAATGTGGTAATTCACTGGTTTGAGAGGAACTTGTAGCACTTTATTTAATATTTCTTTATGCATGGTAAAATTTCCAAAATTACTTGCTTACTTTAACATAATTACTATATTATATAAATAAATTAGGTTTATATGCATGAAGGTATTCACCCTATTATTTGAGTATATCATGGGCATTCCAAAATCATATTTTTTTATAGGGTTTCTCTGATGGCCACTCAAAAATACGATTAAAAAACCATGGCCAGGTGCAGTGGCTCACACATGTAATCCCAGCGCTTTAGGAGGCTATGGCAGGAGAATCACTTGAGGCTAGGAGTTCAAGAATACTCTGGGCAACACAGTGACACTCCATCTCTATGAAGGAAAAAAAAATGTTCTTTTAAACTTTGAGTCCGTGTTACAGCTCTTTTAGAATTCGTCTAGCAGGTTTTCCAGTCTGCTATAAATGTGTAAAAAATACATAAAGCATACTTGTCAGTCTTTCCTCAACTCTTAACAGCTATATAGCAACACATAAAATTTCAAGAGCATCAATAATGATTAAGTATAATTAAACGTTTCATGGGCCAATGATTTGTAACCTTATACTTAACTGAACAATTTCGTTGATTTTACAATTTCTTGATGTTTTTTTAAATATGCACATAAATTTTATAGGCTGGGCGTGCTGGCTCACACCTGAAACCCCAGCACTTTGAGAGGCCAAGGCAGGCAGATCACCTGATGTCAGGAGTTCAAGACCAGCCTGACCAACATGGTGAAACCCCGTCTCTACAAAAAATACAAAATTAGCCATGCCCTGTGGCGCATGCCTGTAACCCCAGCTACTCAGGAGGCTGACGAGGAGAATTGCTTGAACCAGGGAGGCGGAAGTTGCAGTGAGCTGAGATCACGCCATTGCACTCCAGCCTGGGCAACAAGAGTGAAACTCCATCTCAAAAAATAATAATACTATATGCCATAAAATAATGACATTTCATATTTAAAGACAGTTTTTTAAAACTCTTTGTATTCACGTGCCATAATTTAAAACCCTATTTCACTGTATGACAAGGGTATCTGTTGTTCTCATTTTTCATTTTTATCCTTAACAATTTCTACCATCGCCAGTGCATACAATGGCAATGACACCCTGGGAAGGAATGATTAGTTCCATCACAACTAAGTCAAGACACAGACATTGATGTGACCCCAACAAAAGTAATCATGGAGCCTCCAAAACAAAAGCTCTTTATTAAACAAAGGTCTAAAGTTAAATACCCACTGCACAAGAAATCAGAGCATCTAGGTTCTAACCCCATCTCTACAAATAACTTACTGGGACATCTTTGACATTTAATAATCTCTCTGATTGCCAGTGCTCTTATTCTATAAAATGATAATGTTTGACTCAAGGATCCAAAGTCAATTCATGCTCTAAAACTTAATGATTTTTTTTTTTTAGGCTACAATTTTTTTTTAATTTTAAATTTAATTTTAATTTTAATTTTTTTAAATTTCATTTTAGGTTTTGGGGTACATGTGAAAAACATGCAAGATTGTTGCATATGTACACATGTGGCAGTGTGATTTGCTGCCTTCCTCCCCCTCACCTATATCTGGCATTTCTCCCCATGCCATCCCCCAAAATTTCCGACCCCCTGCTGTCCTTCCCCTATTTCCCTCCAACAAACCCCAATGTGTAGTGCTCCCCTCCCTGTGTCCATGTGTTCTCATTGTTCAACACCTGCCTATGAGTGAGAACATGAGGTGTTTGATTTTCTGTTCTTCTGTCAGTTTGCTGAGAATGATGGTTTCCAGGTTCATCCATGTCCCTACAAAGGACACAAACTCATCGTTTTTGATGGGTGTGTAATATTCCATGGTGTATATGTGCCACATTTTCCCTGTCCAGTCTATCATCGAAGGGCATTTGGGTTGGTTCCAGGTCTTTGCTATTGTAAACTGTGCTGCAATGAACATTCGTGTGCACGTGTCCTTATAGCAGAATGATTTATAATTCTTTGGATATATACCCAGTAATGGGATTGCTGGGTCAAATGAAATTTCTATTTCTAGGTCCTTGAGGAATCACCACACTGTCTTCCACAATGGTTGAAATAATTTACACTCCCACCAACCGTGTAAAAGTGTTCCTATTTCTCCACATCCTCTCCAGCATCTGTTGTCTCCAGATTTTTTAATGATTGCCATTCTAACTGGCGTCAGATGGTGTCTCAATGTAGTTTTGATTTGCATTTCTCTAATGGCCAGTGATGATGAGCATTTTTTCATATATTTGTTGGCCTCATGTATGTCGTCTTTTGTAAAGTGTCTGTTCATATCCTTTGCCCACTTTTGAATGGGCTTGTTTGTTTTTTTTTTCTTGTAAATCTGTTTTAGTTCTTTGTAAATTCTGGATATCAGCCCTTTGTGAGATGGGTAAACTGGAAAAATTTTTTCCCATTCTGTTGGTTGCCAATTCACTCTAATGACTGTTTCTTTTGCTGTGCAGAAGTTGCGGAGTTTGATTAGGTCCCATTTGTCTATTTTGGCTTTTGTTACCAATGCTTTTGGTGTTTTGGTCATGAAGTCCTTGCCTACGCCTTTGTCCTGAATGGTTTTGCCTAGATTTTCTTGTAGCGTTTTTATGGTGTTGGGTCTTATGTTTAAGTCTTTAATCCATCTGGAGTTAATTTTAGTGTAAGGTGTCAGGAAGAGGTCCAGTTTCTGCTTTCTGCACGTGGCTAGCCAGTTTTCCCAACACCATTTATTAAACAGTGAATCCTTTCCCCATTGTTTGTTTTTGTCAGGTTTGTCAAGGATCGGATGGTTGTAGATATGCTGTGTTGCCTCCGAGGCCTCTGTTCTGTTCCATTGGTCTGTATCTCTGTTTTGGTATCAGTACCATGCTGTTTTGATTACTACAGCCTTGTAGTATAGTTTGAAGTCCAGTAGTGTGATGCCTCCCGCTTTGTTCTTTTTGCTTAGAATTGACTTGGCTATGCGGGCTCTCTTTCGGTTCCATATGAAGTTTAAGGTGTTTTTTTCCAGTTGTGTCAAGAAGGTCATTGGTAGCTTGCTGGGGATAGCGTTGAATCTGTCAATTACTTTGGGCAGTATGGCCATTTTCACGATATTGATTCTTCCTAACCATGAACATGGAATGTTTCTCTATCTGTTTGTGTCCTCTCTTATTTCGTTGAGCAGTGGTTTGTAGTTCTCCTTGAAGAGGTCCTTTACGTTCCTTGCTAGCTGTATTCCTAGGTATTTTATTCTCTTTGTAGCAATTGTGAATGGCAGTTCATTCTTGATGTGGCTCTCTTTAAGTCTGTTATTGGTGTATGGGAATGCTTGTGGTTTTTGCACATTGATTTTGTATCCTGAGACTTTGCTGAAGTTGCTTATCAGTTTCAGGAGATTTTGGGCTGAGACGATAGGGTCTTCCAGATATACAATCATGTCATCTGCAAATAGAGACAATTTGACTTCTTCCTTTCCTATTTGAATACCCTTTATTTCTTTTTCTTGTCTGATTGCTCTGGCTAGAAGTTCCAGTACTATATTGAATAGGAGTGGTGAGAGAGGCATCCTTGTCTGGTGCCAGATTTCAAAGGGAATGCTTGCAGTTTTTGCCCATTCAGTATGATATTGGCTGTTGGTTTGTCATAAATAGCTTTTATTATTTTGAGATACGTTCTGTCAATACCTAGTTTATTGAGGGTTTTTAGCATAAAGGGCTGTTGAATTTTGTCAAAGGCCTTCTCTGCATCAATTGAGATAATCATGTGGTTTTTATCTTTGGTTCTGTTGATGTGGTGAATTACATTTATGGATTTGCGTATGCTGAACCAGCCTTGCATCCCTGGGATGAATCCTACTTGATCATGGTGGATAAGCTTTTTGACGTGCTGTTGCAATCAGCTTGCCAGTATTTTATTGAAGATTTTTGCATCTATGTTCATCATGGATATTGGCCTGAAGTTTTCTTTTCTTGTTGAGTCTCCGCTGGGTTTTGGTATCAGGATGATGTTGGTCTCATAAAATGATTTGGGAAGGATTCCCTCTTTTTGGATTATTTGGCATAGTTTCAGAAGGAATGGTACCAGCTCCTCTTTGTATGTCTGGTAGAATTCAGCTGTGAACCCGTCTGGACCTGGGATTTTTTTGGGGTGGTAGGCTCTTAATTGCTGCCTCAACTTCAGACCTTGTTATTGGTCTCTTCAGGGTTTCGACTTCTTCCTGGTTTAGGCTTGGGAGGAGGCAAGTGTCCAGGAATTTATCCATTTCTTCCAGGTTTACTAGTTTATGAGCATAGAGTTGTTTGTAATAATCTCTGATGATGGCTTGAATTTCTGTGGAATCTGTGGTGATATCCCCTTTATCATTTTTTTATTGCATCAATTTAGTTATTCTCTCTTTTCTTTTTTATTAATGTGTCTAGTGGTCTGTCTATTTTGTTGATCTTTTCGAAAAACCAGCTCCTGGATTTACTGATTTTTTGAAGAGGTTTTTGTGTCTCTATCTCCTTCAGTTCTGCTCTGATCTTAGTTATTTCCTGTCTTCTGCTAGGTTTTGAGCTTTTTTGATCTTGCTCCTCCCTCTAGCTCTTTCAATTTTGATGATATGGTGTCAATTTTAGATCTCTCCTTTCTTCTCATGTGGGCACTCATTGCTATATATTTTCTTCTAGAGACTGCTTTAAATGTGTCCCAGAGATTCTGGTATGTTGTATCTTCATTCTCGTTGGTTTCGAAGAACATCTTTATTTCTGCCTTCATTTCATTGTTTACCCAGTCAACATTCAAGAGCAAGTTGTTCAGTTTCCATGAGGCTGTGTGGTTCTGACTTAGTTTCTGAATTCTGAGTTCTAACTTGATTGCACTGTGGTCTGAGAGACTGTTTGTTATGATTTCTGTTCTTTTGCATTTGCTGAGGAGTGATTTGCTTCCAATTATGTGGTCAATTTTAGAGTAGGTGTGATGTGGTGTTGAGAAGAATGTATATTCTGTGTATTTGGGGTGGAGAGTTCTGTAAATGTCTATTAGGTTTGCTTGTTCCAGGTCTGAGTTCAAGTCCTGGATATCCTCGTTAATTTTCTGTCTGGTTGATCTGTCTAATATTGACAGTGGGGTGTTAAAGTCTCCCACTATTATTGTGTGGGAGTCTAAGTCTCTTTGTAAGTCATTAAGAACTTGCCTTATGTATTTCGGTGCTCCTTATTGGGTGCGTACATATTTAGGATCGTTAGCTCTTCTTGTTGCATTGATCCTTTTACCATTATGTAATGTCCCTCTTTGTCTCTTATGATCTTTGTTGCTTTAAAGTCTAATTTATCAGAGATAAGAATTGCAACTCCTGCTTTTCTTTGCTCTCCATTTGCTTGGTAAATCTTCCTCCATCCCTGTATTTTGAGCCTTTGTGTATCCTTGCATGTGAGATGGGTTTCCTGTATACAGCACACCAATGGGTTTTGGCTTTTTAACCAATTTGCCAGTCTGTGTCTTTTGATTGGGGCAATTAGTCCGTTTACATTTAGGGTTAATATTGTTATGTGTGAATTTGATACTGCCATTTTGATGCTAGCTGGCTGTTTTGCCCATTAGTTGATATAGATTCTTCATTGTGTTAATGCTCTTTACCATTTGGTTTATTTTTGGAGTGGCTGGTACTGGTTGTTCCTTTCTACATGTAAAGCCTCTTTCAGGAGCTCCTGTAAAGCAGGCCTGGTGGTGATGAAATCTCTGAGTACTTGCTTATTCGCAAAGCATTTTATTTTTCCTTGACTTATGAAGCTTAGTTTGGCTGGATATGTAATTCTGGGTTGAAAGTTCTTTTCTTTAAGGATGTTGAATATTGGCCCCCACTCTCTTCTGGCTTGTAGGGTTTCTGCTGAGAGATCTGCTGTGAGTCTGATGGGCTTCCCTTTGTGGGTAACCCAACCTTTCTCTCTGGCTGCCCTTAGTATTTTCTCCTTCATTTCAACCCTGGTGAATCTGACGATTATGTGCCTTGGTGTTGCTCTTCTTGAGGAATATCTTTGTGGTGTTCTCCGTATTTCCTGGACTTGAATATTGGACTTGAATATTCCCCTGCCTTGCTAGGTTGGGGAAGTTTTCCTGGATAATATCCTGAAGAGTATTTTCCAGCTTGGATTCATTCTCTCCGTCACATTCAGGTACACCTATCAAACGTAGATTAGGTCTTTTCACATAGTCCCACATTTCTTGGAGACTTTGTTCATTCCTTTTTACCTCTTTTTCTCTAATCTTGCCTTCTCGTTTTATTTCATTGAGTTGATTTTCAACCTCTGATATCCTCTCCTCTGCTTGGTCAATTAGGCTGTTGAAACTTGTGCATGCTTCGCGAAGTTCTCGTGTTGTGTTTTTCAGCTCCATCAATTCACTTATATTCCTCTCCAATTTGTCCATTCTCGTTAGCATTTCGTCAAATCTTTTTTCAATGTTCTTAGTTTCTTTGCACTGGGTTAGAACATGTTCTTTTAACTCACAGAAGTTCCTTATTACCCACCGTCTGAAGTCTGATTCTGTCATTTCGTCACACTCATTCTCCATCCAATCTTGTTCCCTTGCTGGTGAGGCGTTGTGAACCCTTGTAGGAGGAGAGGTGTTCTGGTTTCGGGTGTTTTCATCCTTTTTGTGCTGGTTTCTTCCCATCTTTGTGGATTTATCCGCCTGTCGTCTTTGTAGTTGCTGACTTTCAGATTGGGTCTCTGAGTGGATGTCCAATTTGTTGATAATGAAGTTATTTCTGTTTCTTAGTTTTCCTTCTAACAGTCTGGCCCCTTTGCTGTAGGGCTGCTGAGGTCCACTCCAGGCCCTGCTTGTGTGGGGATTACCTGCAGCAGCTGTAGAACAGTAATGGTTGCTACCAGTTTCTTTTTCTGCTTTGTCCCAGAAGGATATCCGCTAAATGTTGGTCTGATCTTTCCTTTATGAGGTGAATCTTTGGATATAAGGGGGTCAGGGAGCTGCTTGAGGAGACAGTCTGTCCTTTACATGAGCTCAAGTGCTGAGTTTTGCACTCCGTTTTTCATTCAGGGCTGCTGGGCAGGTATGTTTAGGTCTGCTGCAGTAGAACTCATAAACACCTTTTTTTTCCCCAGGTGCTCTGTCCCTTGGAGTTAGGGCTTTATTTTTGAGTTTCTGTTGTGCTGCTGCCTTTTTTTTTTCCAGGGCTGCCCTGCACAGCAATGAGGCAGCCTAGTCACTGTCTGCCTGCAGAGGCTTTGCTGAGCTGCTGTGGGCTCCACCCAGCTGTCATGTGAACTTCCCTGCAGTCCTGTTTATATGGGTGTAGTTAGAACTGTCTCAACATTGGTGGCCCGCCTCTGTAATGGCAGACTCTCGCTGTAATGGCAGGTTGCCTTGGCAATGGCGTGTTGCCTCGGTAATGGTCCCTCCCCCACAGAGCTGGACCGTCCCGGGTTCACCTGTGCTTGCTGTGAAACTCTCAATCCAAAGAGTTTCTGACTGCTGTTCTTTTGTGGGGATGGGACCAGCTGAGCCTGATCACCTGGCTCCCTGCCTCAGAGCCTTTTGTTCTTTAGTTGAACAGTCTACTCTCTCCCAGCTGTTTCAGTCGCCTGTTAAAATGGCACCGGGGTGTATGTGATTTTCCCTGCGGTGACTCACTGTGCCAGCCGAAACAGTGGTGCTGAGATTGGTCAGGGTTTTTTGTTTGTTTTTGCCTGGGAATCTCCTGGCCTGGCTCCCTGTTTCAGACCCCCCTTTTTAGTCAGATGAATGGGTGACTGCACTTTCCCAGGGCTCCAATCGCCAGTTAAAAGGGCACCCGGACCAGTGTATTTTGTATGGAGCACTGCTGGGCCGGGGCACCGCAAAGCGGCCGCGCAAGCCAAAACAGCTGCAGGGACCGAAAAGGCCGAGCCGCATGGCCAAAACAGCTGTGCTGGTCAAAACAGCTGCGCTGGTGATCCGTGGGGCTCCTCCGCCTGGGAATCTCCTGGTCTGTGGGCAATAAAAATCCGTCTGGAAATGTGGTGTCCACTCACTCTCTGCGCTTTCACTGGGAGCTGCAATCCTGAGCTGTTCCTAAATGGCCATCTTGGATCCGGACCAACTTAATGATTTTTTTAGGTTTTGTTACACTTCACTGTACACTGCAGTAATTCATATCTTATTTCCTCACTAATTTAGAAAAATATCTAAATGATCTTTAATTGGCAATGGGTTATAAAAAATTTGTTTTAAATCCCTTACCCAAAAGAGCCCTTTTGTATATCTGGCGGTAGATACAAGGATCTTTCCAAATCTTAAAATATATATATATATAGTCACAGGTTTCCATGGCCAACTACATAAAATCAAGGTATCTAGTCTGGCATTCGGGATACTCAAAAATTTGACCTCAACTCACCTCCCAACCTTCTTTCCAATGATTTCCCTTTCCTGTTCCCAAAGCTATAGTCAAACTAAATATGCTTTTTCTAAGCGCATCAAAGTGTTCCATCACCCATGTTTTTTGTTTATGCCATTTATCTTTACCCAGGCTGTTCTCTATCTCCATTAAGCCAAGTCTTACCTGATTCTCAAAACTTGGGAGACCATATAATTTATCATCCAAACTGAAACAATTTGGACCATTAAGATGTTAATTGGATGGGACATCAGGACATCTGGAGTAAACTATGGCTGGCCCAAACAGACTAGGAGATATGATAGCTCTACTCAAAGCCTGACTCAAATGCACATCTATCAGATATAACCTCTCCCTCCCCTAAATCTCTGCCAGACTTTCACTTATATTCCTTTTCACTTATCATTTCTGCATTTATTTGAGCTATGTGTATAAAAAGCTTTATTCCACCTAACTAAATTATCCCCACAATGTCTAGCATACAGTAGGTTCTCAATAAATGTCTGATGGATGAATGGTTTCCTAGTTATGTCTAACTCCAGTATATTAAATTAGGTTCTCTTGAATCAGTGCATGCCTTTTAAAAATCAGCACCAGAGTTCAGACGGAAAAGAACGACACTCTGTGGCCATATGAAAGGTCTGTTTTCCTCAGAGATATCCCATGTTCACAAACCATGGTGGTTTGTCCTGATGGGAAACTTCCATGGTGCAAATGACAAATTCACGTACAACATCATATAGGCTGGGACAGAAACCATATTGCCCAATCACTTGGTGCCTTGGTAACAACTACGTGTCTAAGCTCTGGTACAAGATTTACAGAGCACTGTGGTTCTAATTTGTGAAGAGATAGTTCATGAAGAGCACTGTTTCAACTTAGAAGAGCTTTAGATCTCGGGACACAGAGCTGAGAGATTACCTTTTTATCCAACAAGGTTTTGACTACCCTGGATCCCAAAGTATCTGATCTTCTCTTTCTTATGATATTGACTACCTTCTAGTTATATATTCTAGACATCTGAGAGTCCAGGGCTGCCATCATTGATCTTTGTATACTCCAGAGTACACAGAATAACGCACATCATACACACTCAACAAATACTGGTTGAATTAATTTTAAAAACAAGTGAGTAAATGACTTGAGATTGTTCACCAACTGAAATAAGATTTCCCATGGCCCTGCTGAAGCATGTTTCAAATAGACACGAACTTAGGCCTACTGCACTTATGTATTCCAACTCATTTATATGCAAAAAAATCCTATGAGATAAATATAATGAGGCTCCACTTTACAAAACACTATGGTTCATAAAAGTGAAGGGTACTGTCCAGAATAAGCAGCTAAGTGACAGCCAGTTCTGAAATTGAGACATTCTGCCCCCACAGAAGCACTGCAATGAACCTGACAGATATAGCATTTATATAAAGAAAATATTTACAAGTTTGATGGCTATTCTCATCCCTGAATGCCACAGGCTACAGCAGACAATTACCCAAATGCCTTATTCAATTCTATCACTTTCCCTGAAATCGAGGAAGAATTTTTAAAAAAAGCTTTTATTAGCTGTGTCTTTCAGTCACTAGTACATAAAAACCTGGCTATGTCTGGGAAAGGAAGTAACATAAATGAGAGAAAAAAAGGATTTTTAACTTCCCATTACTAACACAAGATCTCAATTTACTAAATTCCTTTTCACTTACAATTTCTGCATGTATTTGAGCTATGTGTATAAAAGGCTTTATTCTCCCTAACTACTCTGAGTCATCATTATCTATTTAGTAGATACTAAAAGTATTATATCAGTGTAGCACTCTTCATCAGAAGCACACATTAAAATACCGCTAGATAAATGTTTGAGTTATTTTGGGAATTCCGTAAATGAGATACTTATCATCTGGAATGTCTACCCCAAGACAGCACCTTTACAACAACAGAAAGTCTTATGAATTAAACAAAAGCATTTTTAAAAAAATTAAACACATTTATTTTTTGTTCAAGTGTATTTCATCACACCACATTCAAATTCCACAATGTAAGATTTGGATGAAAAAGCAAAAGTTGCATTTGTGCCAGTTTTTAAGGTTCTTTGATTACCCATATCATTTCTACATTCTTTGTAACAGTAATTAAATGTAAGCCTCAACCGGCTTCAGTCCTACTTGCTATCAGTTTGAAGGCATGAGAAGTATGTAGCATTTATATAACAGGAAATATCTAAGAGCATTCTGCTGAGATTTCCTTCCCCCACACCCCCTTCCACACCCATTCCTTAAACTGCCTTCAAAAGGCCTGCTGTGTTCTTTAAAAATTAAACATTAGTTACTAAAAGAAACAGTGTACCTATTCCTCAGTTCATCTCCACTACAGTTGTATTTAGCCTGGCTTAAATAGCTTCTCAAGCCTAGCATCTGACTCTTAATGCTCAAATATTTTAATGTCATACAGGCCAAAGATGCTTTTCTATTGTTATCAGGGTGGAATTTGGGAGGAAAGAAGGCTTCCCAACTAAGCTTTCTATTCTCCACACACCAAACCCTAGTCAAGAGGCTCTTCAAAAGCCTTGACACTGCAAGTCAGAAGAGGCCCTTGTACCTCTTCTACCCTCTCTAACTCCTTACTCCCTGTCCTACCCTCAAATCAACTTTACCCAACCATGGTTTGAATTCCCAGGCATTTACCCAGTAAATACAAGACTCTGACACAAATGGAATGTGAAATGTACAGACTGAGCAATGTTTGTGTTATGCTAGAGGTAATTACTGTTAACGCAGCTCTTAAATGAGCCTAACATTTACTGTTATTAGTACCTCTGCAGCAGTACTTATTACTATTAGTTATTATTAGTTACCAATACCTCTGGTTTACTAAATGCCTAAAAATGTGCCTTTTCTACAGCATACCACTGGTCATAAAAAATCTTTATGGTAACCAGAATGTAGATGTCACTTAACTGAAGGCTGCCACATGGAATTGGCACCCAGCCAACAATAATTTGTCCAGCCTCTTGAAAACATGTGCCCATGTCCCCAGAAGTCAAGCACTGCCCAAGAACACCCACAAGGTTGGGCTCCACCAAGGAGCATCCTCATAACAGGTGAGTCAAGTATGCCTAAACCCAATCCATTTCAGGACCCATACTTACAAGAAAGGACTTACTTCTTTGCTGCTGGTTCCAAAGGCACTCAGTGTAAATTGTCTAAAGAGCTTCCCAAACTATTTTTAGCTTTTTTAAAAACAGGTAAGAATTTTGTAATTCTAACTTTCTCTGTCTTTTGAAGATCAACTCCTAATCTCTTGTTTGTGTGCCACTACTTTAAAATATACACACACACACACACACACACACACCCCAAATCACATGATTCAGGGGACACTGACCTATGTTAAGTCATAATATTTTCCAAGTAAAATTTCAGGGAGCTTAAGATCATGCAATCTGACTAAATCAAATTAGAGCAGAAGGTGAATCTCTTATATGGACCTTCTTAATTGCTGTTCACAGAAATTATTTTGTCCGAAGTACAAGAGAGAATTTTAATTTCAGTTCCATTTTCTCATTATCCTCAAAAACTCTAATAGTACCATTTTGTTAAATTGAGTCAATCCCAGCTGAATAGAGTAATTCAGGAACTTGACTCAATTGGCCATAGGAACACTAATTTCATTTTATCTAAAATTAATATAACCTGGAACATTAAACCTAGCCACTCCCATTAATCTTGCCACCTTATTTGATGATTCAATTCTATCTATAATTATGTTATACAATTATAAGGCACCCAATAGCTAGATCACAAATCACTTTTGTATTATGACCTAGAAAATACCCACCATCTCTTCACAAAATTGAAACTTCCAAATTAATTTTGATAATTTTTAGCACCATCCACATACAGTAGTAACACAATCAAGACAAAGGGTACTTCCAAAGTAATTTAGCAATGACCTATAATATGGGTCAAGTCAAACAACAAAAATGAAAAATAAAGGAATTAGAGCCAGATCCTAATTTACACTGAGGTTATGCCCCAAACGCTTATTTGTAGTCAGCCATTTCACACTCAGGTTATTCATTTTGTCAGGCCCCCAAACCAGTTCACAGATGTCCCAACCTCACAGCTTACCTAAATAAAGTTCTCTGCATCCTCCCTATCCTGTGACCAGTTTTTTTACTGGATGGATTTGTTGTTCTGTTCTTACTATCCCTTGCAGTTATGGGCTCTGCGCTTCTCTTCTGGTGGTGAAAGAACAGGTTTCTCGGCTCCCAGCTGCGCTCCACTGATGGATGGCTATTCCGGCAGCCCAGGGCAAGGGTGAGCTGGCAGTGTTGGGTGTACAATAGAAAGAATGAGGAGCTACTAGCAGTCACATCACCCTTGGCACACTTTAAGTACCACACATCTCCCAAGACACTTATTTTCTAATCTCTCTGTGGCCACATGAATGGGTCTACCTCTTTCCTTTATACTGTTGACACTTTTTTATATTTCCAGTTTTTCCCCTTTATGGGTTTACGGAATAAAGTCTTACAGCTTTGCTCTACCCTCTTTTTGTCCCTAATGGAAATCACTGTTTTATCTCAAAGCTTTTTACTGCTAGGCACTCATGTAAAAGGGCTCCTTCCTTTGAAGTCATCTCATCTCACCAAGGCACTAGAGAGAAGAACAAAAATTGAACACCAGGAAATGAAGATATTTCTTGGAACACAAAAGAAAGATGAATACATTTGAAAAGGCAAAGCCTTGATAAGGCCTTGGGATCGTGGATGAGACCCTAAGTACACGCTCTAGAAACCAAATAACCACTAACCTAAATTAACTAGACAAGGGGGAAATAGACAAGGGGGAAATGATAATGATGCTGGAAGGGAAACAGGGGCCTGGGTGGGGAAGAAGGAATGGGATGAGAGGAGGGGTGGAATTATACCATAAAGGTAGTTTCTTGTGAATCAGACAACGTAAAATTCACACACATAAACACACACAAAAAAACAGCTGTCAAGACTGCAAATCAGAAAAGAGTCAGGGAAGATGAAGAAAGATGTCAGTCAAGGAGCAGATGGAGTACAAGGTGCCACAGAGTAAAGGGTAGCCTGCATTGTTAATAGGGAACACTACTAAGAGTCTAGGAAGAATTCAATAAAGACAATAAAACATTGGTAATGTTTGCTGAAGGAAAGTCATGGCAACAAGAGGCAAAGAATGTTTATTTTGGGGAAAGGCAGTCCTTGCTTTGCATGGTAGTGCTGCTTCATAAAAATTACCTTGCAGCCGGGCGCAGTGGCTCATGCCTGTAATCCCAGCACTTTGGGAGGCCAAGATGGGCGGATCACCTGAGGTCAGGAGTTCAAGACCAGCCTGACCAACATGAAGAAACCCCATCTCTATTTAAATACAAAAACTAGGCCTGGTGTGGTGGCACATGCCTGTAATCCCAGTTACTCCGGAGGCTGAGGCAGGAGAATTTCTTGAATCCAGGAGGTGGAGATTGCAGTGAGCCGAGAGTGCACCATTGCACTCCAGCCTGGGCAACAAGAGTGAAACTCTGTCTCAAAAACAAAAAAAAATTAACCTGCAAGCTGAAATCATGCAAAGTAATTTTAATAATTAAGAGAAAATAGTATAATTATTACATGACCTTTGAGAATTTTTATCAAAACATTTATAATTCTCTATAAGTATATAGGAAAATGAAAAAAGTAGTAAAAATAATATTTAGTAAACTGCAATTTAAAACATTAGAAACATTGAAAATTAGGGTTACTTCTTTATAAAAAACTAATCAGGGGTAGTTTGGACAGGGTTGTTCTTCTGTGTTGTATAACTTACAATTCAGAGCAAGTATCTTTTCTATACCTTAGTAAGTTGCAATACTCCTTCCTATGTTTGGATTTACTATCAACAATTTTATCCTTTGTACTTTCAATGTCATGTATTATCTCTTTTAAAGTGAAGACATTTGGTAGCATCCCTTCCCCTGAGACATCTCCATCCTTCCTCATTTATGCTGAAAGATTTGCCCTCACTAAGTTCCTATGAGTACATATCTGAAGTCTCTCAAATGGTGGAACATTCCTTCGCGAAGTCAACTACAGTTAGGTGTTGCTTAATGACAGAGATATGTTTCGAGAAATGTGTGGTTAGGTGACTTCATTGTGTGAACCTCAAAGAGTGCACTTACACAAACCCAGAAGTGTAGCCTACTACACACCTAGGCTTTATGGTAAGGCCTATTGCACCTACAATGTAAACATAAACAGCATGATACTATACAGAACACCATGGGCAACTGTAACACAATGGTTTTAAGCATTTGTGTATCTAAACATAGAAAAGGCATGTAAAAATATGGTATTTTAATATTATGGGACCACTGTTGTATATGCAGTCCATCCTGACCAAAATGTCCTTATGCAGTATATGGCTGTATTTCCTCTATAACTCTATGTTCAATTCAAATTCTGCAAAGTTATTTGCACAGTGTGGTAAAAGTTTCTGCCATACTACACACATATTACTCACTGTTACTTCCTGCAATGATGCTTAAATATTTCTAATGCATACTTTATGTCACATTTCTTCCAAAATTCAGCTACAGAAATGCATAATCTCTACTTGTAGCATCAATAACGTCTCTGAAACTCCACCTAAGATAATAGGCCTTAAATGTTCAAATAGCTCCTTGGTTCATTGGCGGGATTAATTAAGTTTCTATTTGTAGTAAAAAGCAAATTTTCACATTTTCTTTCAAGTACTGAAGATAACTGGGGTGACCTGCAACATTATCCAAGAGTAGTAGTTGAGCTCTAAAAGTTAAAATTATTTTGCCAACCTCTGGACAAAAACACAACTGAAACAAGTCTTGGATCAATGAACGGTACTGTAACCCATGATCTTTTATTTGCATGCCAAATGACTGGTTGAGATGCCTGTTTCATGATTTTTTTAATGCTCTAGGATTCTCAGACTCACAGATAAGCATGTGTTATTTTAAAGTTACCTTTTGTGTTGTCTCCTAATAAAAGCGTTACTCTATCTGTAACTCCTTAAAGCTACTTCTCCATCTTACATCTTCTGTGGCACAAGTTCCTGATGGAGTCGCCTTACAACTTCTCTCATCATTATTAAATATGTGATGATCATTATCATCACCTATCTTAAACGGAATGTGGATGCAAATTTCCCAGCAGATCTTTCTCTGTGCTACAGCTTCACCTAATGGATTCATCAATTCATGCCAACTTCTGAATGACGAAGCTAATCTTTACTGGCAGAATTTCTTCCTCAATCTCAGTGTAATTACTATTTCTTTCAATGTGGCAACTAACTTCAATACTTTGACCTTAATGCTAACCAAACTGATGGGGATTTTTTAAATACAGTCTTCAATCTAAAGTAAAAGTAATACTCCATTTTAACCATAAGCAGCTTTCTGTTCCCAGTAAAATTTAAACTAAAATGTAGTGATGTGATTTTGCCTTGTTTTTTATATTCATAGGACTGATTCAGTATGGTTCACAGCACTGCTTCATGCAGGCCAACCTCTCTTCCCATATTTGCTTTGCTATCAATATTTTCAAATCTTCTAATAACTTCCGATTTCACTTTGAGCATTTATCACTTTTCATTTCTTTGCTGCACTTTCATCTTTGTTGGCCAATTTGTCTTTCAACTATTCACTCTCATAAAATGTTACATGGGCTTATCAATGGGTGACAGACACAAAGAGGCAATACAACTACATACTTTGCTGTCTGTGTATGAACTGAATAACAGATGCACAGTGACAAATTACTCACTGAGTTGAAAAAGAAATGTGATCTGTCACTGATCATGATGCACATTTGTTATTTATGTAGGATTTGTGGACTGAAGGGTCAAAAGCAAAGTTTGTACTTTATACAGTTAATAAACTGTGGAAGGTGAAATTTCACTCATGTTGCTGAAGGACTGGTGTCATTTAATTAAACCATCATAATTGACATATGTGCACATCAGAATCAGGCAAAGTGAGAAATGCCTCATTTCATTCTAATACCTGCTCAAAACTTGGTTTATGCCAATTTGAGCTAAGGATTTTCAATTCTTATTGAAATAATGAAACTTTCAGGGAAAGTAGATCCCTAAATTGTGATCAAATAGGACAAATTAATTATACAAATAAGGCATATGGAAGGAGGAAAAGAAGGAGTTATACATTTTTACTTTTCAGTACATTACTCCACAAAATTAATGTATTGTGATCAAAATGTTTTTAAAAATATAAGTTCATCCAGATGCAGTGGCTCATGCCCGTAATCCCAGCACTTTGGGAAGGTGAGGCAGACAGATCACCTGAGCCCAGGAGTTCACGACCAGCCTGGGCAACATGACGAAAACTGGTCTCTACTGAAAATACAAAAAATTAGCCAGGTATTGTGGTGCATGCCTGTAGTCCCAGCTACTCAGAGGATGAGGTGGGAGGATCACCTGAGCTCGGGAAATCAAGTTTGCAGTGAGTCAAGATCTCTCCACTGTACACCAGTCTGGATGACAGAGTGAGACCCTGTCTCAAATAAATAAAAAACTTTGAGAGAATAATCTTAGTAGCTGTGCAAAGTCAAATCTCACAACACCTTCTCTGAAAATATAAAAAGAAAATTTTAAAAAGCAAGAGCTGGGAGCGCTGACTCACGCCTGTAATCCCAGCACTTTGGGAGGCTGAGGCAGGCAGATCACGAGGTCAGGAGTTTGAGACCAGCATGGCCAACATAGTGAAATCCCATCTCGACTAAAAATACAAAAAATCAGTCAGGCGTAGTACCAGGTGCCTGTAATCCCAGCTACTCAGGAAGCTGAGGCAAGAGAATAGCTTGAACCCAGGAGGCAGAGGTTGTAGTGAGCCAAGATCACGCCACGGCACTCCAACTGGGACAACAATGTGAGACTCCATCTCAAAAAAAAAAAAAAAAAAAAAAAAAGGCAAGAACAAGTGAGACTACATAAATCCATGCCTAGTCAGAAGACTAGGGTTAAATTCAAATTATCTGTAAGTAAAAAAGTGAACACCAAATCCTAGTGAACTACTATCAGTTCTCCTGTAAAATCTGGTTTAAAAACAAAAAATGTGGTGTTCAAATGTGACTGATATATTGGAGAACAATTTTAACATATTGAGAATTTTGCATTTCTTTATGGGCATTTCATCTGCTGAGATACTAGGTGAATACAGAAAATTGCACCCAGCAGAACCAAGCTGGGAGGAAAACACACACAGGCACATACATACTCCCACAAGCAAACTTCCCATCTTTTCCAAGGTAAAGTGCCATATTTATTGGGTATTTATGTATTTCTAATGATTTAACATGGGTAAAATGATACTACAGTTTTTACTAGGTTTCTGTATTTTTTTAATATGTTATTGATGTTTTGAGTGTTGTGGTTTGTTATGAGTTGACTTGTGTCCCCCAAAATTCATTAAGTCCTAACCCCCAAAACCATAATCTGAGGTTTGACTATGTTTGTAAATAAGGCCCTTAAAGACATAATTAAAGTCAAGTGAGATGATGTAGGTAGGCCTAATCCAGAATGACTGGCATTCTTGAAAGAAAGGACATCAGACCTACAGAGAGGAAAGATCATGTGAAGACACAAGGAGAAGACGGCATCTACAAGCCAAGGAGAGAGGTCTCAGAAGAAACCAGCCATGCCAACACCGTGGTCTCAGACTTCCAGCCTCCAGAACTGTGAGAAGATAAATTTCTGTTGTCTAAGCCACCCAGTCAGTGCTACTTTGTTATGGTAGCCCTACAAACTAATAGATCCCCCAAACCTCATTTTTTCCCATAAGCACTGTGGTTTTTATTGTGCGATGTTGCATAGCATAATGATTGTCAAGAATGCATATGCTGCATTATAACAGAACTGACTGTGTATCTCTAACAGGAAGCCCTAACAGGAAGAAGAGTATACAGAGAAAAATGGAAGGGAAGAAATAAGGGGGTGTTAGATGTGGTCCTAAGATTGATCTAAAATCACCACCTAGAAGACAAAATCCATCTAAATGTGAAAATACTAAAGGGGGAAATTCAGAAGACAGTGGAAAAAAAAACTTGAAAACTGAGTGACACAGAAGTCCCTTCCCCTTCCCATTTCTGTAAAGCATCCAGTAAAGCAACCACTAGAGGACACTGTCAGAAACCCAGCAGACATCCCTAAAAAGGAGACTAAAGCTAGTATCGTAGGGAATGGAACCAAGAAACATCATCATGTGCCCGCTGACATGGTATGCTGAGAAGGACACAAAATTACGTCCAGGGTACTTCTACCAAAAATGCATAATCTGGATCTAATGTTTAAATATCAGACAAACACAAATTGAGGAACCAAATAAATGGTCTGTGTTCTTCAAAAATGTCAAATTTATGAAAAACAAAGAAACACCAAGAAAATCATCCAGATTAAAGGGGAACAAAAAGACATTATTACAATCACATAAAACAGGTGAGCCTGAATTCAATGTGGACCAGGGGAAAGAAGGTCCTATAAAGGACAGTAGGGGACAATCTTGGCCAATTTGAATAAATATATAGATCATTATAGTGTGATCATGCAAGTGAATGTCATTGTTTTGGGGTGAAGGGTATCATACCTGCAATTTACTGTAACACAGTTCAGAATGAAAATTAATGAGTGTAAGAGAAGATATGTATATGTGTGTATAAAGTGCAAGAAGGAAAGAGAGAGAGAGAATGACAATGTCAACATGGTAAAATATTAACATTTGAGGAATCTGGGTAAAAGGTAAATGAGAATTCTTTGTACTCTTTTTGCAACTATTCTGTAAGTATGAAATTATTTCCAAATAAGAAAAAAGAGCAAAAGATAAATTGTACTTAGCTTTCCAATGTTCTTTCTGGTCAAGTACTTAATTCATTCACTGAGAACAGAGAGGCCACTGCAGAGTAGGTGGGAGAATAAAAATCAAATATGCCAGGCGCCGTGGCTCACACCTGTAATCCCAACAATTTGGGAGGCCGAGACAGGCAGATCACCTGAGTCCAGGAATTCGAGAACAGCCTGGCCAACAGGGTGAGACACCGTCTCTACTAAAAACACAAAAATTAGCTGGGCATGGTGACGTGGGCCTGTTATCCTAGCTACTTGGGAGGCTGAGGCAGGAGAATCACTTGAACCCAGGAGGCGGAGGCTGTAGTCGAGATCACACCACTGTACTCCAGCCTGGGCAATAAAGTGGGATTTCAACTCAAAAAAAAAAAAAAAAGAGAGAGAGAGAATAAAGGGTCAGGCATGCTGGCTCACCTGAGGTCAGGAGTTTGAAACCAGCCTGGCCAACATGGCAAAACCCCGTCCCTACTAAAAATACAAAAATTAGCTGGGCGTGGTGGTGGGTGCCTGTAATCCCACCTACTTAGGAGGCTAGAGAATAACTTGAACCTGGGAGGTAGAGGTTGCAGTGAGCCAAGATCATGCCACTGTACTCCAGCTGGGGTAGCAGAGCATGACTCTGTCTCAAAAAAAACAAAACAAAACATAGAATACAACAGAATTGGAAAATCACAAGTGACATCATCACATCATCTTACAAATCTCAATTCAGAAACTTTAAAAATATTATAAACTTGTAAAGTAATCAGGCTCCACAATAAAGACTGAAAAATCCTAGGCCAGGTCAGTGGCTCACAGCTGTAATCCCAGCACTTTGGGAGGCCAAGGTGGGCGGATCACAAGGTCAAGACTTCAAGACCAGCCTGGCCAGATGATGAAACCCGGTCTCTACTAAAAATATAAAAATTAGCAAGGCATGATGGCTCACACTTGTAGTCCCAGCTACTCAGGAGGCTGAGGTGAGAGGATCACTCGAACCCGGGAGGCGAAGGTTGCAGTGAGCCAAGATCACACCGCTGCACCCCAGCCTGGGCAACAGAGCGAGACTCCATCTCAAAAAAAAAAAAATTTTTTTTTGTTTTAATTAAAAAATATATCCCAATTTAAACCACCAATTTTGACAGATAGAACTGGAAAAAGGTACTACAGCTTCTCCTTACAGGATGTCTTGGCTCAATGACTCTGAGTAGATTCTCTATTAGCATAAGGCACTCACATACAGAAAAGGACTAAGTGAAAAGTCAGCATTACTGTGTATGGTATTTTCTTGAAGTACATCTTATGACTTTAAAGTATATGTAGTCCAACTAACTGCTAACGGAGAGAGTAACAACAGAGTGGCTCTTAACATAATCTCATTCCAGTATCAGCACTCTACACAGGTGCCATTATCACCCCTATACCGTTATAGTATTGTCCAAATTCATCTCCTCCCTCCAGCCACTCTGCCTTTCAACCTCTCCAGCATTCCAACCACTCTTCCCGATTCTTCCTAAAAAACCTCCAGGTCCTGGGCTCATCACTCCTTTAGCAAAACCCTTCAAAAGATATGTATAACCTAAAGAACCAGGTTCGAGTTTCTTACTCTCAATATCCAAGGCCTCCTATCATCTAGTCTTTAGCTTCTTTTCCAAACTTCTTCTCTCATCTCCCTTCTGCCAACACTGGCCACCACATCTATCCTGACCCCTAGCACTTTGCCTGCCAATCCTCAAAGCCAAATGTGAGGCCAGGTGACTGCAGGAAGACTGTCCTCACCATCTCAACTCTCTCTCTCTGTCTCTCTCTCTCTCTCCTGAGAAGATGAAGTCATTAGAACTTGCTGCAAATAAATAAACAGTATGATAGCGCTACCAAGTTCTACCTTTTCTAATTTTAGAATGTCATTCATGTTTGAATGTCAATTATCTAACTTGTGCCTACAATGTCCCTCCTTCCTCTCATTGTTTTTATTGCTCCTGCTTTGCAGGTGCACTAGCACATGCTTATTCTATAATACAACGGGACAGGGCAGCTGCAAGAGCAAGGCAGTGTCAAAGGAATTAGTGCTTAAAGAAGCATGAAAGCAAAAACAGCACTGAAGGATTGATATCTGCGGTCTGCGAGAGGGGCCAGAGTCCAGGTTAGGCAGCAGAGCAGTTCTGAGCCCAACCTGCAGGTGGGCATTATGTTTGCAGCACACTGTCATTGGCTATACAGCATATCTACCTCCTCCTAGGCTCCACAACTGCAGGTAGGGGAATGTGGGGGATAGCTGCAAGAAGGCTAAAGGTTAGCAAATAAGGCCACCATAGACAGAAGAGTGAGTGTCATCCTAATCCAGTTCAAATTATTAAAAATTATAATTAGATAAATCCAAATTTGTGAAATGCTGCCACATTTTCAGACACAGAGGTAGATCCTCTATGCAAGATGTAACTATTTGGTTACAGAAATGGAGATCCTGCTGGTGAACGCAGAAATCCGACACTGGGGAAATCACAAGGCTGTGCCTGACCCTTCCCTCCTCATTCAGGACAAGGGCTTCAGGGTTATTACAAGATACGCCCTGGGGACCTTCAGGAATGGCACATAATCCAAATACAGTTTTCACAATTCAAGGTGATCACAGTAACACATTTTGAGCAGGTATCACTGGATCCTCAAGCCTTTGAGTAAGGTCTTTCTATGACCCCTACTGCACAGATAAGGAAACTGAGGCCCAGGGAGATTAAATAACTTGACCAAAATCACAAAGCCATTGAAAGGCAAGGCCAGGATTCAAATGCAAGCAGTCTGTCTGTCTCTGAAGTACATAATGAACTCAACTACTACAAAAATACAGATGTACTTAAAAAGATCAAATAAGTTATGCATTCTAAAAATTAACCCAGAAGTATAATATTTTAATTCCAGTTTTTTTTTTTTTTAATGCAGCCTAATTTAAAAGGATTTGGGTTCTTTTTTTTCTTTTTCTGCTTTTTAAAGCTAGCAATTCATTGTTAAAAGTGCAAGTCCACTAATCATAACTATTTGGGCCAGGCACAGTGGCCCACGCCTATAATCCCATCACTTTGGGAGGCCGAGGTGGGCAACTGCTTTTGCTCAGGAGTTCAAGACAAGCTGAGGAACATGGTGAAACCCCCAACTCTACAAAAAATACAACAATAGCTGAACATGATGGTGCACACCTGTGGTCCCAGTTACTCAGGAGCCTGAGATGGGAAGACGAGCCTAGGAGAGCAAGGCTGCAGTGAGCCGTGATCACACCACTGTACTCCAAGCTGGGTGACAAAGAAAAACCATGTCTTACCCCTCCCCCCAAAAAAAGACTATTTCTAGGGCAATAATAACTACTAAAAACTGAAATTTCAATTATTAGTCAAAATAAAACATTAGTATGGTATATTTTTCTTTAATAACAATATTTTCTAAATGGCACACATTTTAAATGTTTAGCTATTTTAGTTACACATGTGAATTAAAGTGTCTTTTCAAACCAAAATGAAGCAAACACAAATTAGTTAGAACACTTCAGCCAGATTACCAAATGTATCTGGTATGTGACACAGTCTTCACATTTCTTTACCTGAGAGGCAATGAAGCAAACAGGACCAAGTCCAGGCTTTGAAGCCCTGATAGAATCTCCTGCTCTGTAATCTCAGATAAGGTATTTAACCTCTCTGAGCTTTGGTTCACTCAGTTATTAAATGGGCATAAATAATATTAACAGCCTAAAAGTCCTAAAAATAAAAACATGTAAGACCATGTACAGTGGCTCACACCTGTAACCCCAGCACTTTGGATGGTCAAGGGAGGAGGATAGCTTGAGGCCAGGAGTTCAAGACAAGCCTAGGCAACATAAAGAAACTCTGTCTCTTTATGTATATGTGTATGTATATGTGTATCTCTTTATGTATATGTGTATATGTATATATATACACATATGCGTGTGTGTGTATATATATACATATACACATATACATAAAAACATATATATACACATACACATATACATAAAAACTCTTTATGTATATATATATACACACATATACACACATACATAAAGAGACAGAGTTTTTATGTATATGTGTATACATCAAAGTTTTTATGTATATACATATATATGTGTGTGTGTGTATGTGTGTGTATATATATATACACATACATATATATATATATATATATACACACACACACATACACACACACACAGACACATACACATTTTTAATTAACTGGGCATGGTGTGATATACCTATAATCCCAGCTACTAAGGAAGCTGAGGCAGGAGGATCACTTAAGCCCAGGGATTCAAGGCTACAGTGAGCTCTGTTCACACCACTGCATTCCAGTCTAGCTGACAGGGCAAGACCCAAACTTTTTTTTTTTTTTTTATTGAGATGGAAACTCGCTGTCACCCAGGCTAGAGTGCACTGGCATGATTTTGGCTCACTGCAACCTCTGCCTTCTGGGTTCAAGTGATTCTCCTGCCACAGCCTCAGGAGTGAGTAGCTGGGATTACAGGCGTCTGCCACCACGCCTGGCTAATTTTTTGTATTTTTAGTAGACATAGGGTTTCATCATGTTGACTAGGCTGGTCTCAAACTCCTGATTTCAGGTGACCTGCCACCTCAGGCTTCCAAAGTGCTGGGATGACAGGTGTGAACCACTGCACCCAGCCAAGACCCCAATCCTTGAAAACAAAACTGTATATGCATGGGTGTGTGTGTGTTTTTAATTTTAATTTTTTTTTTTATGAGGCAAGGTCTTACACTGTTGCCCAGGCTGGAGTGCAGTGGCATGATCTCAGCTCACTGCACCCTCCAGGTCCTGGGTTCAAGTGATCCTCCCACTTCTTCCTCCCAAGTAGTTGGAAGTACAGGTACAAGCCATCATGCCAAGCTAATTTTTTTTATTATTTTTTTGTAGAGACAGAGTCTCACTATGTTACCCAGGCTGGTCATGAACCCCCTGGCCTCCCAAAGTACTGGGGTTACAGGCGTGAGCCACCATGCTGGGTCACATAGAACACCAGACCCAAAGGAATAACTTAATAAATATTAAATTCCTTTTTTTCTTATGAGAAAAAAGGGCAGATACATTGTCTCTGTGCATCTATAAGTCCACACTGCAGTGATACTTTCCAGAGTCTAAGAGACAATCAATGTTTCTGCATACCCATTTTCAGTTATGAAACTCTGAGGCTAACAATTGGATTATGAATCCCAATTCTAGATTCCAATGTATTTGGAGGCTTATATGAAGTGGTTGCTTTAAAATATAGTTTTTGAAATTGTTTTGTTTTTAAAATCTTTTTAAATAAAACAACCTAATACTACATAATGACATCAATGTACAATGTAAAACTCTGATTTTGAGATTAAAATTGATGAACTTGGCCTCTGTGGTGACCTTGAACTCTGTGTAAGATGGAAATCTAACTGTGACTTTGATTTTGAGATTATAATTAGTGAACCTGGCCTCTGTGGTGGCCTTGAACACTCTGTAAGATGGAAATCTCTTTACCTAAACTACTGACAGCAAGTGATCAAACCAGATGATATTTCATAGTTTCACACAGCAAAATGAGGTTTTAAGTCTGTCAACAAACAGGAATAGATCCAAAAACATGGGCCGCTTAAATGAGAAGGCACAGAGTCCATTCTTCTGAAGTACTCAATGGCAGCGACACGCTTGCAGGCCAAGACCCCTCACTCTGTCCAACCCAAGAACCAAGACACTGTCACTGGATCTATGCCTATCAAACGGCCCTTTCTAGGTATACTCAGTTTCTCATCCTCAAAGAAATCCCAGGATAATCCCATAGCTAGTAAATCCTAGCACCCCGAAGCCTCCCAGGTACCCTGTACTACTGTGTAACAAAGAAGCAGATAAAGAGAAACCCCAGTTTATAGAAATGTTTGAGCTAACAAATGAAAAAGAAATGACTGAATGAGATCACTGTTTTGTAACCCCACATTAATTCATGGATCTATACAGTAGATATCAATGGCTGCTAACATCTCAGACACTGTGTACTTTCAAAATGTTCACGTACATATATTCTGAATATAAGCAAATCTCTAGATCCACCATCAATTTACAAGAAATATGGACCTGCACAATGGAGGTACTATCAGGGAAAACAAACAAACAAACAAACAAAAGATAAGAGAATATATGTATTGAAAAAATTCTTAAAGATTTATTTTTACTTTTTTTTCTTTTTCTTTTCTTTCTTTTTTTTTTTTTTGGAGACAGAGTTTTGCTCTTGTTGCCCAGGCTGGAGTGCAATGGCGTGATCTTGGCTCACTGCAACATCTGGCTTCAGGGTTCAACCAATTCTCCTGCCTCAGCCTCTCAAGTGGTTGGGATTACAGGCATTCGCACCATGCCCGGCTAATTTTGTATTTTTAGTAGAGACAGGGTTTCTCCATGTTGGTCAGGCTGGTCTCGAACTCCTGACCTCCTGTGATCTGCCTGCCTCGGCCTCCCAAAGTGCTGGGATTACAGGCGTGAGCCACGACGCCCAGCCAATTTATTTTTCAAAAGAAACAACCTACAGTGTTTGTAGTTTTGTCACCCAAGCATGTACCCCTAAAGAAAAGCAAGAAAATGATTACCATAAAGGTCAGGATAATTACTTTTATGAGAAGGGTACTGTAAAAGACTTCTGGGGTGGCTGGCAAACTTTTAGTGTTCTGATTGGTGTTAGGAGGGTATTCTCTTTGTGACAATTCATTAAAGCTATACTACTTTGTATTCTGTGGATTTCTTTTTTACCATAAAAAAGATTTAAATAAGACAAGTGGGATTCTAAAGGTAATTCCAGATTATCCATTAAGCTGACTACGTATGTACTATGCACTCTGAGCCTCAGGAAATAAGCCCTTCCCTACTAACACTACTCCAAATAAAAAAATAGTTTTGGGTTTGATACTTAAAAAAAAAAAGATATTTTAACAAAATACCATAAACTTGGGGAAAGATTTTAAAAATTCAATCAACTTTTTAGAAAAGGAATTAAAGAGGTCATATGAGAAGAAAAACAACAACAGAACTCTGTGGAGTCCCTTACATTCCTTTACATTCAGTACTCTTTATTTTGAGTTATACTGAAGGGATGCACAATAATCTTTTTTTTTTTTTTTTTTTGGAAAGAAAACAAATTTTTAATAACCTCTGAGATATAGGATTATGGATAATTTTTGCCTTTTTCATGCTTTTCTCTATTCTATTTTTTTCCATTTATTTATTTTATTGCATTTTAGGTTTGGCGGTACATGTGAAGAACATGCAAGATTGTTGCATAGGTACACACGTGGCAGTGTGATTTGCTGCCTTCCTCCCCATCACCTGCATCTGGCATCTCTCCCCTTGCTATCTCTCCCCAGCTCCCCACCCCTCACCGTCCCTCCCCTATTTCCCCCCAACTGACCCCAGTGTGTAGTGCTCCCCTCCCTGTGTCCATGTGTTCTCATTGTTCAACACCCGCCTATGAGTGAGAACATGCGGTGTTTGATCTTCTGCTCTTCTGTCAGTTTGCTGAGAATGATGGTTTCCAGGTTCATCCATGTCCCTACAAAGGACACAAACTCATCATTTTTGATGGCTGCATAATATTCCATGGTGTATATGTGCCACATTTTCCCTGTCCAGTCTATCATCGATGGGCATTTGGGTTGGTTCCAGGTCTTTGCTATTGTAAACAGTGCTGCAATGAACATTCGTGAGGGATGCACAATAATCTTAACAATGCCTGGAGCTTTTATTATTTGTAGAGACGAGAGTCTCCCTCTCTGGCCCAGGCTGGTCTCAAAATTCTGGGCTAAAGCTATCCTCACGCCTCTGGATTACAGGCATGAGCTACCATGCCCAGCTGGGTCCATTCTTAATTGCTCATCTATCTAAATGCTTTTTCTAACTCATTCGGGACACCCTGGCACAGGAAAGAAGCAGCTTCTTCCAGAAATTCCTAATTGAGTAAGAAAGTCCTTGCTGTAAGGAGCTCAAATTTGGGAATAGAAGTTGTACAGGAACATAGATCATTACCTTATGAGCTGAGAGCTACAGCAAAGATATATGGAAAGAAGCAAAGATCTTCGATGATTTTCTGAAATCCTGAGCCTATTTATGTCATTTATATAGTGCCATCTTTGGAGAGGAGGAAAGTCATTTCTGATTTAAGCGGAGAAATGGGGAAGGCAGCGGTGAACACACTCATAGAGTTCAGTAAACATTAAGCTAGCTTAACAAGAAAATCAGAGATGCATCTCAATGTTCTTTACACAATATTAAAATGGGGAGGAGAACATACAAGCAGTAGGATCACCTTAAATACCTTAACTTAGTTAAAATCTAAGATTCACATCTAATTTAAATAAGGTTAAACAGGCTTCCTAGACAAAGTTTATTAAAATTCAATATTCATCAGCAATGATATAAATAAGGGATAATATCATCACCAGTTGAAACCTTGGATACCCTTTTCAGCAGTATTTTTCAATAGTACTTTATATCAAAAAAACAAAAACTAGTTTTGCCAAGTCAGGTATTTTTATGTAAAGGGGAAAACATGTGTTCCTAAAGTACTGTAAGAGAGCCACAATCTCACACACTACATATATCTTTTGTACTCAGGAGGTAAACCAGAGTTAAAGGGTGGTTTCAGTAAGATCATTTAATAGCAGAGCTGTAATTTTACATAGTTCTAAAATTTCTTATAACCTGCTTTTTTTAACTACTCAAAACAAAAGGATTATTCAGTACAATCACTCTAAGTATTTCTTTTATAAAGGCTGTTCTCATTCATTTTGAACAATAAAACAGAATGAAGTATGTTAGCATGTGCAAATATATGCTTACCAGAGAAAAACATGTTTTACCTTATTGTTCTCATATCTCCCTTGATATGCTTTTATGTTTTGTCTTTATGACATTTCAAAACACAGAACTTAAATAATGCAGACAATCCTCTGTTTTAATATCACTCAAAATCTCTCATAAAAAAATTAAAACTGAAATCCTAAATGAAAAAGGCCAGAAAGTTATGCAACATTTCAGCTTGATCCTAAGCTTTCAAAATTTCATTATTTTTCAATATTCTCTTTTATGACTTTTTAAGCAAAAAGTTGAAGGGGTTTTACAGTTATTTGGTATAACTGTCATGTTTTAGATCCTAGTGAATTTAGAAATCTACAATAACAACAGAGTGATCTGAGTGCTTCTCACTCACGACTGAAGGGAAGGCTCCCTCCACTGCCTAAATCTTCACCCTGTTGTACAGCAACTTGTAAAATAATCTAAGAATTACAATAAGGATTTGGCATTAACTCAAAAAAACAATCATTGCACAGACTAACTGTGTAGCTTTGGGGAAATTGCTTAGCTTCTCTGAGCCTCCACAGCCTCACAGAAAACAGAGATAATATGACTTTTATGCTAGTGAGAGGTAAATGATGCTATACATATATACAGAAGCATCTCAAAAGAACAAGAACTCAAAAGTTCCTATTTCCTTCTCATTTCAGAAATGTTGAGAGTGGAGGAGTAAGAAAAATTCGCCTGTGATACAGTGTAAACACAGAATTGTGGCCCCAGGACCAACAGCATTGACATCATCTGTGAGCTTGTTGGAGGTGCAAATTCATGGCTTGGGCCTCAGGTCAACCGAATAAATCTGAATTTCTGGGGATGAGTATAGGAAACTATTTTAATAAGCGTTCCCAGTGTTTCTTAAAAACATTAAAATTGGAGAGGCACTGATCTAGAAAAACAAAATAGACATATGCAGTACCCTCCCATAATCAAGGATCCCATTTTCTGATTCCTGCTTACCTGTCTCCTTCCCTGTTGGTCACTCCGGATCCTTCAATTGCCCTGCTGTCCAGATTCAACTTTTGGCTTCACTGGCTCATTTCTCACACCACAGCTGGTTTCTACCCTTCCTGGCAGGGTCTTTTCCTGCTGACAACGTGGTCATTGTCATATTCCCCAGTCCCAGCCCCACCCTATCATACAGACAAACATCTAAAACGGCTTAGTGTCCACCCAGGCTGTACACTGCCCACATGAGCAGGCCAGTCTGTGCATACTCAATTCCCGTGATCTTTCCCCATTCTGTCCCAGAAAAGCAAGTTCCAACCATCATTCTGCAAACCCATGGTACCTAAGGCAAGAAAGAACTCCCCAAAACTCTGAATTCCATACTTCTCATTGTCAAGGCTTTTCCAACAAGTCAATTAAGAAAGGTTTTTAAAAACTAGCTGTTCTGTTCACCATAACTGAGTCCACCCCTTAGCACCCTCAGCTAGAGAGAGAGCAACTGATCTTCAGGTCTTGGTGATCCATATTCCTCCTTCCTTTTGTCCTCTGGAATAATGCCCTGTCAAAGTCCAGCTCTACTAATACCTAAAGCCAACCATTAAAATGAAATCATGGTCCAACTTGTTTGGCTCCAAGAGGCTGGCTTCTACTAACACAAGCTCACCAGTTCCATCAGAATCCCACTTGGCATGAGCCCTCAGACCTGGAGGAAGAGAGGACTGGGACCACCATTCTGGCAATGAATTGTTCCAACTGCTTCCAAAAGATAAGTCACCTCAACTTCTCCAATGGTGGAGTCAGGGTAAGCAAAAGCTGTTACTAAGACCTTCCTACTATCAATATGAGATATCCAACTAAGGATTTTATTCTACATCTGGCATAATAAATCCTTCAAGTAGACACATTAATCAAGCAAACTTCAAAACTTAGGGAACTGCATGTATCTCCGAAAAGTGAAGTCAGAGTAATGCTCTCCAAGAAAGAGAAGAGATGAAGGCAGGCATGCCCCATAAACTACACAGGAAAACTAGGGTTACAGAAAAATATTTAATGATATATAAAAACACCAATCTGAGATTATCTTTTTAGTTAAGTTCAGATCAAACAATTGTTCTGTTTCTCTGCTACTGGCTCTAAAATATTCAATTCATTGGCAGTCTCACTGCTGCTATGAGAGAGTACTTGCATACTTTTTTTAAGTCTGTCAGTTTTGCAAGGGGAAAATAGTTCTTCCTTATGCATTTAACTGCCTGAAGAAGTTGCTCCGGCTGCTTAGCAGCCCTCCCTTTCTGAGGAAAGACTGCCCTGCCCTGCCCTCTCCCATGTGGCTACATTGGGACCACTATGCCCAATCCATTCCCTAGCAAGCTTGCTATATAAATTATGATTTCAGTTATATAAAACATGCATGCAGGTAAATAGAAATTATAAGATATTAAGCAATATCTTGAGTTTAACTTTTAAAACTCTTCTTTAATACTGTTGTTCTAACAACTTTTCAACAATAAAAGAAAAAATAATCCTTCTAAATATATTTTCAAATAGTTTGAAAATAAAAATTACCAGGAATTGTCTTTTTAAATGCCATTTATATTCACTTACTATGAGGTAGTTGTTATTCTAAATGTTTTACAAATGACACACATTTAACCTCTTAACCCTATCAGGGAAAGAGGCAAAAAAACTTGCCACAGCGCTGCAAAGTCAGTCATCTACAGTGCCAAGATAAAACCAAAGCCTCAACCACAAGCCCTGCTACTTCCCAACTGCAGCTGCTGAACAGACAACACCTTCTCTCTAACTACGGGGTATCAAACTACTCGAAAGAAGCATCGTGAATTCTATGAGCACAGTGTCTCGCCTATGGCTGTACTTCCTTAGGTTGTGATTTTTGACAGATTTCGATAGCTAAACAAAACCAAATCTAACAAGGACTAAGAAAAGCGAGAAAAGCACAGTGGATTCAAGAATGCCCTAGATGTTGCAATGACACTTGTTCCCAATACGTAGTTAAAAGTAATAATGTTTGTTTGCAATATTATCTTCTAATTACAATGTAACGTGTATTTACAATGAACAGCATTCTGTGTACAATAAACATCATTAAACAAATCTTGCCTGTTATAAACAATTAGTATGAAAACTACTGAACCCAGAACCTCTTATTAGTAAGACATACCGCGAATGAGTAATGACATTTGGAATCATATATTTTCTCGCTACAAAAATTTCAATTAGTCCTGGCAGCCATGCACTTAATTATTACCTTCAAATATTAATTTTAATCTTCAAAAGAATGATTTAGCAATGCTCCACAATTATGAAATGCCAAGCAGTTTTCTTCACCACAGTACATCTTAGTACTAATCTCTTAGTACTATAGTCTCTAAATTTGTAATTTTTTTTCAAACTGTAATTGAAGTTCCAAATAGGACACTGAAGTTTCAGAGTAAACAATTACTATTTATTCATATCAAATGGTCACGTCACCAAACTGTTATCTTACATTATCTCTGCAACCACTTCCTCTCAAAACGGATACAACAAACACCAAAGGAAAAGCTCCCCAATTCAGACTAATGAAAAACTAGTAAAATCAACCCACCATTTAAAAGAAACTAACTTGGTTATTTTTCAAATACTAGGTAATTCAAATGGGAGACACAAATTATTCAGAAGTTTTGGAGAAGTGGAAGTGACATACCAACTGTTCCCATTTTAAATAGGCTTCTGAAATACATATACCTGAAGAAGATATTCAGAAGAGTTTATTATAATTTCCTTGTTTATTTCTCCATATCCATTCTTTTAATTTCATAGTTACTAGTAGTTAGGAAAGAGTTCATACCAGGAACATAGCTCAAAATACATACCATCTTCAATTTTAGTAAAAGCTTTAAATATATTTTACTTAATATTCTAGAAATAAAACTTAACATTCTTGCCTTAAAATGTTTGCATATTTTTTTTTTTTTTTGCAGTAAGGAGATGACATAGGGTCTAGTTCTGTTGCCCAGGCTAGCGTGTAGTGGCACAATCTCGGCTCACTGCAACCTCTGCTTCCTGGACTCAAATAATCCTCAGTCTCCTGAGTAGCTGGGACCACAGGCTCACACCAGCATGTCCAGCTAAATCTCTGCATTTTTTGTACACATGGGGCTTGCCATATCGCCCAAGCTGGATTTGAACTCATGAGCACAAGTAATCCACTCTCCTCAGCCTCCCAAAATGCTGGGATTACAGGCATGAGTTACCATGACCAGCCAAAAAATGTTTTGTATATTATTAAAAACACATGAAACTTTTAAAATGATCATCAGAGTGCACTACTTTATAGCACATTTCTAATTACCCAAACAAGGTTCATCGATACTTAACAGACAGAGTTGACAAATGAGTTTCATCTCTAGGCAACTCTCATCAATTAGTCATGACTTCCTGGAGAAGCCTGTTGGGAAAGATTATGAGAAAGCAGATGCCACAACTGGAATGCAAGTCAAGAGTGTAGGGGTCACATCTATACCACCACTGATGCAGTTTTTTTCTGGCAAAATGTCAAAGAGTTCAGCTTTTCTTCTGACCCAAGACCATGCTTGAGTCACTTACACCCATTATTGATAAATATTCAGAAACAACTAAGTTCATTTTAATATTATTTCGGTAAAACATAATTTAAAAAGAGAATTAGCCTGCAAAAATGAGTGTCACATTATGAATTCCAGAGCCAAATAAACATGGTTGGGGACAATACTTGTTGCTACACTTTCTATCTGGTGATTGTCTTCTGACAGCGACAGGATGAATTTCACTGTTCATTCTTGACAGAAGATTGGATTTTCTCATGCTTCACTTTCTTCTGCTCACTCTGGGAAGAAAATAGCATTTTCTTGGGTTTTATTTTATAGATAATTTATGGAAGGAAGTTGACCATTTGTGTTTTGCTTTACAGGATACTGAACAGTAAAACCACCCAGCCCACACCCTAATGCCCTTGGGTAACATTAGCCTGCTGCTGAATATAAGCCAGAACATACACCACATGGCTTTAGTCCAGGGCTTCTCATACTGGTGGCAAGCAAGGAGTGTGCCTGGGGGCAAGGGTATTCAAATCCATAAGACAGGCATGGCACAGCTCCCCAAACCACTATTTAAAACATTATTTCAATATTAAAATAGGAATAAATATATTCTCTAAAAGAATACAAAATTGGCATGAAGCTTTAGAAGAAAACAGAAAGATTACAAAGAAATGTTCTTTTTGGAAGCATCTACACACACACACACTCTTCTCTCTCTCTGTTGGGTTCAACCTTCTTTGCATTAAGAATGCCATACTTGGGTTAAAAACTCAGCAACACATTACTCCATTAGTGTGCATAAACTGAAAACTGACTCAGAAAATTTAACCATTATCTTGATCTTAAAAGGAGAGGGGTGGCAACGTAATCCCTTTACAACCTAGCCTCAAACAAAAAAGCCTATTTGGGACACAAAAATTTGTATTGCAGCTAAATCTGTACCTTCTTCATATTAATAACAGCAATATTTAGCATTTATTTAGCATTTCCAGGTAATATAACCCTAGAACCAAGGTGTGTCACCCCTAAACTACTTGTCAAGAATATCCCAAGCAGGAGGACTTTGTATTTGGTATTTCATCCCTCTGTCCGGAAAATGTTCTTTTCTCAAACATTTCCCTGATGAGTGCCCATGCTTTCCTATCACTTTTCTAAAAAAGCCCTTCACCCCAGCAAACTGCTGTCCTCAACAGTTACCATAGCTTTCTGTGTTTTCTTCACAGCACACACACATTGTGCTATGTATTTCTTTGCCTGTTACTTACTAAACACGTGTCCCCTGCTATAGTCTACATGCCATGAAGGCAGGGCCTTGTCTCTGCTACGTTTTTTGCTGTAGTATTCAAGGCTACAAGCAGTGCCTAGCATACAGTAAGACAAATAGACATTTGTTACAGGACTATTAGATAATATCTATTTAGTTAGAAATGTAAAATAACATAAAGCTATCACATATAATTCACAAAGATATCAGAATTGTATATCTACATAATAAGACTCCTCTCAGTAGACAGAAAGATCTACTCCCAGTGTGTTTGTACCTTATTTTAGCAATACACTGACACCTACAAAAATGACAAATACTTTGAAATAAGTGTCGTGGTGATACAAAGGCAAACCTAACCACTTGGTAATAATTTTATCTCATTAGAAGATACTAGAGAAACCATCTAGGCTTAGCAGATGCTATATATTTGCCTCTTGGGTTGGCAGTAGGGTGCTGCGGGCTGAATTACGTTCCCACAAATATATATGTTGAAGCCCTAACTCCCAGTGTGACTGTATTTGGAGACAGGGTCTTCAGAAGGTATTTAAGCATAAATGAGGTCATAAGAACAGGGCTTTGATCTGACAGAATTGGTATCCTTATAAAAAGAGACAAGGGAGAGCTGACACCTCCTGCTCCCAAGCTCACATGCATGGAGAGAAAGACCATGTGGGGACACAGCAAGAAGGCGGTCTCTGCAAGCCAGGAGAGCCTTCACCCAAAACCTAATCTGCTGACACCTTGACCTTGGACTTCAAGCCAGAACTGTAAGAAAACCAGTTTCTGTTGCATAAGCCATTCAGTCAATGGTATTTTGTTATGGCAGCCTGAGCTGACTAATACATGGAAGATAGAAATCAGATGATCCTTAACAGCCTTGAAATCCTTCAGAAGCTCATTCCTCTGCCTGTTCAGTACTCCCATGTAGTTTCCCACGAATCTGTAGAATCCCTTCAACAGGGAGCTGTTCTGGCTAAGATTCTGCAAATTCAATAAAAGCCAATAACCTTTGGAAAGGTTTTGTTGCTACTATATGCCTTTCTAAGACTTAGTAAATATAGGAGATACACTTTATAGATTTGTTGCGAGGACAAAATTAATCTAAATGTTTAGAGCAGTGTACAGCACAGAGTAAATACTACATAATACTGGCTATTCTTATTGGGAGCACAATTATCCAATTTTACTCCCAAAATAATACTATGCAGTCAGTGGGCATGGTTAGTACCCTCATTTCAGGAAACTGAGGCACAGAGAGGTTACAAAGTTATTAAGCAGAGGGGTAAAAATTTAAAATCAAGCAGTCTGACTCTAGAGTCTATGCTCTTAAATTCAGTGACTGGCCTAGAGTAAAACTTCAGTCAAGGCTATTGCTTTTATTATACAAACAAGTAAAGAGTCAAGAAAGCAATGTATTTTTCTTTTTCCATGCCGTTCTTATTAAGTCTTATTAATTTTATCTGGCAGTAAAACTACAATTCTGCTTATTGAAAATAATGCTTCTTTATATATAGTTTTAAGAAAAAGTTGTTAAACCCAATATATTCTTTAAAGTACTGAAAAGCTCTAATGGTTTATAACTCCTATGTGAGTCAGTATCTTCCCATTAACAACGAAAAGGCAAATCTGTGTTGTTTTTATCTATTGCTAGCACCAGACCACTCTCCCGTTGAAGCAGTGGTCTCGAACCTTGTGTATGAAAGAATCACTGCAATAACTGCTTGAAAAGGAAGATTCCCAGGCCTCACATCTAGAAATCCTGACTTAATAGGTCTTGGGCAAGGCACAGGAATCTCCGATTTTAATCAGCAGCACATATGATTCACATCTATCTTCCTCTCCACTGTACATTCCTAACAGTTCTCAATCCCTACAGCACAGTACACATTCATTCATTCATTCATTCATTAACAAGTATTTATTGAGCACCTATATATACCAAGAATGCAGCAGTAAATAAATTCTCAGGGTGGGTACAGTGGCTCACGCCTGTAATCCCAACACTTTATGGGTTCAAGGCAGATGAATCACCTGAGGTCAGGAGTTCCAGATCAGCCTGGCCAACGTGGTGAAACCCCACCTCTAATAAAAATACAAAAATTAGTCAGGCGTCGTGGTATGTGCCTATAATCCTACCTACTCGGGAGGCTGAGGCAGAAGAATTGCTTGAACCCAGGAGATGAAGGTTGCAGTGAGCCAAGATCACACCAATGCACTACAGCCTGGGTGTCAGAATGAGACTCTGCCTCAATTAAAAAAATAAAAATAATTCCCTGCTCGCAAAACTGACATTATGTGGTTGCAGATGACGGGGGTGGGAGGGCAGGGGTGAATGCATGTGTGTGTGTACATACAGCATAATAAACTGTATCAATTAGGATAGGTCCAGTTATTCTAGGACCACAAACTAGTTTAAGATTCAAACAACGAGGTTTATTTCTCACTCACACTATCATATCCATCACCTGTCAACAGTGGGCTCTGTTTTTTGTGGTTGCTCATGGACCTTGGCAAATGGAAAGAGGGGAAAAGGAAGTACAGAATGACTGTAAGGTTTTTGGCCTGATCTATTGGTGGAATGCTGTTGACATTTACCGAGATGGAAAAGAAAGAGCCAAATGCAGGAGACAGAAGGGGAGTTCATTTTTGGACATGTTTTGGATGACTGGCCTACCAGACATCAAAGTAGACCTGTCAAGTAGGCCGTTAGAGTCTGAAGTCTCGGCCGGCAATTTAAATTGGAGATTTCTGAGCATACAGACGTACAATTTAAACCTATGACTAGATGTCATCACCAAGGAAGTGAGTGTCCTCATTCTGCTTACCCCATCCAAATAGGAACAATGATGGATTTCCAGCTTCTGGCTCCCGACTCCCAACTGAACCTTGATTAAAGGGGGCAAAAGAATTACCACTGTGATCCTACAGTCTGGGGCTACAAAGCAGCTGGTCCCACCTAAATTTCTTGGCTGTTAAGAGACAGAATCAGTAGTATGTTACGGATATGAACCTCCACTATAGTCAGCTGCCACTCTTCGAATTCCGACATCTACTGCAAGTCCGACCAGAACTCAAGGCACAGAGTACGTGTGATATCATTCTCTGCAAACTCATCTATCCAGCTGTTATCTGCAGTACATCCCACACCTGACAATAAATCACTGTGGGCATGTTATAAAAATCCATATGTAGAGACTATTTCCAGCCATATGAAGGACTAGATGCCCATATCAACAATCCTGCTTAAGACACCTTAATGTGTTACTTAAAAAACAAAAGACTTGCCTTTGTACATGAGCTGACGAGAAAATAAAGACTGTTCAGGCCAGGAACTGAAGCAAAGCAGTAACCAGAAAAGGAAATGGGGCCATAAAGGAGTCTTTCACCTAATTAGATAGTGTGTCTATCAGATTAGTGAGTTAGGGCAAGAGTCAACAAAATTTTATATAAAGGACCACTGAATAAATATGTTCAGCTTTGCAGACCATATGGTCTCTGCTGAAACCACTCAGCTCCATTACTGAAGTACAAAAGCAGCCATAGAAAACACATAAAAGAATGGATGTTATTGTGTTCCATTAAAACTTTATTAACAAAAAGAAAACAGCGGAGACGATCCAAGATGGCCAAATAGGAACAGCTCTGGAGTGCAGTTCCCAGTGAGAACACAGAGCGTGAGTGATCACTGCATTTCCAAACAAGATTTTACTGCCCACAAATCAGGAGATTCTAGGTGGAAAAGCACCACAAGTCTCCAACACCACTGTTTCAGCAGGCACAGCCGGTCTCCGCACAAAATCTCACACATATCTGGACAGCCATTTCAACTGGCGGCTGGAATGCCTGGGAGACACCATTCAACTGAAAAAAAGGGGGCTGAAACAGGGAGCCAGGTGATCTGGCTTGGCAGGTCCCATCTCCACAAAGACCAGCAATCTGAAATGTTCTGGATTCAGAGTTTCACAGCAAGCATAGCTGGACATGGAACAGTCCAGCTCTGCAGGGGGAAGGGCGTCTGTGATTACCAAGGCAGTCCACCACTACCAAGGCAGTCTGCCATTACTGAGGCAGTCCCCCATTACAGAGACAGTCCACCATTACTGAGGCAGTCCCCCATTACAGAGACAGTCCGCCATTACTGAGGCAGACTGCCATTACCAAGGCAGTTCTAACTATACCTTTATAAACAAAAGCAAAAGGAAGTTCACACAGCAGCCGGGCAGAGCCCACGAAGCTCAGTAACGCCTCTGCTGGCAGACTGTGACTAGGCTACCTCCTCACTGGGCAGGGCATCTCTGAAAAAAGGCAGCAGCACGTCAAGAACTTATAAATAAAGCCCTACCTTCAGAGGACAGAGCACCTGGGAAAAAAAGGTGGTTATGAGTTCTGCTGCAGCAGACATAAATGTGCCTGACCAGCAGCTCTGAACAGAACAATGGAGCTCACAGCTCGACACTTGAGCTCCTATAAGGGACAGATTGTCTCCTCAAGCAGCTCCCCAACACCCATATATCCAAGGAGACACCTCATAAAGGACAGCTCAGGCTGACATCTGGCAGGTAGCAATCTGGGACAAAGATAACAGGAGAAGAAACTGGCAGAAACCCTGACTGTTCTGCAGCCACCACAGGTGATCCCCAGGCATGCAGGGTCTGGAGTGGACCACCAGCAGTACTACAGCAGAGGGGCTTGACTGTTAGAAGGAAAACTAAAAAACAGAAAGAAATAACTTCATCAGCAATAAAAAGGACGTCCACTCAGAGACCCCATCCGAAAGTCACCAGCTACAAAGACCACAGGTAGATGAATCCACAAAGATGGGAAGAAACCAGTGCAAAAAGGATGAAAACACCCAAAACCACAACGCCTCTCCTCCTCCAAGGAATCACAACTCCTCACCAGAAAGGGAACAAGGCTGAATGGAGACTGAGTCTGATGAATTGACTGAAAAAGGGTTCAGAAAGTGAGTAATAACAAACTTCTCTGAGCTAAAAGAACATGTTTCAACCTAATGCAAAGAAATTAAGAACCTTGCAAAAAGTTTGATGAAATGCTAACGAGAATAAACAGCTTAGAGAAGAATATAAAGGAATTGATGGAGCTGAAAAACACAACACGAGAACTTTGCGAGCATACACAAGTTTAAATAACCAAATCGACCAAGCAGAGGAAAGGATATCAGAGACTGAAGATCAACTCAATGAAATAAAATGAGAAGGCAAGATTAGAGAAAAAAGAGTAAAAAGAAATGAACAAAGTCTCCAAGAAACATGGGATTATGTGAAAAGACCTAATCTATGTTTGATAGATGTACCTGAATGTGACGGAGAGAATGAATCCAAGCTGGGAAACACTCTTAAGGATATTAACCAGGATCACTTCCCGAACCTAGCAAGGCAAATCAACATTCAAGTCCAGGATATACAGAGAACACCACAAACATACTCCTTAAGAAGAGCAACCCCAAGGCACATAATCATCAGATTCACCAGGGTTGAAATGAAGGAAATAATGCTAAGGGCAGCCAGAGAGAAAGGCTGGGACACCCACAAAGGGAAGCCCCTCAGACTCAGCAGATCTCTCAGCAGAAACCCTACAAGCCAGAAGAGGGGGGGGCCAATATTCAACAACCTAGAATTTCATATCCAACCAAACTAAGCTTCATAAACGAAAGAGAAATAAAATCCATTACAAACAAGCAATTGCTCAGATATTTCGTCACCACCAGGCCTGCCTTATGAGAGCTCCTGAAAGAAGCACTAAACACAGAAAGGAACAACCAGTACTAGCCACTCCAAAAACATACCAAATGGTAAAGAGCATCAACACAATGAAGAAACTGCATCAACTAATGGGCAAAACAACCAGCTAGCATCAAAATGGCAGGATCAAATTCACACATAACAATATTAACCTTAAATGTAAATGGGCTAAATGCCCCAATCAAAAGACACAGACTGGCAAATTGGATAAAAATTCAAAACCCATCAGTGTGCTACATCCAGGAAACCCACCTCAGTATACACGTAGGCTCAAAATAAAGGGAAGGAGGAAGATTTACCAAGCAAATGGAGAGCAAAAAAAAAACACAAGTTGCAATCCTAGTCTCTGATAAAGTAGATGTTAAACCAAAAAAGATCAAAAGAGACAAAGAGGTACCTTACATAATGGTAAAAGAACAATGCAACAAGAAGAGCTAACGATCCTAAATGTATACGCACCCAATATGGGAGCACCCAGATACATAAAGCAAGTTCTTAATGACCTACACAGAGACTTAGACTCCCACACAATAACAGTGGGAGACTTTAACATTCCACTGTCAATATTAGACAGATCAATGAGACAGAAAATTAAGAAGGATATCCAGGACTTGAACTCAGATCTGGACTAAGCAAACCTAATAGACGTTTACAGAACTCTCCATCCCAAATCCACAGAATATACATTCCTCTCAACACCACATCAGACTTACTCTGAAATTGACCACATAATTGGAAGTAAATCACTCCTCAGCAAATGCAAAAGAATGGAAATCATAACAAAGTCTCTCAGACCACAGTGCAATCAAATTTCAACTCAGGATTAAGAAACTGACTCAGAACCCCACAACTTCATGGAAACTGAACAACTGGCTACTGAATGTTGACTGGATGAACAATGAAATGAAGGCAGAAATAAAGATGTTCTTCGAAATCAACAAGAACGAAGACACAATGTACCAGAATCTCTGGGACACATTTAAAGCAGTGTCTAGAGGAAACTTTATAGCAATAAACGCCCACATGAGAAACAAGGAAAGATCTAAAATTGACACCCTATCATCAAAATTGAAAGAGCTAGAGGAGCAAGATCAAAAAAATGCAAAAGCTACCAGAAGACAAGAAATAACTACAATCAGAGCAGAACTGAAGGAGACAGAGACAAAAAAATGCTTCAAAAAATTAATAAATCTAGGAGCTGGTTTTTTGAAAAGATCAACAAAATAGACCACTAGCCAAATTAATAAAAAAAAAAAAAAGAGAGAAGAATCAAATCGATACAATAAAAAACGATAAAGGGGATATCACCACCAATTCCACAGAAATAAAAACTACCATAAAAGATGACTACAAACAACTCTATGCACATAAACCAGTAAACATGGAAGAAATTGATAAATTCCTGACACTTGCACCCTCCCAAGCCTAAACCAGGAAAAAGTCAAAACCCTGAATAGACCAATAACAAGGGCTGAAGTTGAGAATTATATGAAAAAAATTCACAAACTAGAATTCATGGTGAGAGATTTAAAGCAGCTCTTTTAGTAACAGAGATGAAACGGACAAAAGGCAACAAGATAAAACACCTGAACAATACAATTGGCAAGTATGATCTGATGCACACATATAGAACAGATGCCCAACACCTGTACGATATACATGATGTTCAAGCACACATGGAACAGTCACTAAAACAGCCATATAACAGGAAATAAAAGTAAGAGTCAATGAAGTCAAAAGACTGGCACCATACTTACTCATTCTCTGACCCCAATTCAAATACATCGGGAATCAAAATCAATAATTAATCCTAGTTGTCTGTAAAGCCAGAATGGTACTTTTAAATAGTTAGGAGTACAAGAAGATGAAATAACAATTACAAAATTTGTAAAACTAAATAATAAAATTCCACATATAAAAACATAGGAGATTCAAGTAAAGCACAAGGTACTTAGGTTTATTATCTAATAAGCATAACTTTTAAAGCGAAAAGACCAACATCTACTATGCTCCTAAGCATCCCTTTTAAGAAGTTCAAAAAAAAAAAAAAACAGTAAAATCAATCCAAAGTACAGAAATATTAATAGGCACAGAAAATAATGAAACAGCAAACTATAAAAAAGATAAACAATGTCAGTCTCAAAACTTAGTTCTTTGAAAGAATAAAACTGACTAACATCTAACAAAAGCAAACAAAAAGAATCGCAAAAAAAAGACAACAGATATTATGTAGATTGATCATATATGAATTTATTATGAGTTACTTTATGCTAACAAATTTAGACATATGGATGAAATCAACAAATTCCTTTAAAAAATGAAACTGAAAAGAACAGAATCAAGAAGAAACAGAAAACCTGAATAGTTTTGTAAGCAATAAAGAAACTATCAGTAGTTAAAATGCCACACCAATGTGCTTTTAGGGGCTTGTTCAACCAGTCAATAAATAAATATTACATCAACAATTCCAGAGTCTAGAAAATGTGGGCATGTTTCTCAATTCATTTCATCATGGTGCATAGTCTTAATGCCAAAACTTGACAAGAAAAACATGAGAAAGCCGGGCACAGTGGCTCACACCTGTAATCCCAGCACTTTGGGAGTCCAAGACAGGCAGATCACAAGGTCAGGAGTTCAGGACCAGCCTGGCCAACATGGTGAAACCCCGTCTCTACTAAAAATACAAAATTAGCTGGGCGTGGTGGTGGGTGCCTGTAATCCCAGCTACTCAGAAGGCTGAGGCAGGAGAATCATTTGAAGCCAGGAGGTAGAGGTTGCAGTGAGCCAAGATCACTCCACTGCACTCCAGCCTGGGCGACAGGGCGAGACTCGGTCTCAAAAAAAAAAAAAAGGAAACATGAAAAACATGAGAAAGTAAAATTGTAAACGAAGCTCACCTGAGAACACAGATATAAAACAAAAAAATCAGTACACTTAATTGGCATTATGACACACATTTTTAAATCTCTAAAACCAGACTACACCTTAATCTATGGCATCCTCTAATTATCATTTGCCACTTGAAAAAAAGAAAACACACAGGCAAGGGGGTACGCTCCTATAGTCCCAGCTACTTGGGAGGCTGAAGACTGGACAATGGCTTGAGCTCAGGAGTTCAAGGCTGTAGTACGCTAGTATCACACCACTGTGCTCTGGCTCCAGCGTGCGCAACAGAGCAAGACCTGGTCTCAAAAAAAAAAAAAAGGAAGAAGAAGAGAATAAAAAAGGGGAAGAGGAAAGATAAGAGAAAAGAAAAGAAAAAAGAGAAGGGGAAAAAAAAGAAGGGGGAAGGAAAGAGAAAAGGAAAGAAAGAAAAGAAAACTTAATATCCCTGAAATAGAGATGCATTTTAAATTTGGGAATAGGGGCCAATAATAAAGTACTGATAAGTCAAATCCTAGCAAGTGCCATAATAATAATAATCATCATCATCATCATTCATGACCAATTTTGGTTAATTCCAGGAATGTAAAGTTGGCTTGACATTAGAATATAAATTAATATATTTAATATAACTTGTGCCATTCACAGAAAAAAAAATTTGATTACTTCAAAAGAAACAGAAAATATTTTTATAAAATTCAACACTCATATATTAAAAACAAAAATCTCTTAGCAAGCTAGGAACAGAAAGTAACTTCCTTAATCTGATAAAGGGTGTCTACAAAATACCTATTTACATTGAAAGTACTCCCTGCATGATTTAGAACAAGACAAAGATGCTCATTATTACTATTTCAATTCAACACTGTACTGTGAGTCCAAGCTAGTACTGAATGGCAGGAAAATGAAATAAAAGGATTAAGGATAAGCAGGGAAGAACAAGAGTGTCATTATTTGTAAATGTCTTCAATAAAAACTGTCTTCACATAAATAATCTGGGAGACTTTCCCTACCAAATATCAAGATTTGTTATAAAACTATAATATTGAAGACAATGTGATATTGGCAAAGGGAACGAATAAAGGAACTAAAGGAACTTAACTGCAACCCAAAAATAGACCCATACAAAGTTGGAGACTTGATTTATAGAAGAAACTGGTGTAGAAGAGGCATCATGGCTGCTCAGTGGGAAAGGCTGGACTTTTCAATACACAGAGCTGTGATGACAAGTTAGACACACAGGAGAAAAAAATGAAATCGGTCTCATCCTATAACCCATACTCAAAAATCAAATCCTAGTGATTTGAAGACCCAAATATAAAAGGCAAATCTCTAAAGCTTTGCAAAGATAATGTAGTATAACTCATTATGACCTCAGGAGCCAGGATACAGGTTGCTTGAACAAGAAACAAAATGCACAAGCACAAATGAGAAGATGGACAAATCTGACTATATTAGCTTTGGAACTGCCATTCATCAAAAACTCCATAAAGGCAGTTAAAACACAAGCAATAAAGCAGAAGATATCTGCAGCACATAGAACTCACAAAGATTTGCTTCTCAAATACATAAGGAACTTATAAGAATCAATAAAAGACTGACCAATAAGATGATGAGCAATCAAGAAAAACAAAAATTCCATCCAGGAATTTCAAAGAAAAGGGAAACAAACAGCCTATGAACATACAAAAATATGTTCAACCTCAATTTTCTTAGCAGCATCATTCACAACAGTACTCAATTTTGATGAAGTCTAAGTTACCATTTTTTCTTTCATGAATCACGCTTTAGTGTCATATCTAAGAACTCTTTGCCCAACAGAAAGTCATGAAGATATTTTTCTGATGTATTTTCTAAAATGTTTATAATTTTATATTTTACATTTATATCCATGATTGACTTTGAATTAATTTCCGTAGAAGATGTGCAGTTCACATGGGGGTTTGTTTTCTGCACACAGATGTCTGATACCATTTGTTAAAAAGAGTAACTTTCCTTCATTAAACAGCATTTGAGCTTTTTTGAAAATCAAATGTCCATATTTGTATGGATCTATCTTTGAATTTTTAATTATGTCTCACTGATCTATATGTGACTTTCACAAATATCATACTGTCTTGATTGCAGTGACAGTTCATTTTATGTGTCAAACTGGCTAGGACATAGTACCCAGATATTTGATCAAACACTAGTCTAGCTGGTGCTGTGAAAGTACTTTTTAGATGAGATTTAACATTTAAATAGTAAATTTTGAGTCTTTTTTCAGGAGATAGAGAAAAATGCCCAATGTGATTTGGATGTATATTTGCAGGGAAAGAAGGTGACTTGTTACGTACAAATCTAGAGAAGCAGACAGGACCTGGCATGTGATGCCTGGCACGATGCAAGCACTCAGACAGTGGCTGAATGAATAAATACGTGGACAAATGAAGAAACTGGGCTCAGACCCAGCTTAGATACCTCCTGGCTAGGTCACCTCAGAGGGATTATTTAACCTTTCTAAATCTCTTTATAAAACGGAAATAGTCACACCTACCTGTGGGACTGTTAAGGACTGTTGCTGTTAAGGACTAAATAAGGTACCAAAGAATCAAGTACATAATCAGTGCCCTGTGGAAGCCAAGGAAAGACCACAGCACTCACAGAACAAACTGAACAGATCCAAAGTTTGCGCCCTTTAAGTGTAACTGCTCTGCCATGAAGATCAGAATAAACATCTTTGTTTAGCATATAAAAACCCAGCCACGCAGATTTTTTTTTTTTTTTTAATTTTAAAGGTTCTTAGGAATAAAGAAGAGTATTATACCCAATAGAGGTTGCAAGAGCAGATGCTGACATTTCTGGGAAAAGAGCAGATGCTCAAAGTGGAGAAAAAGGCCAGAGACAGAAAACACAAGAGCCCTGCACTCTGCTGAACAGAAAAGAGGGAGCTGTGCTGTAACATAAAATGAACGGGTTCTGCCGCTGGTATAAGTGATCAAATGACTGCAGAGGTAGAGCTATCACAAAAGCCATCAAAGATACGGATGCTAACTTTCCCTAGTAAAAGGCCAGAGGTATCCAAATGATTAAACTAAATGTAATGAGAACATGGACATCTGCATAGTACATGAAAAGAATAAAATACCCAAACATTTGATGGATTGGTACAAATCAATTCATCTAACCTGTACATTATCAAGACTTAAAAAGAACAATTATACAGATTCTTGGCATCAACAGTGATGAGAAACATACTACTTTGTAAGGCAGCCCTTACATTCTTCAACAACTGAAGAATTGGATTATGGCTTGTTATAAGGAAAAAGATGCAGGTCTCTTCTTGTAGTTGTGTCCACTGGTCCTATTTCTCCCAAGAATAAGGTCTGATCTTTCTTTAACAAGACAAACCTTGAAATATTTGAAGATAAATAGGTAACCATGTTTCCATTTGCTAAGGCAGTCCTAGTTCACGCACATCATCCTAGGATAAGCATAGATAGTGCTGACCTTCAGTCTCAAAGAGCCCTGTTTTGAACAATTACATGATCATCCAGTCATGAGATACCCTTCCCCCCAAAAAATTCTCTTCTTCAGGCTAAGCATTTACCTTTCCATCAACCATTCCTCCTGTGACAAAATTTCCAGTCTCTTTACCATCCTTTAAATCGTTAGTTCTAAATGAAATCCAGGTAACTGCTATCCCTAAACCAAATGCAGTATTCCATTTATAGTGTCATAGTAAAAAGCAAAACTTATTCTTCTGATCATATGAAATCACCTTAGCATTTTCAAAAATCAGGTCACACTCTTTGCTTATGTTGAGCCAAATAATCAAACAAAACTTTTAAGTCCTTTCCCTTTATGTGTCCACCAGGCAATACAGTACTTATATAATAAATCACTCAATTACTAGTATGCCTAACTAAAAGGTTAGTAAGTCTATATCTCACTATGTTCTGCATAAGAATGTTATATATAGCTTGTTCAGATACACTACATCTATTGCATGAGATTGTTTTGGGACAACATTATTTTGGAGGCAACATCTGAATGCCAATGTGGAAATATCCTGAAAACAGCTGGAGGACAAGGACAGAGGTACATTCATCCATTCGTTTAATAAATACAGCTTTTCACATGTGTCAAGCATTGTGCTGGGCCTGACTATACAATGGCAAGATAAATGGCCCCTACCTACTGAGAATTCTGAAAAACACCCATTTTTAAAGAGTTGAAAGACACAACCAAAAAACGAATAGAAAGTAAAAGCTTAAGGTGGAGAACAAGGAGGATGTCTTATAGTAAGAGCCACAAAAGAGACATTTTGATTTTTTAAGACAGGAACTTGCCCTGTTGCCCAGGCTGGTAGGCAGTGGCACAATCACAACTCACTGCAGCCTCCACCTCCTGGGCTCAAGCGACCCTCTCTTCTAACATGGAGAGAGGAACATGGGAATGAGCATGAATTCTTCTGGAATACCAAAGATAAATAAAATATCTACAGACTCAAGTGAACTCAAAGACTGTACAGAGTTTTCTACTTCATATTAAGACAATTCCTGAAAAGGTATGCTAAGTTGAGTATGAAAAGTTTTCAAAGGGCTTAATGTTATACGGCGGCTGGCAGGAGCAAGAAAACGAGACAATATTATAAAACTTTAGACCCAGTGTTACACCATGCAATACCAAACTAAATCTTTTTCATTTTCTTTCACAACTGAACACGTAGACAACTGGCTTGAATCAAACAAGCATTTGATTGAAGCAAAGGAGTCCTCATGCTTTTCACTAGAAACAACATTTTCGAAAATGTTTTAACATTCATTTCCGTAACTGATAAATAATTTAAGTATTACAATAACTATAAGCTACAAGCAATGAAGCTACAATACCAAAACAGAACAGCTGTCAGGGAGCACCTATATATAGCTAGAAATATGTGTCAGATAATATGAACACAGCACCTAAAAGCAGATTTCATGGTACCCTTGAACCGAGTCATTTGCAAATTGAACCTGTAAAAACCAAGGATGCACCTACATCTTCACTCCAGGAAACACAACTTATTTGATATAAAAGCGTCCAGCCCTGAGGCACTGTGGGCATGAGAAAGCCCTGAAGGAAAGCCTGTCACTCCAGCCCTGATCCCTGCATTGGTCCCACACATTACAAGCAACCCTGATAGCCCCAAGAACCTTCCAAACACCATGGCAGTGGTGAGCACTGAGAACACTTCCTGCTCTTGGGACAATTTATTTGGCCATGCATTCCATCAAAAAACTTTAGTGTGTCTAGTCATTTCCATGCTTTTGTGGAGGAGTCTGAGCTATCATAGATTCTAAGTTCTGAATAAAGAATTCAAAACTGAAAATTGATAGTATAAGAAAACAAAATCACAACATAGCAGAAGCTCTGATATAACTAAAGCCGGGATCAGTGATTTAAAAATAGTTCATAGCTTTAAAAGTGAATAAATAATGAAGATAATTTAAGCAAATCTAAAGATTGAATAATTTGTCAAAAAATGAAAAACGGGGCCGGGCGCAGTGGCTCACACCTGTAATCCCAGCACTGTGGGAGGCTAAGGCAGGCAGATCACAAGGTCAATTTAAGACCAGCCTGGCCAACATGGTGAAACCCTGTCTCTACTAAGAATACAAAAAAGTAGCCGGGTGTGATGGCACATGCCTGTAATCCCAGCTGCTGGGGAGGCTGAGACAGGAGAAGTGCTTGAACCTGGAGGCGGAGGTTGCGGTGAGCCGAGACCACACCACTGCACTCCACCTGGGTGACAAAGGAAGACTCCATCTTGAAAAAAAGAAAGAAAAACAAAGCACAAGAAAAAAATAAAGACAAAAGCAAAAAGTACCAAATTAGAAAAAGAGTCATTTATATCAATAAGTCCAAGAGCTGGTTACTTTAAGAAAAAAATACCCAAATAACTGAGAAGTTAGGTAACCTAAACTAGAGAAAGGAAAAAAGCACAAATACACAAAGTTATAAATGAGAAAAGGAAAACAATTACAGTTATAGTGGAAAAGAACATTAAAGGATTATCTTGTCCAATACATTTGAAAACACTGAAGACACTTTCCCAGGAAAATGTAAATACCAAACTGAACCCTTAAGACAGGAAAATCAGCCATATTGATACCAAAACAGTTATCTGCTACCAAACAGATAACTAGCAGGTAACTGTTTGGGTATCTCTATGGCTATCTATGAGAACAACCCCTTCCCAGAAAAAGTACAAGATGTCAAAATCTATGCATGTGATTTCTACTAAACTGCAAAGAACATATTTAATTCCAATGATACTTAAACTGTTCCAGAACATAGAGAAGAAAGTTCCAAAATTTTTTAGGAAGTCAGCATAACATTACAACCAAAATCTGGTAAATAAGGCATAAAAGAGGAGGAAAACAAAACTAGACTACTTTCACAAATATTACTGTAAAAATCCTTTAAAAAATTAACAAATTGAACCCAGCTTCATATCAAAATTAGAAAATCTATTAAATTTACCAATAACATTCATCATATTAATAGTGTAAAGCACAAACTATCTCTATATAGTGAAAAGGCATGTCGAAAATTCAAAATGTGTATTTAACATATGTCCAAAAATAATAGAGGCAAATAAACATATGTCTATAACACCAAGATTTAAGAAATGATATTATGCTATATTTGCTCAGATTTAAGAAATAAAGAACTGTGGATGTCTTTCATGACAGACCCCCCCACACACATTCTTCCCTCCCCAGAGACAATTAGTATCCTGAAGCTGGGGTAGAGTATTCCTGTTTTTAAATCTTGACCACCTATATTTGTATCCATAAATGCTATATACCTGTTTTCTAGGGTTTTAAAATGTATATGACTATATATACACAAACACACACACCTGAAACTTGCTGTGTTTCTCTGAACACTGTCACTGAGATTTGTTTATGTTGGTATTTGTAGGAAGATTCTAGTTCATTTATTTTAACTGCTGTATAGCACTCTATAAGTAAACCATAAAAATTGTTTAATACAATCTCCCATTGACAGACATTTGTATTGTTGAAAACTTGTTGCTTTTACAAATTAAGCTACAATGAACTTACTTACTTGAACACAGATGCAAAAGTTTCTCTAGGATATACAAGTGGGATCCTGAGCTGAACAGGATGCAAATGTTTAACCTGACAAATACTGTGCCAACAACAGCTCTCCTTAGTGGTAGTATCAACTCACGCTCCTATCAACAATGATGAAAGCTCCTACTTCTCTACCTCCTGTCCACACCTGATGTTATTAGCCCTACCAATTTTGGTAAATTTCATGGAAATGAAATGGTATTTCACTGGAGTTTTACCCTGTGTTTATCTTACTACTAATAAAATTGAGATCTTTTCATATATTCATTGATCATTCTGTTCTCTTCTGAGAACTAACTGTTACTTTTACCCCCATTGCCTTCGTTCTCATTTACTTATCAAAATACAGATCTTGGCCAGGCATGGTGGCTCACGCCTGCAATCCCAGCACTGTGGGGGGCCAACTTAGGTGGATCACTTGAAGCCAGGAGTCAAGACCAGCCCGGCCAACATGGTGAAACCTCATCTCTACTAAAAATGCAAATTTAGCCAGGGGTGGTGGTGTATGCCTGTAATTCCAGCTACTCAGGGGGCTGAGGCATAAGAAGCACTTGAGCCTGGAAGGCAGAGGGTACAATGGGGCAAGATCGCACCTGCACTCCAGCCTGGGCAACGACTCTGTCACAAAAGATAAAAATAAAACACAGATCCTTATTAATTCAGGATACTAATTTTTTATTGATTATATGCAAACATCTCCCCTTTTTGTCTTTGATTTCTGCCTTTTGTCATGTCAGAGTTTTAATTTTATTGTAGTATTGTATACTACTATGAAATACAGATATCCATTCACCTATAATTTTCTAACAGCTTAAAATCTGTTTCTCTTTGTTGATTTTAGGCATAAATCAGTGTACAATTTTTTTGTGTGTAGGAAGACACAGGGATCTGATTTTTATTTTTAATATATTAACAGATGGCCTATTGTACCAGCACCATTTATTAAACAATCCATTCTTGCCCCACTGATTTTATAATTTGCCTAATATATAAACAATACTTACAAATCAGCAAGAAAATAGCAACTATCCAATAAAAATGAAGAGTAAAGGATATGAAATCTAGTTCACAGAAAAAACATGCTTCTTAACAAGTGAAAAAATCTTCAACCTCACTCGTAATAGGTGAAAATGCTATTTCACTGTAGTTATAATTTGCATTTCTCTCATCAGTTTTTGAAACATAATGATTGACAAAGGTGTCGGAAATAGGCACAAATTCATGGGCTACTGGGAATATATATTGGTACAACCACCATGAAGAGCAATTTGAAACAATCTATCAAAATTATAAGTGTATATACCTCTAATCCACCTGTTAGGTGGATTTTCTAATTTGAAAATCCAAAATCCAAAATACTGCAAAATCTGAAACTTCTGAACATCTACATAACACTCAAAGGAGATGCTCATTGGAGTACTACAAATTTTGGATTTTTGGATTAGGGATGCTCAACTAAGAAGTATACAATGCAAATATTCCCAAATTCAAAGAAATCCAAAATCTGATACACTTCTGGTCCCAAGTGTTTCAGATAAGGAATACCCAAACTCTACTAGCACAACAATCATCACAGAAAATTACATGTCAACAATTTAATTATTTTCCTCCACAATGTTACTTTTTTTTTTTGAGGTAGTGTCTATCTGTTGCCCAGGATGAAGTACAGTGGTAGGATCACCATCACAGCTCACTGCAGCCTTCACTTCCCACAGTCAAGTGACCCTCTCACCTCAACCTCCCAAGTAGCTGGGACTACAGGTGCACACCACCATGCCTGGCTAATTTTAATATTTTTTCGTAAAGACAAGTTTTTGCCATGTTGCCCAGGCTGGACTCAAATTCCTGAGCTCAAGTGATCTGCTGGCCTCCCAAAGTGCTGGGATCACAGGCGTGAGCCACCCCTCCTGGACACAATGTTACTTTTTAAACAGTGTTCTGGCTGGGCATGTGGTCATACCTGTGAGCCTAGCACTTTGGAATGCAAAAGCAGTAGATGCCTGAGTCCAGGAGTCAAGGCTGCAGTCAGCCATGATCGCGCCACTGCACTCCAGCCTGGGCCACAAAGCAAGACCTGTTATTAGTAAAATAAATGTATTTCATTTGTTCACATCCAACTTATACCAAAGTCATTTAAGAGAATTTCTCCAAAACTAAAGATAAGGTAAAATTAAATAATATTAAATATTCACAGAAATTTAGGGAACATCATGATTTTAACTAATGCTTGTATGTTCTCTGTAGTTACAAATTTGAATTATTTGAACATTTTCTTCTCTATAGTGGAAATTTTCATTTAAATTAAAATTTTAAAACAGTACAGTATACACATAATCATTTCAACTGACCCAAAAAGTAATTCCATAAACCCCAAGTTGTTCCCCCAGTCCACAGTTTCACTCCCCAGAAGCAGCCACTAATAAAAGTGTCTTGTTTGAAATGGCTCTAGTTCATAAATATCAGCATCAATCTGTGTACATGTGTGAACCCAAACATAATCATAGTAGAGATCTTGGTATTTGAGCATTAATACATCTTTTCTGTTATCAATTCACAGTATTTCATTCTATATGCCATGATTTAATTAACATGAATAAAGGTGTTTTTCAATAAAATTTTTATATATTCCCTTTCAGGCAGCTGACATTGAAAATTTTTAAACAACTGATTTTCCAACTAACTGATTCCTCATTTTCCTCTACCAGGTCAAAAAGGATACCAGCTTTCCTGGTCTTTCAGTCCCTAAATTAGAATCATGAAATAGCAAAGCATCCTTTCTATACCTGTAAAGGTAACTTGTCATCTCTCTCCTTCTGATATCTTGATAAAACCAGCCGTTTAAATGATTTTCATTTACACTGTGGCTTTTTAAAAAACTCAACAACAAACAAATTTAAGTTCTGTGATGAACCATTTAAGAATCATATAACTATCACTATGGATGTATATCAGACTAAGTAACTCAGAGGTTAAGGCTGACCTTAGAAGAACTAAAAATTGTGGAAAGAAAATGAACTTAGTAAGTAACCGACATGGTCTTCCATGGTTTACACATAAAAAAACTTTCCTCAATGGGTTAAATAAACATCCGTCTCAAATACACTACATGTTCATTTTAAGTTCCCACCCATAACTCAGAATATCTTTTGGAATTAATGTCCTAAGTTATATCTGTGTTTTAAAAACTGACATCTTAAACCAAAAAAAGTCCAATTTAAGTTTTCAAAATTAAAACTTTTGTTTTAAAAAGTCACTGTTTTCCAACATACATGGGCAAAGTGCATGGTTACACAGAGAAGCAACTATAAGGAGGGGCTTTATACCCCCTCTTGAAGGTGAGGCGCCCAGCAGGTTCTTCCAAAATTTTAAAGAAGCAAGTCATGTTTTCTTCTTGCTAACTTGTGTACAAGACAAGTGCTTCAGGGTTCATTTTCAATGAGCTGAAGAAGAGGCGAGAATGCAGGAAGAGAACAAAGGGCATCTCTTCACTGCATCTTATATTCTCAATGGGAGAATTAATTACATTATCACTATAAATCCTTAAACTAAGCCAGTCCCAGACTCCACACCTTTAACTAGGGGAATTGGCCTCCATAGTCCAGCCAAATTCCTAAAGCCCTTCTGGAGAAGGAATTCACAGAAATTTGTCTCAACTGGCAGGGCAGGGCAATGCTCTTGATTTTCATTCAAATGGGCCAACCTGTGTCCTTCACTACCACCACTAATTTAGGTAAACACTGCTAGTTTAAATAGCACAAAGGAGTATAATCAAAAATCACACAACAGAATCAAATAGCAAGTCTAAGCAATCACTAGGAGTCAGTAAAATTTAGACTGGAGAATGGTGGAAAGCAATGAAGCAAACACCATCAGGACAAAAGGAGTCTTTAAGAATGGGGTAAAGTGTTGTCAGGGGAGGAGGAGAGACAGGGTTTTAAAAAAAGATGAGATATTTCAGATAAATCATGGCCTTTCTATGCAAAGCACTACACACAGCTTCTTTTTGGTCACAATAGTAAACCCGGGCAGACAACTGGCTAAAAGGACTCAACGCTTGGCTACTCGGCTACAGCCCCGTAATGTCTTTCCTAATTTGAATAGTATTTTAGGAATGTTTTGTCAATGTGTCTGATGATTATTCACTTCTACTGCATTCTTCCCTTCGCCAGGATAATTATGGTCACAGTAACAATTTATTTTATAGCCAGAACATTCACAATGCTAAATGATGACTTTTAAAAAATCTGTTAGGATTCATACATTTGTCCACATTTCCTAAAAAAGAGAAACAAACAAAAAAAAAGTTAATTTTAACAATTGTTGCTCATAGCAACACAGGACAAAAGATTTTTCACATGCATAATCTAGGCATTTAATTAATTCACAAACTTGGATCTCAAACCAAGTCAAATGTAGAAATGTAGGAAAACAAAGAATCAGATATGCAATATATTTTCAGCTGCCATAAAGACAGGGGAAAAAATAAGTGCAGCAACCTGTGATGGGGATAAGGAATGCACAAATGAAAAGATTCCTCTGTAGCCAGCATTTAGTGACTGCTTGTACACTTCCACGTAAGTTTCATGGCATGAGTAATCAAACAAAAACATGCCACACTCCCTCTGAGTTTTCATCACTTCCTATTTATGAAGGCTCTTTACGCTGAATCCAAATCTCAACTGTTCAAAGCAAGCTATAATGTGCCAATTTACTGAAAGAAATTATTTTCCCTCCTAGACTGAGGCTTGACTATTAAGAGTAAAGGTAAAAAAGATCCGTAAACAGCTGGGCGTGGTGGCTCATGCCTGTAATCCCAGCACTTTGGGAGGCCGAGGTAGGTGGATCACCTGAGGTCAGGAGTTCAAGACCATCCTGGCCAACATGGTGAAACACTGTCTCTACTAAATACAAAAATGAGCCAAGCATGGTGGCACGAGCTTATAGTCCCAGCTACTCAGGAGGCTGAGGCAGGAGAATAGCTTGAACCTGGAAAGCACTGGTTGCAGTGAGCCAAGATCATGCCATTGCACTCCAGCCTGGGCGACAGAGTGAGAATCCGTCTCAAAAAAAAAAAAAAAAAAAAAAACCGCAAGCAAGGTCTGCAGTTTGGGCATGGTGGCTAACGCCTGTAATCCAAGCACTTTGGGAGGCTGATGCAGGAGGATCCCTTAAGCCCAAGAGTTCAAGACCAGCCTGGGCAACATAGGGAGACCCTGTCTTTTTGTTTAAAAAACAAAAAGACAAAGCTTTGTAATTTACATGTTTGTGGGAAAATCAAGGCTTTCTCAGACTATAGTAGACACCCATCAGGGTTTAAATTACAAAGCACTACAGAAAATAATGTGGAAGAGATAGAACTCTGTGTTATCACTTTGAAAATTCTCTTCATGATCAGTTCAAGTTGTCTCAAAAAGGGAGCTGATATGCAGAAGTGCAGGTGGCGTGGGTGGCACATTTGAAAAGGAAATGGTTCCACAGAAGCCTGGATCAGGAAGAAGCTGTGGTACAACATCAAACCATTTTTAGAACCAGACACAGGACAGGAATGAAAAGGATTTACAGCATATAGATCTCAGCCTCTAAAAGAACTGAAAACACTGGAACAAGGCAGAAATGGCAGAATCAAATTAGAATTTATTTGAGCAACTAATATTCACAAGATATTGTGCTGGGAATCCTGCAAGGGAGGATAAATAATACTGTGCATGATTTAACTAAACAGAGCCTACGACCTAGTTTGGGAAAATACAAAGTAAATTCTGAAACAGTAATAGCTCAATTCAAGGAGTCAAAATAGAATACACATGTAGTTTCAATACAGATGCTAAAAACAAGTAGCATAAGAATTGAGTACTAGAAGACTATGTGTAGCTAAGTTGTTAAGGCAAACTTTAAGTGATGAAACTTCAGATAAATCCTGAAGGAAGCAGTATTTTCCAAACCCAGATAGGAGGCCAAAGGCCCTTCCTAGCAGTAATCAAAGGCAGTACATTGTTAGATACACAGCTTGGAAGTCAGACAGACACGCTTGAGTTCTGCCACCACTTAACAGCTTTGTGCCCTTAGACAAGTCACTTAAACCTCCTAAGTCTCAGTTTCCTAAAATGGGAATAATTATCAAAGTTTCATTTATTCAATAGTTACTAAGAACTTGCACAATGCTGAGCATTGGGAAACAGTGAATAAGACAGACACAGTACCTGCCCTCATGAAGCTTGAGATAAATATGTGAAGTGCTCTTCACATAACATATGTTATGGTACTTGTCATCATCATCTTTAGCACAGTGGTGAAAAGTCTAAGATATGTTCCAATGATGCTGCAAAAACAGACACATACACCAATGGAACAGGTTAAAGAAATCAGAAATAAAGTCACACACCTACAACCACCTGGTCTTTGACAAAGTTGACAAAAATGAGCAATGGGAAGAATACTCCCAATTCAATAAAAGGTGCTGGGATAACTGGCTAGCCATATGCAGAAGACTGAAACTGGACCCCTTCCTATAACCATATACAAAAATCAACTAGAGCTGGATTAAGCACTTGAATGTAAAACCTAAAACTATAAAACCCTAGAAGAAAACCTAAGAAATACCATCCCGGACACAGGCCTTGGCAAAGATTTCATGACAAAGGTGCCAAAAGCAGCAACAACAAAAACAAAAACCAACAAATGGAACCTAATTAAAGAGCTTCTGCACCGCAAAAGAAACTATCAACAGAGCAAACAACCTACAGAATTGGAGAAAATATATGCAAACGATGCATCTGACAAAGATCTGATATCCACAACATAGATCAACAAGCAAAAAACAACCAACCCCATTAAAAAAATGGGCAATGGACATGAACAGACACTTCTCAAAAGACCATACATGCTACCAACAGGCATATGAAAAAATTCTCAACATCAGTGATTAGAGAAATGCAAATCAAAACCACAATGGGATACCATCTCACACCACTCAAAATGGCTATTACAAAAAAGTCAAAAGATGCTGGCCAGGTTACAGAGAAAAGGGAATGCTAAAACACCACTGGTAGGAATGTAAACTAGTTCAGCCACTGTGGGAAGCAGTTTGGAGATTTCTCAAAGAACTTAAAACAGAACTGCCATCCAACCCAGCAACCCTTTACTGCGTATATACCAAATGAATACAAATCATTCTGCCATAAAGACACATGAACATTTATGTTCACTGCAGCACTATTCACAATAGCAAAGATAGAATCAACCTAAATGCCCATCAAGGGTAGATTTTATAAAGAAAATGCAGTACATACACACCATGGAATACTATGCTGCCATACAAAAGAATGAAATCATGATCTTTGGAACAACATGGATGGAGCTGGAGGCCATTATCCTAAGCAAATTAACACAGGAACAGAAAACTAAATACTGTGTGTTCTTATTTATAATGTAAGTGGGAACTGAACATTGAGTACACAAGGAAACTAAAAGGGAACAACAGACATCATAGCCAATTTGAGAGTGGAAGGTGGGAGGAGGGTGAGAATCAAAAAACTACCTAGGAAGATTAGTTGGGTATGGTGGTCCATGCCTGTATTCCCAGCTATTTAGGAGGCTGAGACATGAGAATCACTTGTACCTGGGAGGCAGAGGTTGCAGTGAGCAGAGATCTCACCACTGCACTCCAGCCTAGGCAACAGAGTGAGACTCTGTCTCAAAAATAAACAAACAACCTATGGGGTACTATGTTTATTACCTGGGTGATGAAATAATATATACACCAAACCCCCACAACATGCTATTTACCCACATAACAAATCCACATGTGTACTCTGTGAACCTAAAATAAAAGTTGGAAGAAAAAAAAAAGGTATGAGTGAAAACTCCAATAAACCATTTTAGCTGAAACAAGATTTCACAAAAAATATTGCCATGTCTCAAGGCTCAATCCTGGAACCTCTCCTTTTGCTCTCTTCCAATAATCTCATCCTATCCCACAACTTTAAATACTACCTATGTATAACCCAATTTAGTATCTCTAGCTCTGAGCTGTCTTCTGAACTCCAGATTCCATACACAGGTGTCTACTAGATTTCTCTGTTTGTATGTCTTCATAGGGGTCTCACACCTTGTATTAACCCATTCTTACACTGCTAAAGAAACACATGAAATGGGGTAATTATAAGGAAAAGAGGTTTAATTGGAGCTATGACTTCTGCAGGCTATACAGAAAGCATGGCCCCAGCACCTGCTCAGCTTCTGGGGAGAGCATCAGGAAGCTTACAATCATGGTGGAAGGCAAAAGAGGAGCAGGCACGTCACATGGTCAGAACAGGAACAAGAAAAGGTAGTGGTGGGGAGGTGGTGCCATACACTTAAACAACCAGATACTGCAAGAACTCACCTACTACTTGAGGACAGCACCAAGCCATGAAGGATTCGCTCCCATAACCCGAACGCCTCCTACCAGACCCCACCTCCAATAATTAGGAATTACAAATTACAATAGTGGGGACACACATTCTAACTCTATCATACCTACACATCAGAAACAGAACTCTGGATTAGCAATCCAAATGAATACCTACCAACCACATTCTCCCTTTTTCTTTCCCTAAGAGTAAATCTTTTATTCTCTCTTTTCCTCAGGCCTCATGTACCCACATCATGAGCAAGTTCCTTCATTTTTACCTAAAAAACACAGGCCAAATCCATTCACTGCTCCCCACGGCCAAAGCCACCATTCTGGTGCAAGCTCTGCTTGTTTCTCACCCAGATTATCTCACTTAAAAAAATCTGTAATTCCTTCTCCAAAGAGCAGTGATGTCTTTTTAAAAATAAGATCTTTAAAAAAAAGAAAGGCCAGGCACAATGGCTCACACTTGTAAATTCCAGCAATTTGGGAGGTTGTGGAGGGAGGACTGCTTGAAGCCAGGAGTTTGAGACCAGCCTGGCAATATACTGAGACTCTGTCTCTACAGACAAACAAAAAATGAGTAGATCATATTGCATGCATGTGCATGCACACACATTCACATTCACACACACACACACACATACTCACACACGGGACCACCATACCTTGATTCAACTTAAAACTCTCCAGTAGCTCCCAAATAACCTTAAAATCTTGATGGTCTACAAGGCATACATGATAGAACCACTTTCCATAGGTTGGTGCAAAAGTAACTGCAGTTTCTGCCACTGAAAACAATTACTTGCAATTTGCCCCGCTAATTTTTGTACTTTTTTAAATTATACTTTAAGTTCTGGAGTACATGTGCAGATCGTGCAGGACCGTTACATAGGTCTACACCTGCCATGGTGATTTGCTGCATCCTTCCCCCCAATAACCTACATAGGTATTTCTCCTAATGTTATCCCTCCCCATTCCCCCATCCCTTGATATCCCTCCCCTAGACCCCACCCCCAACAGGCCCCAGTGTGTGATGCTCCCCTCCCTGTGTCCAAGTGTTCTCATTGTTCAACACCCACTTATGAGTGAGAACATGCGGTGTTTGATTTTCTGTTCTTGTGTCAGTTTACTGAGAATGATGGTTTCCAGCTTCATTCATGTCCCTGCAAAGGGCAAGAACTCATCCTTTTTATGGCTGCATACTATTCATGGTGTATATGTGCCACATTTTGCCTGCCCAGTCTATCATTGATAGGCATTTGAATTGGTTCCAAGTCTTTGCTATTGTAAACAGTGCCACAGTAAACATACACGTGCATGTGTCCTTATAATAGAACAATTTATACTTTGGGTATACACCCAGTAATGGGATTGCTGGGTCAAATGGTATTTCTATTTCTAGATCCTTGAGGAATTGCCACACTGTCTTTCACAATGGTTGAACTAATTTACACTCCCACCAACAGTGTAAAAGCATTCCTATTTCTCCACATCCTCTCCAGCGTCTGTTGTCTCCAGATTTTTTAAGATCGCCATTCTAACTAGCATGAGATGGTATCTCAATGCGGTTTTGATTTGCATTTCTCTAATGACCAGTGATGATGAGCATTTTTTCATGTCTGTTGGCTGCATAAATGTCTTATTTTGAAAAGTGTCTGTTCCTGTCATTCACCCACTTTTTGATAGGGTTGTTTGCTTTTTTTTCTTGTAAATTCATTTTAGTTATTTGTTGATTCTGGATATTAAGTTTTCCATTTTTAGTAGAAATGGTGTTTCACCATGTTGGCCAGACTGGTCTCGAACTCCTGACCTCAGGTGATCCACCCACCTCGGCTTCCCAAAGTGCTGGGATTACACATGTGAGCCACAGGGCCCAGCAGAACTAAATTTTTAACTTAATTTTAATTAAATTTAACTAGCTACATACTCCTAGAAGGCACATAGTTGAAATTGCAGGGCTAGTACTTCTACTTAGCCTTTTCTTCTGCCTAGACTACTCTTCCCCCCAGATCCTCACATGAATGGCTCCTTCTTATCCTCATAGCTCAATTGCCAGCTCCTCAGAAAGGCCTTTCCTGACCACCTAACCCGAAGCGGCTCCCACTGACACTACTTCACCCTGGTTATTTTAATCAAAGCACATTCACTACTATCTTTATAATATGTTTGCCTTCCCCAAAGTAGAATATAAAATCCAAGAAAATAGGCTGAGTGCGATGGCTCTTGCCTATAAACCCAGCAGGAGGTCGAGGTGGGTGGATCATGAGGTCAGGAGTTCCAGACCAGCCTGGCCAAAACAGTGAAACCCTGACTCTCCTAAAAATACAAAAATCAGCCGGGCATGGTGGCAAGTGCCTGTAGTCCCAGCTATTCAAGAGGCTGAGGCAGGAGAATCACTTGAACCTGGGAGGCAGAGGTTGTGGTGAGCCAAGATCGTGCCACTGCACTCCAGCGTCGGCAACACAGCAGGACTCCGTCTCAAAAAAAAAAAAATCCATGAAAATAGAGATCTTACCTATTTCATTCAACACTGTGTCCCTGAAATACATGTGCTAGGCATATAGTGTTTCAATAAATGTGTGATGAATAGTTTGACTGAGTGAGTGAGTGAGTGAATGACTAAGCAGTCAAGTCAGTAAAGTAGGCTTGGGACAAATTATGGAGGTTACCGGAAGAAGAAAAAAGTTCTTCAAATGTACTGTATATATTTCATTTCTATGGGTGTACAGGGCTCCGCCGTGTTCTTGAGTGTCCCCAAGGGGACAGGCAATCTAAGCAGAGAGCATGAAGGAGCACACACAAAGCAGGTCTCTATCCTTGAATAACTCAGAATCAATTTTATGAAAACATTATTGATGCAGACACACACAAGCTCCTTACATGAGACATTAGGAAATCTCTCAAGAATTCACCTACATACATTCTGCAGGCATACCTTTACGGGTAAATAAAGGACTGAAAGTGGAGTCAGACAATCAAGTTAGTTTTGTAGTCTTTCGATCTACAATAGCAAACCAGGGCACTGATGTTAAGTTAAACATTCTGCCAAGTTAATACTGGTTTATAGTCATGCTGTCTTATGAGAAATATCATTAGCTATGTCATTCAGCAGGGAGGCAAAGAGAGAAAAAAGTAAATGATCTGGCCGGGCATGGTGGCTCACGCCTGTAATCCCAGCACTTTGGGAGGCTATGGTGGGAGAACTACTTGAGGCCAGGACTTGGAGACTAGCCTGGGCAACATGGCGAAACCCTGACTCTACAAAAAGTACAAAAAAACTTAGCCATGTTTGGTGCTGCACCCCTGTAGTCCCAGCTACTCGGGAGGCTGAGGTTAGAGGATCACCTGAGCCCAGGGAGATTCAGGCTGCAATGAGCCGTGATTGCCACTACATTCCAGCCTGGGCAACAAAGTGAGACCTGGTCTCAAAAAAAACAGAAAGTAAATGATCTGTTTCTATCAAATTCAAACACTGATAACCAGCAGATAAGAAAAGAACATATAGTGTGGACAGAATTACTGACCAGCCCAAAATTACACCTAGACCAGTAAGTCAACAAAACTGATAACCCAGTGATACTATGTACAAAGTAGATTCCACACATTCATTTACTGTCATAGTTTCAAAGAGGAAAAAAAAAAGACTGGAATTCTAATGCATCTCTATTAAAAACCAAAATGCTAAGGAAAACTGCAGAGTAGATTCAAGTTTCACACTAAATGAAACTGCATGTTTTTCAAATCTTTTGCAGTCAAAGTTGTCTACCACATTTTAAACTTCATTGAATATCACTGCCGCTTCCTAAAATTACCTTCTTATAAAATGCATAATCATCAATAAAGTGAATAATGTATTCTACAGTCCATTAGTAAGTCAGAATTTTAATCAGGGGTTTGTAGCACCAATCTCTGTAACTCAACATTTACCTCTGCTGTCCAGATTCAGACCTGGTGACCAATACAACCCAGGCCACACTAGAAAAACACACTTCACATGCAGAAGGAACAAAGTTCACACCAAAAGAAAGACTCTTTGCCTTCCAAATCTTGACACACTCATTTTCACAAAAATACCAGGGACACTTAAAGTGATGACTATTTTCATAATATAATGTCTATGCTTCTTTAAAATTAAAATTGCTACCTCCACTCCTAGTAAAACCAAAGTACAAATGTATTCCTTAATTCAAATGCTGTATTGGAACCATTTTAATTCCTCATGAGCTACAGGAGTGAAAAAACAGCTCCCAATACATAACCCTGTTAGTGCAGGACTACCCCACTTCTAAGCTGGCTCCACTTTGGAACCATGATTTCTTTACTGACATTAGGGCAAACAGTACAGGAAAAATTACTGACAAAGAAAAATTTAGCTCTACAGAGCAGCCTTTGGGACATGTTTGAAAGTGACAGGCATCAGCTCTGTACAGTAAGGATAGCAGATGGGATAATTTTTTGCTTGATCATCACCAACTTTGTAATTTTATAAATATTATCACTATGCCACAAGAAAGTCACTATTTCTAACTACCAAAGCATAATACTATAATATTTATACTTCCAACAGTAAAGTATAAACAAACAACTATGTTACTTCCAGAAATTCGTTTTGCCTGTTTTTCTCACGTCCTTACGCATAATTCTCAAGAATTACATAGCAGCGCCTGGTATCTGGTAACTTTACTGAGTGACCAGAGCTGAGCTGTCTCTATACCACAAAAACTATCTCTACTTTATGTCCTGCCATGGCAAAGCCAGGTTCCCAAAGATGTCTCTTGATTTTCCATCAAAATAATCATGAGGTGTACAGAATCCACAGGCTGCTACATTTGACCAGGGACCCATGAACTCACTCTCACCTTTAAAGTAACAGACCTATTTCCACTACCATCAGGTCCAGCCACTTCAAAGAGCCAGTTTGGAAAACTAAGTAACATGTTGCATTCCCTTGTTTAAAAAAAAAAAAAAAAAAAGTAACATTAGATACAAGATGACTCCTCAAGCTCAGCACCCATGTCTGAGTCACCTTTGTCCCACACAGTATCTAGAGTCCAAATCCCTTGTGCATACATCAGGGGTTCCCAACCCCCAGGCCACAGACTGGTACAAGTCAGTGACCTGTTAGGAACTGGGCCACACAGCAGGAGGTGTGTGGTGCAAGCAAGCATTACCGCCTGAGCTCTGCCTCCTGTCAGACCAGTGGTGGCATCACATTCTCATAGGAGAGCGAACCCTATGATGAACCACACATGTGAGGGATCTAGGCTGTGCACTCCTACGAGAATCTAACTAAAGCCTGATGATCTGAGATAGGAGTTTCATCCTGAAACCATCCCCTGCAACTCCCTCATCCCATTCTGTGGAAAAAGTGTCTTCCACAAAAATAGTCCCTGGTGCCAAAAAGGTTGGGGACTGCTGGCATAAAAGAACATGCAATGATCACTGATTAATGTGGCATTTTATCATAAAAGGTTAATATTTATAGAAACATTTAAAAAATATTTCTATAGAATTTTAAGACAACGGCAAACTTTTTCTGTAAAGGGCCAAAATAAACATTCCAGGCTTTGTGAATCACATTCAGTCTCTGTCACATATGCTTCTTCATTTTTGTTTGTTTACAACTTTTCATGATCTAAGATCCATTCTTAGCTGGAGGGCTAAAATGAGGCCTACAGAGCAGAATTTTCATATAAACAAACAAACAGGGTTACACTTCCACTAAAGAAAACCACTTCGTTTTGTGTGATTTTTAAGAAGTTTTTTAAAATAAACTTTTTTACAGGAGCTTTATCCACGTCTTTGTTTTTTAAAAAATGAAGTTTTAGATTTACAGGAAAAAGACAAATATAGTGTAGAGAGTTGCCATATATAATCCACACTTAATTTTCTGTTAGTAAGGTACCTCTATTAAATTAATAAAATTAACTACAATCCATATTTTATTCAGATTTCCTTAGTTTACACCTAATGTCCTTTTTCTAGTCCACAACCCCCCCTACCCCTGGGGCACATGACATTTATTCTTGGTGTCTCCTTATGCTCCTCTTGGCTGAGACAGTTTCTCAGACTTTCCTTGTTTTTGAGAACCTTGATGGTTTTGAGGAGTACTGGTCAGGTATTTTACAGGATGCCCTTCTACTGGGATCTAGTAGGTATTTTTCTCAAGATTAGATTGGAGTTACTATGGTTTTGGAGGAGAAACACCACAAAGACAAAATGCCATTGTCACCACATTACATCAAGGGTGTATCAGCAGGACTTAGAGCCCTTGACATTTCCCTTGATCACCTGATGGAGGCTGTGCTTGTCAGGTTTGCTCCAACCATTTTTTTAAAAAACAATGAACAAAAATAAATTTATTCACATATACAACTAGCTAAAAGGAAAAGTCTTTACATGTCAAATCATTTTGAATAAGCTGATGTATATACACACTGCATATGCGATTGACACCAATGCCTCATAAAATATATCACATTTGAGAAAAAGAAAAAAATTAATACATAGTTTGCCAATATATCCTGCTTTTAATTGCTTTCAACTGTTTTCCCTCTGAGTGTTTAGGAAGAAGGTACCCAGAGGCTGAATTACAGGAACACAGAGAAAATTTAACAGACAATACACAAAATTTTCTTTCACTTTTTAAACGATGATTATGTGTACTAGATTGTAGGCAAGCTAAGCTGTGATCAAATCTTATCCATCTTTATCTCCCAGAGTCCAGGGTACCTGGATGGTTGATACAATAAAAAACTGTTAATTACTGTATATCCACAATGTCAGTGTTAAATCACTCAAAGCAATCAGATAGGGGAAAAAGGGAAGAGCAATGTGAGACTAAAAAAAACTTGAATTTCTCTTACCTAACTTTTTATTGGTCAAGTAAGAGTGAGAGCACACAAACAAAAAGGTGAGCAGAATAGCAATGGCTATAAAAAGCTAGAATAAAGAGCGAAGACTGGGTCAAATTAAAGCTATCAAAACACTATGAAACAGAAATGCAAATCAATACCCACTAGATCCTACCTCACGCCCACTAGAATAACTTTAAAAAAAAAAAAAGAAAAAGAAAAAGAAAAGAAAAGAAAGAAGTCAGGCCAGGTGTGGTGGCTCACATCTGTAATCCTAGCACTTTAAGAGACCAAGGTAGGCAGATCACTTGGGGTCAAAAGTTCTAGACCGGCCTGGCCAACATGGTGAAACCCCATCTCTACTAAAAATACAAAAATTAGCCAGGAACGGTGGCTCGTGCCTATAATTCCAGCTACTTGTGAGGCTGAGGTGGAAGATCTCTTGAACCCTGAAAGCAGAATTGGAGACTACAGTGAGCCGAGATCACCACTGCACTCTAGCCTGGGCACCACTGCACTCCAGCCTGGGCAAGAGAGACAGACTCCATCTCAAAAACAGAAGGAAAAGAGGAAAACAAAAGAAACAAAAAGAAAAGAAAAGAGGGAGGGAGCGAGGGAGAGAAGGTTGGTGAGAATGCAGAAGAACTTGCACACTCATGGGAATGTAAAATGGTGGAAAACAGTCTGGCAGTCCCCTCAAACAGTTAAACACAAACTTGCCATATGACCCAGCAACTCCACTCTAGATATGTATATACTGAAGAGAACTGAAGCCACACATTCATACAAAAACTGTACAGGGATATTCACAGCAGCATCATTCATAATAGCCAAAGAGTGGAAACAACCCAAATGCTCATCAGCTAATGAAAGTACAAAATATGATATGCCCACAAAACTGAATATTATCAAGTCATGAAAAAGGATGCAGTAGCACCAATAAATGCTACAACATGAACCTTGAAAGCATTAGGCTAAGAAAAAAGAAGCCAGATACAAAGGGATACAAATTTTATTATTCCATTTATATAAAATGTCCAGAATAGGCTAATCCAGAGATACAAAGTAGATCAGTTGTTGCAAAAGGCTGTAGAGATGGGAGAAGAATGACAAGTGAGTTTTTAATAGGTATTGGGTGGTTTGTTTTGGGAGTGATGAACGTGTGCAGGAATTACACAGTGTTTACGGTTTTATAACAATGAATATACTAAAAACTATTCAGGTGTAGTCTTCAAAATGGTTAAAAATAATGAATTTTATGCTGAGTGATTTTATCTCAGTAAAAATAATTTGAAATAATTTGAAAAATCACTGAAGACATGGAAAACATTGTGAACCCATATTTTGATAAATCATTTGTAACCACAACTTATGTACACGCTGTGCCTTTAAAAATCCCTTTCCTCTTCTACATTATTCTGTGGTAACTTTTTTAATAACAGGAGTTTCAAAAATGCGTGAAGAAACAAGTCCAAAATTCTAACTCAAGATCAGTTGAAACAATTTCAATCAAGTTCATAGGAATCAGGGCATATACATATATAGACTCAAGCCCTATCAAAACGAATTCACAGTGTATTAGGGCTAACACTGTTTCCTGCTAATTTAATAACTCCTATATCAGCAAGAATAAGCCAGCCATGCCCCTCCAAAGTGATAACCTCATTTTCCTACAGACACTTACTGAAAATAGGTAAGCAAGAGTCATTTACAAGGCAACGCAGGGCCAGGTAGTTTGGGCCAGCAGGCAACTTCCAGGCTTTTCCTCGTGCACTGCTTTTCCTAGTCCACTGGGGCTTCCACTGATTTAATTTAAATCCAACTTACCTGAAGGCCACATGTCACAATGGCTGACAATGCAGACGAAGCTTAGGGATTTGCAGCTCAAAATAAATAACATATTTAAAGATAATAGTCTTTAGCGGCCGGGTACGGTGGCTCACGCCTGCAATCCCAGCACTTTTGGAGGCTGCGGTGGGTGGGTCACTTGAGGTCCGGAGTTGGAGACCAGCATGGCCAACATGGTGAAACTGCGTCTCTACTAAAAACAAAAATTAGCCAGGTGCAGGCTGGCGCACACCTGTAATCCCAGCCACTCAGGAGGTTGAGGCAAGGGAATTGCTTGAACTCAGGAGGCACAGGCTGTTGCAAGGAGCCAGGATCATGCCACTGCACTCCAGCCTGGGTGACAGAGCGAACTCTGTTTCAAAAAATAAATAAATATTTGTTTTATTTAAAAAGCAATGATTGTCCTGAGTCTTTCAACAAAATTAAACTGCAAGCTATAGACTATTAATGTCACTGAAGAAATCTAAGTCCTTCAAATACACTAAGCAACTATAGTACTGTTCACTCCAGCAAGCATTATACCAAACTGTGTTAAAAAGAGTGTTTCTTTTGGAATTTTTGGAAGACAGCATAGTTTAAATTAGTGCTTCCTAGAGAGATTTTTTTTTTTTAAATCCTCTTTTAACAACCTCTCTACAGTTCAAATACTATAATCACTCAAATAATTCACAGTAACCACTTGGCACCCAGACTCACAGCCTGCTGGAAAGAAACAATTCCAGCAGTCTATGACAATGGCAGCTGTGATTAAGACTATCAAGGCTCATTTTGTTTTCTTTGCTCTTGTAAGTAATTCTCATATTTATACTATTACTCAAAATGTAGCAGCTCAATTCTCTCATTATTTTAAATCTAACTGGAAAATCAATTGTCTCTGTTGGTGGTTATGGGTTTGTTTTTTGAAAGCCCAACAGTAAGAAATTAGAAATAAGACAGTAGCTCAACTAATATTCTTTCATTAATTTAATAAACTGTCTTCATTAACTAACCAACATTTATTTAATATCTACCATGTACAAAAAATTCAAAAAGCGGGAATAAGCAATTAGAGACTCAAGGAGTTTACACTCTAGCAGTGAGTTGATAGAAATTATATACTTCACCAGCCCGCCAACATAGTGAGATCCCATCTCTACCCAAAAAAAAAAAAAAAAAAAAAAAAAATACAAAAAATGGCCAGGTGTGGTGGCTCACGCCTGTAATACCAGCACTTTGGGAGGCCCAGGCGGGTGGATTGTCTGAGGTCAGGAGTTAAAGACTAGCCTGGCCAACATGGTAAAACTCCATCTCTACTAAAAGTACAAAAATTAGCTGGGTGTGGTGGCATGTGCCTATAATCCCAGCTACTCGGGAGGCTGAGGCAGGAGTATCACTTGAACCCGGGAGGCGCAGGTTGCAGTGAGCAGAGATTGCACCATTGTACTACAGCCTAGGTGACAAGAGCGAAATTCCGTCTCAAAAAAAAGATACAAAAAATTAGCTGGGTGTGGTGGCAGGCGCCTGTAATCCCAGCTACTCAGGAAGCTGAGGCAGGAGAATCACTCGAACCTGGGAGACGGAGGTTACAGTGAGCCCAGATTGTGCCATTGCATTCCAACTTGGGCAGGAAGGAAGGGAAGGAAGGGAAAGAAGGACGGAGGGAGGGAAGGAAACAGAGTTCCTCAGATAGGTGTGGAGAGCCAAAAGTTAACTGTGACATCAATGATACACCCAGCTGACACCCCCTTCCTCCCTTCTCACCCTCCCTACCCCTCAAAGTTCTTTTATTCAACTAAAAGGTATAGGCTGCTCAACATCTGACCCTAGCCATAGGCCACAGATTAGCATCTATCAGTAGGTTTCAATGTAAAGTCACTTTGTGTGGTGTGAAATCTTTCAGTTCAACTAGACAGTCATTGTATCTCTGGGTAACATTCAATCCAACGATAGAAATGTTAAGTTGGTAAAGCCAAGTCACCCTATCTCTGAGGCCTGCCCACTTTAGCTCCCTACTCCTCCAAAAGGCAATAAATCCAATCCATCCCACCTTTTTCTTTGTTGAATTAAAAAAAAAAAAAAAAAAAAAGGCACCAGGCCATTTGGCCAAGACCTATGGCCTACCATAAACGCCAATTGGTATGGTCAAAAGGTGTCCATGGTGAACAAAAAAAAAAAAAAAAAAAAAAAGCTTGTAAACCTACAAAATAACACTAGGGGAGTGGGTCCATACAGGCAGGGTGGGGAGTAATCACAAACAGGGAGATTTCCATAGAATTAGCCTAGTCAATTAGCCTGAAAAATAAATGCTAGGCAAAAAGGTTCTGCCCCTCCCTGTACTCCACCCAAAGACCCCTGAACATGCCCAGTGGCAAGACAATTTAAAGGACTGATTAAGGACACAAGCTGTAGAGTCAAGCTGCCTGGCTTTAAATCCTGGCTCCACTCTTAACAAGGGCTACTTCTCTGTGACTCAATTTCCTCATCTGTAACTGGCAGATGACAAGTGTACCTACCTCATAGGACCATTGGGAGAATGAAATGAGATCACAGTTAAAGAGCTTAGCATGCTGGCTAGCACACAATAAATACTGAGTAAATACTATCCATGCTAGTATTTCTAATATTTCCAGGGCCCCTCAGTTCTTAACTGGAATCTCAACATACACTAATACAATTAGGCAGGGCCCTAATTGTGAGCCCACGAACATCCTTATGAAGAAGATGGCATCCTGATTTTACAGCTGAAAAATGGAGGTTTAGAGGGATTCAGAAGCTCAGCTAAACTTAGTCAATACGCGTAAGAGGTGGAGCAATAAAAGCTTTGCTCACATCCCAGCAAAGTTTGCATGATGTCATTTACCTCCAAAAGCTTAAAAGCATGCTTTAGCATTCTGGCATGACAACTTCTTGAATGAAGTTATGTTCTTATAAAATCCCTTAGCCTCCCCTACTAAATCAGCATAATTATCTACAGAATCAGAAATATTCTACAAATTCTGATAGACTATCAGAAACGCAAAATTCTTTTTCTTAACAGAATAACATAACAAATACGCAAGGTAAATCATCATGACCACTCTAATTAAACGGCTTTAATAGTTCAAAAGTACTGCAGACCCATAGTATATCAAGTTGTTTTTCTTTCAGGATTTGTAAGTTGATCCTGCAGAAGAATCCACACACTCCTATTGGCCTGTGTAACATCTCTCTTTCCGTATGTCTGGTAAGTGTGTAACAAAACTGACGACATAGTTACTCCAACTATACCTTCCCATCATCTCTTACACTATTTATTAAGATTTATTCACTTAATTGCCATAAAAGAAAATATAATCAAATTTAAACTGAGTATATCACGATGACTCTGATCTCACAGAATATCTTTTAAAACTCTAATACTGAGATCCAGAAATATTTGTAAGTTGTCAAATTTATGTCTCTAAATATTTAAGACTGAACAGCTGCAAGGAAAATTGGGAACATAAAAAGCCATCTTAGTCAATACTATTTGTCCCCATTCAATGAACTGTTTACCCAGTTTCCTGAAAACAGTGGATAGTAATTACTAATCCATTAAGAGTTTAAATTAAAGGACATGCTTGACCTGTGAAAAAATATACCAAATCATATAAATTTATTCCACTTTCTGTTTACTTTACCCAATCATTACATATTCTTGTAATGCTTTCTGGTAGACACAAATGAGATAATATAATAAAACATGTAAATTGAAGGAGAAGAGAACCTAGAATGTCTAAATATTTCAGGAATTTATTGCTATTTCAATAACCTGAACCACCAAGTATCAGAAAGCAGAAAGAATTACCACACAACTGTAAAAGTCGAATATTTATACAGGTGCCTTAAAAGCCGCAGTTGGGTGCACACCATCAGCACTGACATTTACTATCTGTTAAGTAGTTTTAAAGTGCAATGGCATAAGTCAAATACCTGGCTTGGAGCGAGAGGTTTACGACAACAACGTAGCATGTCTGGAGAGACCGTGAAGGTGTGATGCCTGTCATAACTTTCATCAGGCCGGCAACAGGCAGCCAGGCTGTGACAAGACCGAACCTCATCACAGGTGCCTTTTCTCATTTCAGGAGGGAAACCTAAGCCCATAGCTTCATGGATAATTGAAAAAGGATTGTTCCGTAAATTCATAATGTCGTTTATGACTTTCTTGTAATTGCTTTTTAGTAGCTTTCGAAAACAACATTTTTAGGGCAAAAGTAACTGAGAATACAAAGTACTTAGGTATTTCAGCTTCAAACTGAGAAAAGGGAAAATGTTAACTAGGAAAAGCGGCTAAAAAGGTTATAAAGCCCAAAGGCTACATTCAATAAAAAGTTCGAATTTTCAGAAATGACAAAAGTCTGAATGTTGAAGTTATCCCTGGTGGTATGTTATCTAAATTTACAATTAGGAATATCTCCTTAATGGATAATTTACAAATTTATAATTAGGAATGCCTCCTATTAATCTTATAATAATTCTAAGAAACTCCCTCCTAAGGGTAAAAAGAAACATGGGATACAGAAACATTTGTGAAACTTCAGCTCCTGAACTAATTTTAAAACAAACAAACAAACAAAGAAACCAGGCTAAGTAAGCTAAGTCAGAGTTCCTCAATACCCAACGTTCATTCCCCTACATCTTCCTTCCAAAGACAATACGCCTGTTCACGACCTGGGAGTGGGTTCAAGTTTTCAGGTGAAGACTAGCGCCAGGCAGTGAAACCTCCAAGCGCTTTTCTAAACTCTGAGGGGCAAAGCCAGTCACACCCACCAGCAGGGCCCGACGGGGATCGGGAGCCCCTTCCCAGCTCGGTACCTCCAGCCAGGCTGGGCGCCCCCGCCAAGAGCTCGCAGTCCAGCCTCGGGCGCCAAGGACGGCCCGAGGGATGCCACAGGTGGCCCGGGAGGCTCGCTCCCCTCTTGGCACTGAGGCCCCAGCCCACCCCCGCCGCCCCGAGGCCAAAGGTGCCCTGCAGCCTCAACGTGGGCACCTCGAAGCCGACGAGAGTTCCGAAGGGCTCAGATGGCCCCTGGGGTCCGATGGCCGGGTGTGCCGCGTCGGCCCGGGGCAGCGACTCCAGCTTCGCCTCTGGGCCAGGCGTGTCGCAGCGCCCCGGAGGGGCGTTGGGAAGCGGGTGGGCGCAGGGGTCCGGGCACCGGCGGCTCCGCACCCCTCCCGGGACCCCTCGGCGCACCGCGAGCCGGCGCCACCCCCGCCCCCCGCGCGGCCGAGTCTCCGGGACAACAGCCGCCGCGTCCCAGCGGGCCCGCGCCCCCGCGGCCGGCGCCCACCTGTCCCGGGGGTCGATCCAGCTGGTCCTCCTGGTGTTGTGGTCGATGTAGAAGACCTTGCCGTCGTAGTCCCTGGCCTCCTCCCAGCCCCGGGGCAGCGGCAGCTGACCGCTCCCGGCCCTCCTAGGCATGGTCGGCGGCCTCGCCGGCGAGCGGCGCCTCCATAGGGACCCGGCGCGGGACGCAGCGGGAACGCGGCTGCCCGGCCCGGCCGCCAACCAGCGACGCGGGCGCCGGCGAGGGGTTGAGGGGCGCGGGGCGCGGCGGAACCACGCGCGGGAGGCGCCTCAGGAAACGCTGCTCGCGGCCCCGCTGGGGATCAGTCCACCATGTCTGCGTCGGAGCCGGCGAGCGAACCCTCCTCCCCCTCGCCGCCGCTGCCTCCGCCTCTTCCTCCTCCTCCGCCCAGTCCCCCTGTGGCCGCCGAGGGTCGCGGCGCCCAGGCTGCCGGAGCCGCCGCCGTCTGGGCTCGGATCCGGGAAGCGGCGGCGCGGCCGCGGCGGCGGCGGGCCCCTCATTTGCATGCGATTAGCATGCGCCCGCCCGCCTCATCTGCATGCGCATTCCTCCCGCCGCATTCCTGCGCTTAACCCCGCCGCTGCCGGCGCCGCGGCTCCAGCCTGGGCGCACCGCCCGGGAGGGGCGGGGGAGGGGCCGCGGCTCCAGGTGGGAGGGAGGCGGCGAAGGAATGTGCGGCGGGCTCCCTCCCCTTGACCCCAGAGAGCTCCCCGGGCCAAACGCCTAGAGGTTTTCGAGTTTCTGGACTGGGAATATTGCAAGAAGTCTCCACAACCTTCTCAACCTCTCGTCTTCTAAGGAAACCACGAAACTTTCGAGAGGAAAGCGGGTGGGGTGGGAGCTGTCCTCGGAAGGAAAAACCCCCAACAAGCGGGGAGGGCACAAAGGCTCCCCACGCCGCGCCCCGAGCCCCTCCTGCACCCCTGGGCGGACCGGGGAGGTGGGAAAGCGCCAAGCCGCGGGGGCGCGTCGGTGGGTCCGGGACGGCGGGGCCTCTGCAGGGCGCCTGGCCCTCGGTGACCTCGGCAGAGACCGCGGGCCGCGCGGCGGAAAGCGGAGAAACTCCCGCCCAGCCCTGGAGCCGCCCAGGAGCCACCCGCCGCCCCGCCGCGTCGGGGCGCTCCAGACGCGAGGCCCCGGAGGCTCCCGGTCCCTGGCCTCCCCTGCTGAGTTTGGGGCGGTTGGCCGTGGGCGCGCCCCGAGTCCGGTGCCTTCCGTCCAGCCGCCCGCCCCGAGATGTCTCCCCCACCACAGCCCCGCCGTGGCCAACGAGTTGGAGCGGCCACTACGGAGAGACCCACGGCGGCGCCGGACGCCAGCCCTTCCTAGGCCCCTGCCCGGCCGAGGCGGCCCGGAACCTTCCCTGCTGCGCAGGCCTTTATTTATTCAGCAGCTACTACGTGCTGGCCGGCACTGCCGAGGGACCGGCCCCCGGCCCCAGGCGGGGCAATGCCGGGAGCACCGCCGGCGGGGCCTGGACCCGGAGCTTCACTGTCCCCGGCCCCTCAGTCTGAGGCGGCGCCCCCCAGGCCCAGATCTCCTCTTCAGCCGCTTTACACCGCCGCGCCCCATCATCTTCTTCTGGGCTACCGAGCAGTTCTTTTAAAATGACAACACCGAGGAAGGCCCCGAAGCCCCGTCTTGCACCTCGTGGTGTGAGTCGTTTAATCCTGCCCGCTAAAGCGTCAGGAGTTTCCCCCGTGTGCAGGACTCGGCGCTGGGCAGGGGCTCCCGCGGGGGTTGGACCGACCTCCGCCTCCCCTGCGGGTTCACAGGCCTGCGAGGGAGTCGCGTGGAGACTCGCGCTGTGCGGGGCTGGCCTGCGCTAGGGCAGCCGCTGCCCCGGGGTGAGGGCGGCTTTCGGCTCCCGAAGCCATCCCGTCGGGGCGTCTGCGGCTAATCTCTCAGGCGGAGAGGCTCAGACTTGGAACAGACTTCACGGAAGGGGTCCTACAAGGGGCAAGGGGGGTCGTGTTTGCCCTTAGAGCAGTCTGGGCGTGAAGTGGACACTTTAAACCACCAGAAACGCTGGAGAGCTTGGAGCGCCTGGGAAGGAGCCATCGGAGCGGCCGGAGGTGGGGAAGGAAGGCACCCACGGCGACTTGGCTCGCCTTGACCGCCTTTAGGGCTGCGGCTTGCGCGGCCGGGCTTCTGGAAGCCAGGCTCCGCGCTTGGTGAAGAGAAGCCCCCACCTTCGGATCTGGGTTCTGCCCCAGAGTCCATTAATCAGGAGGTGATCACACAAGTCCAGCTTCTCTAGTTCCCGGTGGAATGAGACGCCCTGGTGGGGCCTTAAGGTTGAGCGTTTGAATACTGCAAAAAAAAAAAAAAAAAAAAATAGGGCCTGTGTACAATTAATCTCTCACTATGAGCGAATGTACGTTGCTTTGGACTCTCTAAACTGGCCCAAATGCATGGCCAACACTTGCATTGTGGTGTACTAACAACATCATTCAGCACTAAACCAAACCACCCTGATTTAAACCTTGCTTCCTGGCTTACTTTTTCCCCCCAAACAATTTGAACACATTTATTATACTAAAATGTCTGTATCTTACTATTAAACAAAAAAAAGTAACACACTTTGCTGCTGCCGTAATTTCTTTTACTGAGAGGAACTGTTCTACAGTACTTGTAATTTCAAATGTGTTAAGCTTTCAGCTAGGTAGTTTTACCCAAATTCTAAAACCAGTGAGGAATCCGAAATAGCGTGCAGCATTAAATGAAGTTTATTGTTCCATAAATCTTCAGACTTCAAAAAGCAACCCTAAATAGACAAACAGAATTCTAAAACAATTAAGAGACTAGCTGGCTGCTTCTTCCCCACTGACTGGCACGGGAAACATTTGGTCATACAAAAGCTGTTAAAATGACAGAAAGGAGAGTTTGCCACTCTCTAGCCTTTTTTGTTCTGATCAAGTTTGAACTCTGCTGTTCTGAGTTCACACAATTTAGGTGGTAACCGACCTTCAGAGAATTCCTAATGGTCAAGTCAATGAAATTGCATTTATATTTGTATCTGTGAAAGGAAAAGAAATATGAAGATTGTCCCCATATTCGAGAGGGACACATTGGATTCGGGCTCCAGTTGATCCTTGGCAAAGAAAGATGGTGCAATCCGCTGTGCAGGACGCCATTTTGTCCTAGCCTGGAACCGAGTTCTAGCCGCTGAAGAGCCAATTCTGTGGCACTCAAAATGTTCTTTTCCTCTGGCTTCATGTTTTCTCCCCAGCGCTAAGTCTGTGGGGATAAGCCTCGGTAAGCAAAGCTGCCACTGTCAATATCCTCATCTTGAGTGGCAGGAAAATTAGTACTATCAAAATTGGGAGTAGGCAGTGAAAATTATTTTAAAAGATAATTTTGTTATCTACAAATTTAAAATATATCAGGTGGCCCAGCTGCGATGGTTCAAGCCTATAATCCCAGCACTTTGTGAGGCCAAGGCGGGCAGATCACCTAAGGTTAGGGGTTGGAGACCAGCCTGGCCAACATGGCGAAATCCCGTCTATAGTAAAAATACAAAAATTAGCCGGGTGTGGTGGCAGGTACCTGTAGTCCCAGCTACACAGGAGGCTGAAGCAGGAAAATCACTCGAACCTGGGAGGTGGCGATTGCAGTGGGCAGGGATTACGCCACTGCACTGCAGCCTGGGCAACAGAGCAAGACTTCATCTCAAAAAAACAAAATTAAAATAAAAAATAAAATTAAATATGTCAGGAACACCTGTAGTCCTAGCTGCTTAGGAGGCTGAGGCAAGATCACTTGAGGCCAGGAATTCAAGGCACTATGATCGTGCCTTTGAATAGCCACCACACCCCAGCCTGGGCAACATAAGAAGACCCTATCTCTTAAAAAAAAAAAATGTGTGTGTGTGTTATTAAATGGGAATATGTAAAGACACACACACACACACACACACACACACACACACACATACTTAATCCAGCAATCCCAGTACAATTATTTTCCTATGACATTAAAGTTGCTCAAGATATGCAAGGATATTCACTGCAGCATGTTTGATAATAACAAAACTAGAAAAACCACCAGTAGCCATCAGTAATGGACTAATTAAATGAATTATGAATTCATTTAATTCATCTAATATCCATAGTTAGCAAGCATTTTAAAAGCATTAGATAAACATATATGTGCTGGTAAGGAAAGATCTCCAGGATAAGTTAAGTGAAAAAAGCAAGGTGCAAAAAGACACTGGGCTGGCTAAGTTCAGTGGAGTTACAATCCAGTTCTGGAGATGGGGCCAATCGTAAAATGTAAAGAACACAGCTTCCTGTACACTTTCTTCATGCCAAAGGAAGAACACAGATCGTAAAGGAAGGAAGTTCTTATAGAGGATTAGCGCTGTCAGGGAGATCCATCAAAGACGTATCATGAGGTAAATAATCATAAAGGAAAAGGGATAGGGAGAGATGAGCATAGACTCGAGGCTAAAACGGACAGGCGTGGTGGGGCATGTTTGAGGAAAGAAATGGGTGTGCAAAGTTCAAAGATGAAGCTGGCCTGAAACAGCCCAAGACTGGCTGGAGCCATCCAGTTAGGAGGCTGTTGTGATGGTATAGGTATGAGACAGATAAGGTCTGGATTAGAAATAAAGCAACGAGGATGAAAAGAGGTGGTTTGGCAAGAATTTGCAGCTGATTAGATTAGGAAGGAGAGAGGCAAATAGACTAGAAGCAGGAATCTGAGGCAATTCCAAGGTTTTAGACCAAAGAGCTGGAAAAAATGAGGAAGTCCAAAGGGGGATCTGATATGCAGTTTGATTTTAGAAATTAGAGAGATACCCAGCAGAAAGTTAAAGGTCAAGACTAAAGCTCGAAGCAAAAGGTCAGGACTGCAAATAAATGGCTGAATGTCTACCCTAAAAGTCTGTAGGGAACTGAATATTCAGGACTGAATCTTGGGAAGGAAACATCAGTGCAAGTCAAACAGAATTAAGTAACCCATCTATAATCCTATTTTTGGCCTTCCATAATTTGGTATAATTTTATTTCTTTGTACAATGTGGTCTCCATTCTCAGCTATGTGTGTAAGAGTTAGTTGTTAGTGTGTAAATCGTCTCTGAATGAATTATTGTTATAACCTTTATTGTTATGCTAGAGAATCAGCTCTGTGTAAGACAAGATGAACTGGTTTTCAGTACTTTAATAACTCTTGTTTCTTCAAGGAGATCAGGGATTATACAGACTTCAAATTCTAAATAAAAACAATGTTCTTTATTTCTTAATCAAACTGTCGGCCTTTTTTTTTTCTTGGCAACTGGGTAAAACAAATATCTCTCATTATTGTGATTAGGAAACCATAAGGCACAATTCCTAAATGTTACTGTCTGGACAGTTCTTAAGAAGAAAGGCATGTGATCTTTAAGAATTACCAGTGCTGGCCGGGTGCAGTGGCTCACAGCCGTAACCCAGCACTTTGGGAGGCCAAGGCAGATGGATCATTTGAGGTCAGGAGTTTGAGACTATCCTGGCCAACATAGTGAAACCCCGTCTCTACCAAAAATAAAAAAAATAGCCAGGTGTGCTGGCATATGCCTATGATCCCAGCTATTCAGGAGGCTGAGGCAGGAGAATCCCTTGAGCCTGGGAGGCGGATGTTGTGGTAAGCTGAGAACATGCCATTGCACTCCAGTTTGGGTGTAAATAAAAATTAAATTAAATTTAAAATTCCCAGTGCTAGGTCAAACCAGAATCCTCAGTTACCATAACCACTTCCCCTGCAGTTAATGATTACACCAACACCTTAGGCAAAAAGTCATTTCCATTTATTAATAAGAAACATCAAACAGATTCCGTTTCACCTTATTCATTGCAGATGGGAGACTAACATTGGGCAAATTCTATGATTGCTAAAAAAGAAATAGTGAACACTTAAAATCTGTTTCATTAGTGAAAAGAAGCAGATGCTCAAATACCACACTTTTGTACATATAAGGGTCTCAGAGGGCACCTCTTGTTTTCTCTGTAGAGGAGAGTTTTAGGGTAATTCATGCATAGTCTTTTATTATTATTATTTTAAATTATATAAAAAATAGAGCTGGGGATCTTACTATGTTGCCCAGGCTGGTCTCGAACTTCTTGCCTCAAGCAATCCTCCTGCCTCAGCCTTCCAAAGTGCTGGGATAACAGGCATGAGCCACTGCACCTGGCTTACATTATTTCTTATGTAACAGAATAATATGAGGTTCTATTTTTCTTTCACTGTCTTTAATTTGCAACTTTTTTTTTTCTGTTTCAACTTTATAGTCTGTGAAAAATACCTTCTTTAAAAGATAGGATTCAGCCGGGCATGGTGGCTCATGCCTGTAATCCCAGCATTTTGGAAGGCCAAGGTGGGCAGATCACTTGAGTTCACGAGTTCAAGTCCAGCCTGGGAAAGATGGTGAAATCTCCTCTCTACTAAAAATACAAAAATTAGCCAGGCGTGGTGGTTCACACCTGTATTCTCAGCTACTCAGGTAGCTGAGGTGGGAGGATGGCTTGAGTCCAGAAAGTGGGGGTTACAATGAGCCAAGATTGCACCATTGCACTCTGGCCTAGAAGACAGAGCCAGATTTTGTCTCAAAAAAAAAAAAAACCAAAAACAAAAAAACCACAGGATTGTGTTCCCTTATCCTTGTCTTTTAGAAACAGCTGTCCAGGTATGGTGGCTCATGCCTGTAATCCCAGCACTTTGGGAGGCCGAGGCAGAAGGATCACGAGATCAGGATATCGAGACCATCCTGGCTAACATGGTGAAACTCCGTCTCTACTAAAAATACAAAAAATTAGCCGGGTGTGATGATAGGCACCTGTAGTCCCAGCTACTCACACCTACTGAAAATGGAAAACTAGCCAGGTGTGGTGGTGCAAGCCTATAATCCCAGCTACTTGGGAGGCTGAGGCAGGGGAATTGCTTGAACCCAGGAGGTGGAGGTTGCAGTGAGTCGAGTTCAAGCCATGCACTCCAGCCTGCACGACAAGAGCAAAACTCTGTCTAAATCAATAGATAGATAGATAGATAATAGTTAAATAAAATAAAATTAGCCGGTGTGGTGGTGTGCACCTGTAGCACCAGGTACTTAGGAGGCCGAGGCAGTAGGATCACTTGAGCCTGGGAGGTTGAGGCTACAGTGAGCCATGATCACACCACTACACTCCAGCCTGAGTGACAAAGCAAGACCTTGTCTTAATAAAAGAAAAAGTAAAAAAAAAAGAAAAGAAATTTAACTTAATATAATCTCCCAAATTTATCTGGGGATAGTCCAATCGAATGGGGAGAAAGAAGATGCATGTAATAAAACATGTTCAAAGAAATATATCTTGCCAATTAATATATGGAAAGGTAATCAACATTATTAGTAACCAATAGAATGCAAATTAAAACCATAGCAAGGTACCATACACAGTCTCTAGATTGGCAAAAAGTAAACAGTTGGCTGAGTGTGGTGGCTCACGCCTGTAATCCCAGCACTTTGGGAGGCCGAGGTGGGCAGATCATGTGGTCAAGAGTTTGAGACCAGCCTGACCAACATAGTGAAACCCTATCTGTACAAAAAATACAAAAAAACTAGCCAGATGTGGTGGTGGGTGCCTGTAATCCTAGCTACTCAGGAGGCTGAGGCAGGAGAATCACTTGAACCCGGGAGGTGGAGGTTGCAGTGACCCGAGATCATGCCACTGCACACCAACCCAGGTGACAGTGCGAGATTCCATCTCAGGAAAAAAAATTAACAGTTTAATAATACACTTGTTTCAAGTTTTGGCAAGAACATGGAACATTGGGAATTCTCACCAACAATGGCTAGGGGTACAAACAACTGGGTAAAAAGGCGAAAAACAAAAAGGTTTGTATACTATCATTTCATTTACACAAAGTTCACAAAAACCGATAAAACCAAACCATGTTGGTTAGAGATGCATATGTAAGGATGAAAAGTATAAAGAAAACTAAATGATTATCATAAAGGTCAAGACAATGCTTACCTGTAAAGGGAGAGATGCTTTTGAACTTGAGGAGAGGAACGTGGTGAGGGTGATTCTCACAATGTTCTATTTCTTTACCCATTTGTTCTTTATTTTTTAAATGCTGTGTGTAGGTTACATACACTTTTATGTATGTATGCCTCACTCCACCCCCTGTCTGTCTCTTTCACACACACACACACACACACACACACACACACACAAATACTCCAGTTTTATCTCGAAGTACGAAGAATACCCAACACCTGGGAAACATGCTTTAATGAATAGATTTAAAATATTACTTATAATTAGCACATTTCTTTCTTTTCTTTTCTTTTTTTTTTTTGAGACGGAGCCTCACTCTGTTGCCCAGGCCTCAGTGCAATGGCCCAATTTCAGCTCACTGCAACCTCCGCCTTCCGGGTTCAAGCGATTCTCCTGCCTCAGGCTCCCTAGTAGCTGGGATTACAGGTGTGCACCACCACGCCGGCTAATTTTTTGTATTTTTAGTAGAGATGGGCTTTCACCATGTTGGCCAGGTTGGTCTCGAACTCCTTACCTCATGATCCACCCACCTCAGGCTCCCAAAGTGCTGGGATTACAGGCGTGAGCCACCACGCCCATCCGTAATTAGCACATTTCATACATAAATGCAAACGCTGCACTAAAGAATATTCTTTCAAAAATAGACCAAGAGTTCTCGTTTATTTACTTACAGATTTGGGGACATATATACAAATATGATCCAATTACAAAAACTCTGTAAAAAACAAAGCTATATTCTTAAAGTTGTTATCCTGTCCAGACCTTTTTAAAACCATAACACATTCTGCACCACAATAAGCCTACACAACAAACTCTCTACCTGGTTACTAAACAGTCGCAAACTCAAATGCTGTTCTACTGGCTTCCTGCGGTGGTGGTGTGGTGTGGGGGTAGGCGAGTAGAACAAGTGGGGCCAGGCTCCCCGGAACTACGCTGTGCATACATACCAGTTGTTGTCACTTGTATCTTTCTGTTCACCTCACGTCTTCTTACATAAATCATCCAAATTATCTCTTCTAGGAGTTACCTGAACCATCAAATCCCAAAACAAAACAAAATCCTCACTTGTCTATTCCACATATACTGAGCCCATATTACACGCAGGGTTCTGGAGATTAACTGGTGAATAACAGCACATTTCCTCCTGGATTGTAATACTGTTTCAGTATTTTGGTATTCACATATGTTGTGCTGTTTTTATGCCTTTAAAGATCTGTAATCTCGTTAGTACAATACTGTTACTTTTTTTTTTTTTTTTGAGTTGGAGTCTTGCTCTGTTGCCCAGGCTGGAGTGCAGTGGCGTGATCTTGGCTGACTGCAACCTTTGCCTCCTGGGTTCAAGCGATTCTCCTGCCTCAGCCTCCCGAGTAGCTGAAATTACAGGTGCCTGCCACTATGCCCAGCTAATTTACATATTTTTAGAAGAGATGGAGTTTCATCATAATGGCCAGGCTGGTCTCAAACTCCTGACCTCAGGTGATCCGCCCACCTTGGCCTTCCAAAGTGCTGGGATTACAAGCGTGAGCCACCTCACCCAGCCTCTAACCATAATATTATTTTCAAACCAAAGAAATTAAAATTGATATAGTAAATATTATCTAGTATATAGCTGAATATGGTTTGGATTTGTGTCCCTGCCTATATCTGATGTTGGATTGTAACCCTCAATGTTGGAGCTGGGGCCTGGTAGGAGGTGATTGGATCACGGGGTACATTGCCCCTGGGTACTGTTCTGGTGATAGCAAGTGAGCTGTTGTCATGAGATTTGGTCATTTAAAGGTGTGTGGCACCCCTCCCTTCTCCCTCTCTTCTGTTCTGGCCATATAAGACATGCCTGCTTCCCCTTCACCTTCTATCATGGTTGTAAATTTCCTGAGGCCTCCCGAGCCATGCTTCCTGTACAGCCTGCAGAACCATAAGTCAATTAAACCTCTTTGCTTTATAAATTACCCAAGCTATGCATTCTTGATAGCAGTATGAGAACAAACTAATATATAGATCATATTAAAATCTCCTCAATTGCCTCAAAATGGCCTCCTTTTGTGTAAAACAGGATCTAGTCAAGACAGCACATTAAACTTGGTTGTCATGTCTCTTTAGCCTCCTGAAATCCTGATCATTTACCTCCTTTAAAAAAAAAATTTCATGACAATGACATAGAATCTAGGCCAACATCCCTCAATCTGGTTTTAGAGTATTTCCTTGTTAGATTCAGGTTAGAATTTTTGTTAAGAAAACTTTTTTTTTTTTTTTCAAGACAGGGTTTCACCACATTGGTCAGGCTGGTCACAAACTCCTAACCTCAGGTGATCTGCCCACCTCAGCCTCCCAAAGTGCTGGGATTACAGGCGTGAGCCACTGCGCCCAGCAAGAAAACTTTATGGTAGGGCCAGGTGCCGTGGCTCACGCCTGTAATCCCAACTCTTTGAGAGGCCGAGGTGGGCGGATCACAAGGTCAGAAGATGGAGACCATCCTGGCTAACACGGTGAAACCCTGTCTCTTAAAAATACAAAAATTAGCTGGATGTGGTGGCAGGTGCCTGTAATTCCAGCTACTCTGGTGGCTGAGGCAGGAGAATTGCTTGAACCCAAGAGGCGGAGGTTGCAGTGAGCCGAGATCGAGTCACTGCACTCCGGCCTGGGTGACAGAGGGAGACTCCATCACAAAAAAAAAAAAAATAGAGTAGGGAAAAATAGTAACTTTACAGTGGAGTAGTCTGGCAAACGCTACCTGGTTGATATTACTAGTGATAAGTCCTGTTGGTAGCATGCATCCCTGCTATGATGTGATGAGGAGGACATCCCACCCTGATGCAGGCTTCCCCCCGAATCCCTAACCCCAGCCTAATCCTCAGAAGATAGTAGACAAACCCAGAGTGAGGAACGTTCTATAAAACAAGTCATGGAAGACAAGGAAAGACTGAGAATCAGTCACAGAACGGAGCAGACTGAGGAAATATGATGACTAAATGCTGTTTAGATTGGATGCTGGAAAAGAAAAAGATGTTGGTGAAAACCAAATACAACCTGGAATTTAGCAAACAATAATGTACCAATGTTAATTTCTTTGACAAATGTGTCATAGATTCGTAAGATTTTAGCATTACGGAAGACTGGAGGGAGTATGCATGTGAATGGTTCATCCTACAACTTTTCAATAAGTCCAGAATACTCCAAAGTAAAGACTTAACAAACAAACAAAAAAAGCTTAGGTAGACCTAAGGCAACTGCTTTTTTTTTTTTTTTTTTGAGGCAAACTCTTGCTCTGTCACCCAGGCTGGAGTGCAGTGGCGTAATCTCGGCTCACTGCAACCTCTGCCTCCCAAGTTCAAGCAGTTCTCCTGCCTCAGCCTCCCAAGTAGCTGGGATTACATGTGTGTGCCACCATGCCCCGCTAATTTTTGTATTTTTATTAGACACAGGGTTTCACCATTTTGGCCAGGCTGGTCTTGAACTTCTGACCTCAGGTGATCCACCTCATTAGCCTCCCAAAGTGCTGGGATTACAGACAGGCATGAGCCACTGCAAGCAGCATTTTTTTTTTTTTTTTTTTTGGAGACAGGATCTCACTCTGACGCTTAGGCTGGAATGCAGTGGTGCGATCTCAGGTCACTGCAGCCTCAACTCTCAGCCTCAACCCTCCCACATCAGCCTCTTGAGTAGCTGGGACTATAGGCATGTGCCACCACGCCCAGCTAATTTTTGAGGTTTTTTGTAGAGATGGGTTCTCCCTATGTTGCTTAAGCTGGTCTTGAATTCCTGGGCCAAGTGCTGGGATTAGAGGTGTGAGCCACTGTACCCAACCGGCAACAACTGCTTTTCAGTAAGATTAAATATTGTACTAGAAGAAGAAATCAAGTGATGTGAAATTGAAATATCCCTTTCTGAGGAGATATATATATATATATATATATATATATATATATATATATTTGAGACAGGGTCTTACTCTGTCCCTCATGCCAGAGTGCAGTGGCATGATCATAGCTTACTGTTGCCTCAAATTCCTGGCTTCAAGTGATCTCTCATCTCAGCCTCCCAAAGCTCTGTAAATCTGGAACCACCTCACCTAGCCCTGGCAATATCTTGAAATGTGCAGAGGCAATCATCTTTGACAGCAAGTCAGCTGATCTGCTACTGGGGGAGGAGGCTGCATCATTTGCTATCGTGAGATTTCTTCCAGTTCCATGATTCCAACTTAATAGGAATTTAATTTAATTCAATTTGTACAACAGTGGCTAGTAATCTATGAATGCTAAGAAATATTTGTCATATAGACTATTTTGAAATAGAGTATACTTTGTACTAATAGCCTTTCTTGTATTATATAACCAAACCTCATGAAATCACACTTTTTGGTATGAATAAGAGTAATGAAAAGAATTTTAACAGACATAAAAATCTTTTACTGGTACTGATTCTAAATAATTTTGCTTGCTTTTCTAGTTTATTTGGACTAACAATGTCATTCAAACATCTAACATTCTTGAATGGCTGTTTTGCATAAGATACTGTGTCGTATGTTAGGTGAATTGCAACCTGAGTCATGGATTAAATGCTAGACAAGATAATCATAAACACTAAATTCACTGAATTATTTCAGATATAAAAATGAGGTTCATATAAATGCCTATTTAAATATGTAACACAACACATCTGTGTACTATCCTCAGATGAACGTTTTTTGTTTGTTCTTAAAAGTTCAGTATGATGTAGAGGAAATAAAGTCCACCCATTCAGACAGCCAAATAACAGATGAAACAGACGGACTCTGACCGGCCATAAAGGCCAGAAAATTCTCCTATTTTGGCTCTTATTTTGTAACAGGCATAAAAAGGCCATTTTTCTGCCATTGTGGTTATAATTTGCATAGCTGCATGCGTTTTCATTCTGATATACAAACCCATTAAAATCAATATTATGAATAATAGAATAACAATTTGTAAACCATCCACTGAAAATAGATATGAGAGACTGAATACCATAATTACTTTGGGCTCAGTGCCTGGAGAAGTCACACATTAAGATGTTCTTGACTGAGGCATATACCCTAGAGCCACATATTAGCCAAACCTCTTGGTGGATTTCTGTTCGACACAGTGAAGGCAGACAAATGTATCACAACACGAATATTGATTCATACTGAACCCGTAAAACGATTGTCCAACTAAAATGATTTTGTATGCCGGTATACACAAAGTAATATACATGTATGTTTGCAAACATACAGTTAAAAGTTATAGCCATCTGATCACTGTTAGCTTTTAAACAGCCTGGCCAGTCTTTGATTTTTTTAGTGAAACAGCTACAAAGTTCGTTTTGCTCTGGTTATTCAATGCAAAAAAAAAAAAAAAAAAGTGTTGCCAAGAGATGTGGTAGTGAGACAACAGGTCTTTTCCTTTTGGCAGAGGGCATTCTTGGCCTGTTTTAAAAAGTCCAAGGTGCAAGCTGGAAGACTTTTCTTACAAAGCTGCAAAGGGGTGAGGCAGCCTCCCACCTGTCAGCCTAGTTGAGCTTTCAACTCCATTCAAGGGTTCCTAGGGTGTGAATGCCTTTGCTATCCTGGCTTCATTGGGAATCAGTAACTCCTGTGCCTGAATGTCTCTGCAAATGCCCAGAACCAGGATCCTTCACGTGCAGGCACAAAGGGCTGTCGAAGAACTGTGAAGAATAGATCAGGCGTAGGAAGGGGTGGTACCCTGAACCCTACAGCCCTGGTACATGGAAAGATGCAGCTAGAGAGCTTAACTATTGTTCCAGAATCTGCAGAATTCTCTCCCTTCTTACTTCTTTTTCTTTCAATGACATAGAGATCGCAATATCCCCAGCCATGAATTTGGAGATATGTGTTGTATTCCTTTTTCTCATTTCTCTTCTGGTTGTATTTCTTTTAGTGTACACGCGCCCCACAACTTTTCTTGGGAGCCGTAGATGAAACTATAGTAGCCTAGGAAAAAGTCTTGGGCTTTGAGATCAGACAGACCTTTGCGGAATTCCTGGTTGCTTGCTTACTAGGTGGGTGACCCTCACAGTCCTTTTAGTTTGCGTTCCCATCTTACGTGTTACATAGAAGCAACAGCACCCACCTCACAGAATCCCAGTGAGCACTGAGACAATGTGTCTGTATGTTTCTGACATCAGGTGACAGTCAGAATTAGTTCACTCTCCCGGCTCCTGCTTCACCGTCTTCTGCCCTCTAACAGTCTTGTCTGTCTTTGCCAACTCTCTGTTTATCTCCTTCCCCAACACGAAGTTTGCATATTCATGGCCAAAAAAAAAAAGTATGTTTTTAGTTTAACCTCACCAAATAAATGTAAACTTTTAAAGTTTCTAATTTAGAAATCTTGTGCCTTCAAACGTTTCTGTGTCTTTGAAAACACGTGTTTAAAATGTGTAATGAGCTTCCTTTTTCCGGTAACATCTTAACTCTTTTCCTAAGTTTGGGTACCGCCTGGCACAGGAGCCTTGATGGAAGGCAGGGAATCCCTCCCCTTAGAGGGCCAGAAAGGGGATGCAGGCAGTAATCTAGTCCAGCCAATCAGATGCTCCCAGTGTGCTGCTGAACTGGATTCAGCCAATCAGATGCTTCCATGGGAAGTGACACAAAGACGAAGAGTTCAAAACTGGGAGAGCAATGGGGACAGCAACACCCACCTACAAGTAGTGCAGGGTTTGGGGTGCAGGGGTATGCCGACCTAGCTCAAGGGGGCTTCCCCCACTCAGTCTTTTCAGAAGAGCCCCTCTCACCTACAGGTAGTTTCATTCAGCCTTTTGTGGCTTCCTGCTCCATGCAGTTTCACTGGAGAAAGATTTAAGAAGTGAAAATTGAGACATTTTAGAGCCATTTCCCAGCTTTTGTGCCATTGTCCCGGGAATTCGTTTCTCTTAGATAAAAGTGACAGGCTACCCAGCTTCTCTCAGGAATTCTCACCATAGGGTCCTGTTTGAATTTTGATTTTAGTAACCCGATTTTTATTTCTTTTCCTCTCACTTCTTTCTTTCCGTGTATCCATGTTTGAAGGTGTGTGTGCGCGCATCTCTGTGTGTGCGTGTGTGTTTCTTTCTCCCCACTCTTCTCATGTTAAAGGCTAACCTGGAGTTAAAAGAATTCACAAAGTCATCTCTTGTTAAAAACCAATAAAGTCAAAACAACGGAAAATCTAGAATTTAAAAGATGCTTTTACATATTGCAAATCAAAAAAACCTTTCAGCGGGCTGGGCGTGCTGGCTCACGCCTATAATCTCGGCACTTTGGGAAGCCGAGGAAGGAGGATCACTTGAGGTCAGGAGTTCAAGACCAGCCTGGCCAACATGGTGAAACCCAATCTCACTAAAAGTCCCAAAATTAGCGGGGAGTGGTGGTGCCCGCCTGTAGTCCTAGCTACTTGGGAGGCTGAGGCAGGAGAATGGCTTGAACCTGGGAAGCAGAGGTTGCAGTGAGCCGAGATCCTGCCACTGCACTCCAGCCTGGGTGACAGAGTGAGACTCCATCTCCAAAACAAAAACAAAATAAAAACTCTTTCAGTGTATAAATGCATTGTTAAATACTTTCTTATTGCATTTTTTTTTCTTTTGAGACAGGGTCTCACTCTGTCATCCAGAGTGCAGTGGCACAATCACAACTCACTGCAGCCTTGAACTCCTGGGCTGTGGTGAGCTGGAACTACAGGTACGAGCCACCACACCCAGCAGATTTTTGTATTTTTGCAAAACAGGGTGTCACTATGTTGCCCAGGCTGGTCTCAAGCTTTTGGGCCCAAGTGATCCTCCTGCCTTGGCCTCCCACGGTGTTGGGATTACAGACAGGAGCCACCACACCTGGCCTTCTCATTGCATTTTGCAGTACTTCCCAGGACCACAACCCCAAAGGTAAGAAACACAACTTAAATAAACGCACATATTTGAAGTCATAATAGGGTTGCTCTCTTTGCTTTTTAAACCTGAGACACTTTCACCCCCATTAGTTATTGTTTATTTTCCTTTCTCTTCAAGCTGCCACATCTACCTGCAGAATTCACCTTACACCTCAGAGAGAGCCTGGAGTCAATGGCAGCTGATGGAAAACACACCTCTTGCATTGAGCATTCGGCAACATCATTACTTCTCAGGTATCTGTTGCTGGGGGTGGAAACTAAGAAACTGTTGATGAAATTCCTGCGCAGAAGCCGAGCTCAAGGGTTCTGCCACTTATTGTCTTTGTGACTTTGGGCAAAGTGTCTCTGTTTCCTCCTGTGGAAGAAGAGGTGCTGATAACAGTACCTACTTTATAGGGTGCTTGTGAGTGTTAAATGGGCCAATACATGGGAAGCACTCTCCACGGAACCCGTCAAGTAGCATGTGCTGAGGACGGGCTTGCTACTGCCATTATAGTGCATATCCCAAAGTTGGCCAGTGGGGAACCTGCAGGTCTTATAGCCTGGTATGGGCTGAGTGGTGTCGCCCCTGACAAATTCATATGTTGAAGTCCTAATCTCCAGTACCTCAGAAAGTGATTGTATTAGAATTTAGGGCCTTTAGGAGGTAATTAAAGTCAAACTGGCCGGGCGCAGTGGCTCATGCCTGTAGCCCCAGCACTTTGGCAGGCTGAGGAGGATGGATCACCTGAGGTCAGGCGTTTAAGACCAGCCTGGCCAACATGGCAAATCCCCGTCTCTACTAAAAATACAAAAATTAGCCGGGTGTGGTGGCAGTCACCTGTAATCCCAGCTACTCAGGAGGCTGAGACAGGAGAATTGCTTGAACCCGGTGGGGTGGAAGTTGCAGTGAGCTGAGATGGTACCACTGCACTCCAGCATAGGCAACAGAGTCAGACTCTGTCTGAAAAAAAGAGGTAATTAAGGTCAAATGAAGTCATGTGGGTGGGCCCTCATTCAATGTGATCAATGTCCTTACAAGAAGAGATCAGGACACAGACACACAGAAGAAAGGCCACGTGAAAATACAGGGAGAACATGGCCACCTACAAGCCAAGGAGAGAGGCCCTCAGAAGAAACCCACCCTGCTGACACCTTGATCTTGGACTTCTAGCCTCCAGAGTTGTGAAGATAGATTTCTGTTCTGTCAGGCCCCAGCCAGTGATGCTAATATCTTGGTACTTTGCTTTGGCAGCCCTAGGGAATGAATACACTGCTCTGTCGCAAGCTCTGTTCTTGCAACTGGCTCCAACCCGGGGTTCTCTGCCCTTGAACCTTTCTGATTCACCCATCCGTCTCGATGCCCCTCAGTCCATCTCACAGCTCCCTTTGCCACTTTCTCTGCCCCAGAGTGTGAACATTCCCCAGGCTCCTCCTCAACACTCTTTCTTTCTGTATATTTTCCCATGAGAATGAGCTGATTGTCCGTTTTCACAGATCCAACTGCCACTTTTATGCCCAAGAGTCCTAAACTGTAGCTCTAATTTTACTCCCCTGAACTCTACACAGACTTTCCAAATGCCTGCCAGACATCATCTGGATATCTTGCTAATATGCCCCCCACCAAGCTCGTTGACTTTTTATCCAGATTTTTCCTCCTGCTTCTCTTTCCTCCCTTAATGACTGTATTATCGCCTTAGTGGCCTCTGCTATGAAATCCTTCAACCATTGCTTTCTTCTCTCACCCTCTTACCCTAAGCCCTCTAGCTCATTTCCCGCAGTTTCCTTCACTTTTCACTCTTTCCCCATTCCCAGTCACTACACAGATCCAGGATTCATCATCTCTTGCCTAATATTTTTCAATTTCTTTCTAATGATTTTCCCTACCTTTGGTTTCAGATCTCCATTTTTCAAGGATTTTTTCCCCTAAATTCCAAATAATATTATTTTCCTCTTGAAATATCTTACTGATACTTTGTTACCTAATTTAACAAATAAAGCCCAAAATTACCTCTATAGGCATTGGTGATTTCCATGATCTTTTAAACATCTTTTCCAGCTTGAGAGGATATATTTTGTACAAATCGTGGCTTCTACGAAGTCACTCAGTACACTTTATGCTGACTGCCGCCATATCAGACTAGCATAGAATCAGTGTAAATCGGTGATCCTACAAATAGTAAACATAGTAACCATTTATTTTCTGCGAATAGTAATATGTTGCCCTTGTCTTCTGTAGATTACAACACTTCCCTTCAAAGTAGATCCCATATGGTGAATGAAACAAAGGAGAATTCAGATTTTTTAATAAGTGCTTTTTTTTGTTTCTTAGAGATTGGGGTCTTGTGGTGTCACCAGGCTGGAGTGCAGTGGGCAATGGTCTAATCATAGCTCACTGCAACCTTGAGCTCCTGGGCTCAATGGATCTTCCCACCTCAACATAAGCCACTGTCCTCGCCCAATAAATAGTATTTTTTTTTTTTTTTTTTTTTGAGACAGAGTTTCACTCATGTTACCCAGGCTGGAGTGCAATGGCGCGATCTCAGCTCACCGCAACCTCCGCCTCCTGGGTTCAGGCAATTCTCCTGCCTCAGCCTCCTGAGTAGCTGGGATTACAGGCACGCACCACCATGCCCAGCTAATTTTTTTTTGTATTTTTAGTAGAGATGGGGTTTCACCATGTTGACCAGGATGGTCTCGATCTCTTGACCTTGTGATCCACCCGCCTCGGCCTCCCAAAGTGCTGGGATTACAGGCTTGAGCCACCGCACCCGGCCGATAAATAGTATTTTTAACTCCACGGATCTTCAGCACATCTTATCCAGATCACTCTGTAGGGCTGAGGATAATGGTTTGGGGGAATGCATCCCTTATGTATCTTAGGCCTATTTCTAAAACTCCACAATCACCATGGCCCTGTAACACATCTGATGGTCAATGCCCAGTGCCACTCTTGGAAAATGTCGAGAACCCAAGACTCAAGTCTGTGGCAATGAAATGGATCTCCAGCGAGGCTAACGACCCTTACATAAGTTGTTGAATTCTTGTGTGAAAACCCTTAGCAGTAATGACGATGAAATGGAATCTCACTTTACTTTTCTTTCTGGGGGCTTCCAGACCCTGAGGTTCACCATTGCAAGTGTTCAGTAGACAAGTGCTGAGCGTAGGTGGAAAAGAGATCCGAGTGAGGAGTGCGCTTTGGCGTTTTCCACACCCAGGAGAGAAACAGAACTGTGCCAATGGATACACTGTCAACCACGGAGTGCAGGAGGGGAGGGCCTGACCCGGCAAGATGCACCGGGAGAAAGACTTCATCAAAAGTGGTTGTGACCTTGCAGAGCAAGCACCGTAGCTAATCGCACTTAGATAAAGGAGAGAAGCGTGTATGTCAGTTACATTTCCTGTCTTCTCAAGGGTTTAGCCAGATCTCTGTCAACACATCCTAAGAACATTTTGTTTTACTTTCTAATTTTATTTTCTTTAAACTTTCAAACTATTTTGGTATCATTCTTCAGCATGGGCAGAGAGAAGATTTTTAAAAAGGGGTTCTTTGGGGACCACTAAATATAATTTTTAATCTGTTTTACTTGATTTTTATTTTAGCGATGCTCAGAGGAATATTCATGTATGAATAAGCCTGAAATAATAAAGCTTGGACTAATTGTATTTTTGGGAAATAGGTCAATTCACAGCTATAAAAAGGCAAAAGGCAACATCTAGTAGCAGTGGTTCTTTCTGAATGTCAGTCATCTAGATTATTGCCAGGTCACACATCCCATGTATTTCTAACTTGATATTAATGGTTAGAAATGTAGCAATGTAGTTTTTTGGGTAATTTTTGAAGAATAATGATTTCAGGTTACAATATGAAGGGAATTTGGGACCTAAGTTCCATCAGTAAGACTCCTTCAGTCGTCCTTCACCTGATTTGAGAAAAGTCATACAAATCCTTCCCAAATGATGAACACTTGACTAACAAACATTTATTCACAAAAATCTCCTGGTAGTAAGTAGTTGGGCTTCCTACCCATCCAGGTTTTACCTGGGACAATTGAGGGTCACGAGATCATGCTGCCACCTGGTGGTCAACATGAGTAACTAATATCTACCCCCAAACGATTTTCTTGGGGGCAGTTCAGTTCTGCTCTGTTCAATAAACCTTCATTGAGCTTGCATGAGGGCCAGGCATTGTGATCCTTACCCAGGGGATATACCTGTCTCTAACTACTTTTCCTTTGTGTTTTGCCATTTATGATTCAGTTTATTTAGTCTTATGTAGTTGTTTCGTTGGCACTCATATTCTCTTGGACCTTCCCCTTCCTCCTTGCCTCTCTCAACCCCTGCTTGGCTTCCTTAGAAATGATTTCCCCGGGGAAGGCCACGGTGGCTCACACCTGTAATCCCAGCACTTTGGGAGGCCGAGGCGGGCAGATCACAGGTCAGGAGTTCGAGAGCAGCCTGGCCAACGTGGTGAAACCCCGTCTCTACTAAAAATACAAAAAATTAGCCAGGTGTGGTGGCAGGCCCCTGTAATCCCAGCTACTCATGAGGCTGAAGCAGGAGAATCACTTGAACCCGGGAGGTGGAGGTTGCAGTGAGCCAAGATCACACCACTGCACTCCAGCCCCAGGCAACAGAATGAGACTCCGTCTCAAAAAAAAAAAGAAAAGAAAAAAGAAAAAAGAAATGATTTCTCCTCTTTCTTGGGTTCTGTGTATGCAGTAGTGATAACACTAATAACAGCTTTAAAGGAAACGTCTTATGGTCTTAGACACTTTTTTCCCAGAAAACGGAAATAATACATTTTATGATTTCTCCATGAACTCATAAAGGCCCCCAGAAGGGCCCAGAGTTCTACAAAAGACTCTTTCTGTCTCTTACCTGATTGCATGTCTACATTGCTTTTACCCACTTTTCCTGAGGCACTGACATTGAACAAAAAGATTTATTCTTGTTCTTATCCATTTTCAATTTTCTGGAAATAAGAAATGTTGCTTTTTACTATTTTTTCATCACAAGTGTGGACCATTTCAACTCATCGTGGGTTAAATCAACTTAAGATTATTTGTGAATATGATCGTTTTTAATAAAATGGTTTTTAGGGAAAATTTATTCACAGTTCACATGGGCAGCTTAAAAGCTTTTGAAATGCAGTCCACTTCAACATGACAATTTCATGCAATTGAAAAACAGATATATTAGAGGCTATTTGTTTATAACAGGAAAACATTACTTTATAGAATAATTTATCATGGAGTTTTAAATATGATCTCATTACATTTAAATTGTGATTCAATCATAAAGCATTTAGAAACAGAAGTAGTCATAAATTTAGTGGAGGTAAACACAGATTGAACCAGGAATAAGCAAAGAATTTAGAAGAATTATAAAACTTAAGAATTTCATTGGTTCCAGTAAGTGTCCACATATCTAAAATACCCTTGCTTGCAGTCAAAACATCTGTGAAGACTAATTACAATAAGAAATATTCAGCCTTCAAATAAATGCCTACAATTCTTTGTGGAATTGCTAAATCAAAGGATATGAACATATGTAATTTTGATAGATACAGTAATGCCAAATTTTTCTCCATAGAGATTAAACTAATTACATTTCTATCATTTATTTTTTAATCCCCCAAGACATCATTGTTTTTGTTGTATACAGTCAATGTTTGTTAAATTTATCGACACATTTAGAGTTTCCTGTGTGCTTCATTCCTTCATCATTTCTGGATCTCCATGTGGGATCATTTTTCTTTTGTAAAATATGCCCTGTAGAATTCCCTTGAGGGAGTTTCTGCTGGTAGTAAACTCTTTGTTTTCTTTGTCTGAAAATGCTTTTATTTGCTTCCTTCCTGAAATACTTTCAAGTTGACAATTATTTTCTCTTAGCACATTGAAAATCTCATTCTTTGTCTTCCAGTTTCCACTGTGGCTGTTAAAGAATTAGGTGTCACTCTGTCTGACTTTTAATGTGCTCTAAGGTAATTAGTTTTTTTCCCCTCTGGCTGCTTTGAAGTTTTGTCTTTGCAACTTTAAAATAATTTTATTGTTTCATATTTTTTGTTTGTTTTGTTTTAGTTCCACTGCATGTATCTAGATGTAGATTTTCTCCCCTGCTTAGGATTTGATGAGCTTCTTAAATCTATGGATTTATCTTTCTTATATGTTATTAGTTATTATCTTTTAGTTATTTTTTTCTCCCCTCTTTTTAGGATACTTATTAAATGTATATGAGACCTTCTTATTTTATCTTCTATGTTTTTAACTTCTTTTCTGTATTTTTTGTCCTCTGTGCTACATTCTAGATAATTTCTTCTGATCAACATCCAGCTCACTTTCTCTTTAGCTCTGTCTAACCTGCTGTTAAACTATATTTGAGTAATTTTAGTTATAGAGTTTTTTCTTTTTTGGAAGTTCTATTTGTTTATTAGTGTAATTTTATCGTTCCTGATTCCCCAAAGACATTTTCTTTTCTTTTTTCTTTGTTGAGACAGGGTCTTGCTCTGCTGCCCAGGCTGGAAGGCAGTGGTGAGATCATAGCTTACTGCATCCTCGACCTCCTGAGCTCAAGCAATCCTCCCACCTCAGCTTCCCAAGTAACTTGGACTACAGGCACATGCCACTGTACCTGGCTAATTTTATTTATTTTTTAGTTTTTGTAGAGTCTCATTATGTTGCCCAGGCTGGTCTCAAGCTTCTGGTCTCAAGCAATCCTCCTGCCTCAGCCTCCAAAAGTGCTAGGATTACAGGCATGAGCCACCATGCCTGGCTCCCAGAGATATTTTTCAAGTAGTTGTTTACTTCTTAATATGTAAAAACAGTTCAGGCATGGTGGCTCATGCCTGTAATCCCAGCAATTTGGGAAGCTGAGGCGGGCGGATCACTTGAGGTCAGGAGTTTGAGGCCAGCCTGGCCAACATTTTTTTACTAAAAATACAAAAATTAGCTGGGTGTGGTGGTGGGCTCCTGTAATCTCAGCTACTTGGCAGGCTGAGGCATGAGAATCACTTGAGCCCAGAAGGCAGAGGTTGCAGTGAGCTGAGATCATGCCACTGCACTCTAGCCTGGGTGACAGAGTGAGACTCCATTAAAAAAAAAAACCCACAAAAAACATAAAACAGTTGCTTTATAGTATGCACCCGAGAATTCCATATTCAAGGTGTCTGATGTAATGACCATGAAAGCGTGCCTTTGAGATCTCTGACTGCAGGGAGCTGGAATGGCTGACGGCCCTAGGGGCTGTGATCTGATCTCCGCTACCAGGATCATGTAGAGGACATGTCTCCCCCAGGCTCCTCCAGCCAGTGTCTGGGCACGGCAAGGACTCTGAGGAAGGCCTGTTTCTTTTGTTTGTTTGTTTTTGAGACAGGGTCTCGGTCTGTTGCCCAGGCTGAAACGCAGTGGTGTGATCACAGATCACTACAGTCTCAACCGCCTCCCTCAGCCTCCCAGGTAGCTGGAACTACAGGTGCATGACACCATGCCCAGCTGACATGGTTTGGATTTATGTCCCTGCTCAAATCTCATGTCAAATGTAATCCCCCATGTTTGAGGAAGGACCTGGTGGGAGGTGATTGAATCATGCGGGCAGATTTCCCCTTGGTGTTCTCGTGACTGTGGGCAAGTTCTTACAAGATCTGTTTGTTTAAAAGTGTGGAGCACCTCCCCCCTGTTTCTTTGTCCTGCTCCAGCTATGCAGGACATGCCTCCTTCCCTTCACCCTTCACCTTCCACCACGATCATATATTTCCTGAAGCCTCCCCAGCCTTGCTTCCTATACAGCATGTGGAACCGTCGTGAGCCAACTTAACTTCTTTTCTTTTCTTTTTTTTTTTTTTGAGATGGCATCTCACCCAGGCTGGAGTGCAGTGGCGTGATCTCAGCTCACTGCAACCCCCACCTCCCCAGTTCAAGTGATTCTCCTACCTCAGCTCCCTAGTAGCTGGGACTACAGGTGCGTGTCTCCACGCCTGGCTGAGCTTTTGTATTTTTAGTAGAGACAGGGTTTCACCATGTTGGCCAGGATGGTCTCGATCTCCTGACCTTGTGATCTGCCCGCCCTGGCCTCCCAAAGTGCTGGGATTACAGGCATAAGCCACCGTGTTCAGCCTGAACTTCTTTTCTTTATAAATTAGGCAGTCTCAGGTAGTTCTTTGTAGCAATTCAAGAACAGACTAATATACAAACTAATTTAAAAACGATGTGTGTGTGTGTGTGTGTGTGTGTGTGTGTGTGTGTGTGTGTGTGTGTAAAGATGGCATCTTGCTGTGTTGCCCAGGCTGGTCTAGAACACCTAGCCTCAAGTGATCTCCTGCCTGAGACTCACAAAGTGCTGAGATTACAGATTTGAGCCACTGTTCCCAAAGCCTGTTTCTAGGAGCTGTGGGACTCTTCTAACAGGTGACTTTGGCTTGAGGATTCGCCATCAGTCTTACTGAACTTTCTTAGAACCACATTGTAGCTCAAGATTCTTCCTTCTGGCTTCCCTTCTTCCCTCTCTCCTGCACGGGGACCTGCACCATAGTGTAACTTTCCACGATTCCACAGGTCCCTTGGCAGCCTCCCCACTTTCTGGGACAGGCATTTCCCTAAGAAATTCTTGCATGTCTAATTCTGTCTTGGTGTTTGCTTCTGTAGAACCTCACCAACATAAAGGGTACAAGGAATAATTGAAGAAAACAGATGATAAATTGGGATTTGTGATTGCTTCATGCACTGCCAGGTGGGCAAAGACAATGCCATCCTGGTTGGCAGGAGGGGTGAGAATAGTCCGTGGCACAAAGTGAGGCTTAATTACTAGAGATTTCACCAGTAATGATGTGAAAAAAATGTCCCAGTGAAGGGGCCGTAGCAGAGGTGCAGGCATTCAAAAGGTATGGAGTGGGGGCAGGAAGCCATGCCTACCGAGACAGCTGAGTGACTACTTACTGCTAAATTGTACTCTACCCTGTAGAGAGATAATGAGAAACTGGGACCCTTAACAAATTATTCATGGTTAACTGTAAGGAGCCTCAGTGGGGCCTACAAAGGGGCCCTGTCTCCTGCAGTGGAGGAGAATGAATGGATCCCACATGATCCACTTGAGTGCATACTGGTCTGCCTTTGCCCTGTTGTAATTGTGAATGGACACATGCAGCAAGCCCAGCCTTAGGAGAGTGTGATCACCCAGGGCTCAGACCTCTCAGGAATTAAGATTTGGTTCACAACATCAGGTGAGCCACCAAGAGCTGCTGACATGATTGCTGAAGATGAGGTGAATCCCAACTGGGGGAGGAGTAACAGCTGCAGTCCTGAAGTCAACTGCAGTGATGGAGACGTCATTTCCCCGACATCCCTCTGTTAAGTTTCCACTGTTTGGTTTTTTTTGAGACAGAGTCTCTCTCTGTCGCCCATGCTGGAGTGCAGTGGAGTGATCTTGGCTCACTGCAACCTCTGCCTCCCGGGTTCAAGCAATTCTCCTGCCTCAGCCTCCTGAGTAGCTGGGATTCTAGGCATGAGCCACCATGCCTAGCTAATTTTTGTATTTTTAGTGGAGATGGGGTTTCACCGTGTTGGCCAGGCTAGTCTAGAACTCCTGACCTTGTGATCTGCCGGCCTCGGCCTCCCAAGTTGCTGGGATTACAGGCGTAAGCATCACGCCCGGCCAAGTTTCCACTTGTTAAGAATAAATTCCCGTAGTAACCAAAGAGGAACTGCTCCCTGAACCCATGTGGAGAAGTGCAGGACAGTGTGGCTGGGAGATATTTCTCTCAGGTCTCCAGGTGCAGGGAGTGTAACTGACTGACGGCCTCAGCTGCTATGCACTGAATCCATTTCCATTTGCTGCTCCCAGCTAATGCCCAAACAGAGCGGGGATGTTAAGCTGGGTCTATCCCTGGGAAACACAAAACTCCTCTGATGGGCAGCTTTGGCTTGGGTTTCCTATCAGCCTTGACAAGCTCTCTTAGAACTGTACCTGCAGGGTAAGACTCTTCCATCCCGCACTTTTTCCTTCCCTTTCTCCTTTACCTGCGTCACAGTCTGATGGATCTCCCCATCTTCCCTGGCTTGTGCCCATCTTCCCTCATCTCCTGCAGTGGAGAACTATTAGGTGTTTCCCCTAATAAATCTCTTGCCCATTTAACTGCATCTTGGTGTCTGCTTTTTTGGAGCAGACTAACAGATCTGTTATTTGTGTTGTCCTCATTCATGGTGCCTTATTTCCTTGTGTTCCTGGCTATCTTTGACTGTGTGTTCATCACTATCATTAAACTATTAGTTGAGATGTTTTCCCTAGGATCTGAGATTAAGGTTTTCTGCAAAAAAGATGTTCATTTGCTTCTGCTAGGCACCTGGGAATGTCACTGGCCCAGGAGCACCGTGCATCATATTGTTGGCTTCAGGTCCTCTGGAATCTCTCTGGTAATATAAATCTGGGCTGCTCATCTCAGAGCGGGTGAGCCTTCTCCTGAGAATATGACTCTATTCTTAGCCTCCCACCTTGTTCAGCCCCAGGGCTTCCTTTCTTTTCCCTTTGTCCTCTTCAGCTTTCAAAATGAAAATTCACGAGTGTTAGGATCCACAGATAGCTTTTGGGCAAATGTAGCCTTCATACTCCACATATCATTCTGGGTTTCCGTTTCTCCTCCAGCATTTGCAGGGTAATTCCTCATGATCAAGTGAGGATTTAAAAAATATCTTATTTAGCGTTTTCAGTTGTCTTCAGATGGACGGTTGGTGGAAATAACTTAGGCCATCATTACCAGACAACAGAAGTCAGATGTGTTTGTTTTCTCCATATGAATTTAGAATCAGCTTTGTCTGATTGCCAGAAAACATCCTGTCGCATTTAAAAAAAACCTCAAATATATTAATTATTTATAAATCGGTTACACTTATTGACATATTCTATCAAATTTTGTGTTCACTTCTGTTTCTTGTAACTCACACTTTTCTCCCGGGATCAGATTTCTTCCTGCTGAAGCATGTCTTTCAATATTTCTTTTAGTACATGTCTGCAAATGTCCTTAATTTGCCCTCATAATTATGTGAAACTTAAGCTGACCATAAAATTGTAATTCAACAGTTATTTTCCTTCAATTCCTTAAATATATGACTTTTTTATTCTGGCATCTATTCTTGCTGCCAGTCTAATTGTTGATCTTTTGTAAATCATCAGCCTTTTATCTTTGGTAGCTTTTGAGACTTATTCCGTCTCTTCTTGTCCTTTAATTTCAGCTGAATGTGTCTCCATGGGACTTCATCCTGATCTTGCTTGTTAGACTTCACTCTCAATGTTCACTTTCAATGTGAGGTGTGTCACCTCACACCTGCAGTTTTTGGCTATTCAAATATTGTTTCCTTGCCATTCTTTCCCTTTTCTTCTGGAATATATGTTGGAGCTTCTCAACTATCTTTTTAAATTTTTTTGTTTTGTAAAGACAAGGTCTTTCCATGTTGCCCAGGCTGGTCTTGAAATCTTGGTCTCAAGCGATCACCCACCTCAGCCTCCCAAAGTGCTGGGATTACAGGCGTGAGCCACCACACCTGGCTGTCAACTACGCTTTTTATTTGTTAACTGACTATTCGCTGTTTATCTTACTCAGATCTTTCCACTTGGCTTCAAGGCGCCCATCCCCAACCCAGAAGCGTTTCTAGTCTTATAGTGACATTCTGGGGCTTTTGTGTTGTAGTGATGTTGAATTGCACGCTGTCTTAGTTTCCTAGGCTACCTTAACAAAGTACCACAGACTGAGTTACTTAAACAACAGAAATTTATTTTTGTGTAATTCTGGAGGCTGGAAGTCCAAGATCAAGGTGCTAGGGAGCTTGGTTTCTCCCTCGGCCTCGCTCCTTGGCTTGTTGATGCTGTCCTTTTCCTGTGTCTGCACAATGCCTTCCTCTGTGCATATCTGTGACCTGATTTCCACTTTTTATAAAGACATCAGTCATATTGGATTAGGGCCCACCCTAGTGACCTGATTTTAATTTAATGATCTCTTTAAAGGCCCCACATGCAAATACAGTCCCATTCTGAGGGACTGGGGAGTAGAATTTCAATGTATTAATTTTGGGGAGATACCGTAACACAAATCTGATTCTTCTGCTTGGTCAATCCTTGGTGCATTCATTTTTTAGAGCTACTGTAACAAATTACCACCAACTGAGTAGTTTAAAACAACAAAAATTTATTGTCTCACAGGTCTGGAGGCCAAAAGTCTGCAATTAAGGCATCTGCAGGGCCACGCTTCCTCGGAAGCCTCTGGGGAGGACGCTTCCTGGCCTTTCTAGGAACTGCCTTGCATTTTTTCAGGGCTCTGTAAGGGGCCCGCAGGCTTTCCTTAGCTCATGGCAGCATCTGTCCCGTGTCTGCCTTCATCTCCATGTGGCTGTCTTTCTCAGTGTGTCTCTTCCTCTTCTTCTCTCTCTTTTTTTTTTTTGGTAGAGTTGGGGGTCTTGCTATGTTGCTTAAGCTGGTCTGGAACTCCTGAGCTCAAGCAATCCTCCTTCCTTGGCGACCCAAAATGCTGGGATTACCAGCGTGAGCCACCTCACCTGACCTAGCTTCTCTTCTTACAAGGACACCAGTCATACTGGAGAAGAGCCTATCCTAACAACTTCATATGAACTTCATTACATCTGCCAAGACCGTATTTCCAAATAAGGTCCATTCATAGGTACTGGGGTAAAGACTTCAATGCATTTTTTTGGAGGACACAACTGAATCCATAATACCTGGTCGTTAAGGGTTTCCATGACCATCCACTCCTTAGGTCTGCAGTTTGCTAGATTTAGCCCTAGGTTGTGTTTGTTTTAAAATATAGTCTGTAAGTAGAAAATTCGAGGTATAGTAAGGCCAACACATCAGGAGAGGACTGACATTGCCGAGAGAGTTTGTTACTCACAGTTCCCAAGAGAAAGGGCACACCATGTGAGGCAGGGTTATAAGAGAAACCAAGTTGCTCAGGAGGCAGAGGAAGGGAGGGGGAACTGTGGGCAGAGTGTTTGCTGTAGTAAAGGCTTAGGATGGCTGGCTTGCATCATCTCAGTGGGCTCCGGGCACAGTGGCTGGCCCTAGTTGCCTGGTGCCTGGTCCTGTGGCGATTAGAGCAAGGGCATACTAGCCCAGAGTATGGGAGCCCAATACAGGGCTTGGCTCATTGGCATTTGAAAAACATGCTTATGGATGAGTTGTTTACTATCTCTAAAAATTGGCCTACCCTGGGAGGAGCAGTCCCTCCAGGGTGGACCAGGTCCCGGATGTCTAAAGCATCAGAATACAGAAAATAAAAGACGTGGTTCATACAGTGTGCAGGGACAGTTTTTTTCCCACCTCTTTTCACATGCTAGGGAACCCCCACCCCAGGCCCTGGTCTTGTTATTGAGCCTGGCTTCCCCTCTTTATCACAGGAGTCAATCCCAGCAATAGTACTCTTCTCTGGAGCTGCAGCCCATCTGGCCTTGCTTTGCAGTTCTGTTCTATTTCCAGTGCAAAGAGATGAGGATTTTTGTTTTGTTTTCTTTTTGAGTCTGGTTTCTATTTTTACATTTTCTCTCTCATGACTAAGTTTCAAGAAGAGGAGTGCTTTAAAGCATAAATTCATTACACCATCTTGACCAGATGTCTGGTTTATTGTTTGGATACTTGTGCTTGTGTTTACTTGTTGGTTTGTTTGCCAAGGTGGGAGCTGCTAGAACGTGATTGTATGATTCTGGGAAAGGCCGAACTGAGCAGGAGCACAGGGGATAATTGGTGCACTGAGCTTCCTGAGGGCTCATTCAAGGGCACTGTCAGGAGGGACACTCCCTCTAAGGGAAGGAAAAAGGCTGGGCCTCAGGTCTGAGTGGCTTCTGGTTTCAATGACTGAAAGTTGGGGTGGACTTCACATGGTGGTTACTGCCTGTTTCTATGAAACAGGACACGAGGCTATCAGCTGAGGGGAAGAGGTGATAGGGCAGAAGGAGTGGACATTGGCAGAGAGACATTCTAAAATAGGAATTGACTCTTTAAAATTCTAAAAACTACTAAAATCCTGGAGTTGATTGAAAATGCATAAATATATATTGAGTATTCTGTAAGCAAAACGGATTTTGAATGGCTATGTGTCATGTATGTGAAATAGAGATAGTTCTGGTAATATTTCCATTTTACATAGCTCTTCTAATGACCTGACACTTTTGACTACGCCCCAGAAGAGCGACCATGGGAAAAATTCTCTATTTCTTTTTCTGAAATCCAGTCTAAAGAAATCCACAAAATTTCATATGAAGTTTAGATAGCTTTAAGACTAACAGGATTTGCCTATATCTGGTTTTCTTGATTACTTTTATTTCATTTCTAGATTTTATTTTGGATCATTTAATAATAGCTACAGAATCAGGTTGGCTGGTTTTTAATCTTTGCTGCTCTATTTATCAGCTATGTGAAATTGAGGAAGTAATTTTTTTTTTTTTTTTTTTGAGACAGAGTCTTGCTCTGTCACCCAGGCTGGAGAGCAGTGGTGCAATCTTGGCTCACTGCAACTTCCATCTGCTGGGTTCAAGCAATTCTCCTGCCTCAGCCTCCTGAGTAGCTGGGACTACAGGTGCATGCCACTATGCCTGGCTAATTTTTTTTGTATTCTTAGTAGAGATGGGGTTTCCATGCTGGCCAGTCTTGTCTGCAACTCCTGACCTCAGGTGATCCACCTGTCTCTGCCTCCCAAAGTGCTGGGATTACAGGCGTGAGCCACCACGACTGGCCCGAGGAAGTAATTAAATATCTTTGTGTCTCAGTTTCTTCACCTGTAACGTTGGCAGGGTAATAGCATTTACCTCATGGAGCCATTGTAAGGCTCAAACCGGATGATATACGGAAAGCATTTAGGACAGAGCCTGGTGCCTAGACAATAAAGGTGAGCTGTTCTTGTCACTTTTAATGGCTGTAAAATATTCTGCTGTATGTCTCTGTAATAATTTAGCCGACTGCCCATTGATAGCAGTCAGCTATATTGGGTTGCTTCTAATATTTTTTACTGTGACAAAAACCAAAATTTGGTGATGCCTTAGTTTGTTTTCTGCTGCGGTAACAGAATACAACAGATTGGGTAATTAAAAAAAAAAAAGATTTATTTGGCTCATGGTTCTGAAGGACTCAAGAGGCTGATTTTCCTCCTGCCTCTCCCATGAGCTCAGGGGGCTGAGGAGGGAGGATCGCTTGAATTCACGAGGTGGGGGCTGCAGTGAGCCAAGATTGCGCCACTTCACTACAGCCTGAGCAACAGAATGAGACCCCTATATCAAAAAAAAAAAAATAAAGAAAGAAAAGAAAAAAGAAAAAAAAAGAAAATGTGGCAAATATACATACAATGGAATATGATTCTTCTTTAAAAAGGAAATAAATTTTGACACATGCTACAACATGAATGAACTCTGAAGACATTATGCTAAGTGAAATATGCCAGCCACAAAAGGGTATATACTGTAATTCCACTAATTTGAGGTACCTAGAAATAGGCAAATTTGGAGACAGAGAGTGGAATTGTGGTTGCTTAGGGAGTTGTGTAAGGGACACAAAGTTTCTGTTTTGTAAGACAAAAAGTTCTATGGCTGGATGCTGGTGATAGTGCATAACAAGGTGACTGCACTTCATGTAACTGGATTGTATGTTTTAAATGGTTCAGAGGGTAACTTCTTTTTTTGGGGGGGGACAGAGTCTCGCTCTGTCACCAGACTGTAGTGCTGTGGCTCGAACTCAGCTCACTGCAACCTCTGACTGGTTCAAGTGATTCTCCTTGCTGAGCCTCCCAAGTAGCTTGGGTTACAGGCATGCGCCACCACGCCAGATAATTTTTGTATTTTTAGTAGAAACGGGGTTTCATCAGATTGGCCAAGATGGTCTTGATCTCCTGACCTCGTGAACCACCTGCCCTGGCCTCCCAAAGCGCTGGGATTACAGGCATGAGCCACTGCACCTGGCCTCAGAGGGTAACTTTTATGTTATATATATTTTACCTTAATTAAAAAGAAAGAAGCATGTCACAAGACAATACATACAGTAAAATTCTACTTACATAAAATTCAGAAGCAGGCAAAACTTGCATTCATAGAAGGTAGAACTGCAAAAAAAAAGGAAGGAAATGATTCTTATAAAAGTCAAGATGAATGGTTATTCTCTCTAGTGGGAGATGGAGGCGGGGCTTGAGTGCTGGTCAAGTTCTATTTCTTGATTAGGTTGTTATGTGGATATTCACTTTATAACTCTTTAGCTGCACAAGTATTTCAGATATTCTTCTCTGTCCTTGATGTATTTCACAGTTAAGAAAAGCACACTGGGTGTGTTGGCTCACGCCTGTAATCCCAGCACTTTGGGAGGCCGAGGTAGGTGGATCACCTGAGGTCAGGAGTTCGAGACCATCCTGGCCAATATGGTGAAACGCTGTCTCTACTAAAAATACAAAAATTAGCCGGGCGTGGTGGTGTGTAACTGTAATCCCAGCTCCTTGGGAACTGAGGCAAGAGAATCGCTTGAACTCAGGAGGTGGCTGTTGCGGTGAGCCAAGATCACACCACTGCATTCCAGCCTGGGCGACAGAGAAAAAAAAGAAAGAAAAGAAAAAGAGTAAATAAAGCATGCCATTGCTCTGTGGTTGTTCAACCGGACGATACTGTGGCAAAAGCAACTAACAGTTTTAAGGAAACCAGTTCGCAGCCTCCCACTGAAACCCTAGGATTTCTCATTCATTCTTCCTGGTGGGTCTGGAACTGATAACTCTCCAGCCACCAACATCATAGGAGCTCAGCCTGGCACTGTGGCAAGAGGTGGGAGAAGCTAAAGGGACACACACCGCAAGGCTGGTCTCTGAATTGAATTTGGGGCTTGAATTTTACTTTTTTAACTATTCATGACACTTTATTTAATTTGTGATTAAAAATCATCAAGTGATGAAATAAGCCAGACACAAAAGGCGAGAGATTGTATGATTCCCTGTGTATGAGGTGCCTGGAATTGTCAGATACGTAGAGACAGGAAGGAAAACAGTGGCTTCCAAGAGCTAGGGGGAGGGAGCAATGGGAAATAGTGCTTAAAGGGAACAGTTCCTGTTTGCCATGATGAAAAAGCTCTGGAAATGGATAGTGGTAATAGTTGCAGAAAAATGTGAATATACTTAATGCTGCTGTTTTGTATACCTAAAAATTGTTGAAATGGTAACTTTTCTGTTATGTCTATTTTACCACTTTCAAGAAAAGATCCAATGAATTTCTTTAACCTCAATTATTCAATTCAATGGGGAAAAGAGAGCTGTGCTTTAAATATCTCTAACTCAGAACTCTGCTTCGAAGTGTTTCTGGTGACTGGCCAGGCATCATCAGTGTTGCACACGAGAATGTGCTGGCCACTCACCGTGGGCCTTATCTGAGATAAGTGCTGTGACTGAAGGTGAAAAAATACTTTAAAATATTATTTATTACTAATCAAGCAACTCTTGGCATTCCAAGAATTTCAAGAAAGTATGAACAACCATAGATTCTCTTGAGTGCCAAAGACAAAAGTAATATACTATGTCCAAAGTATTGAAAGAGCTAGATGTTCACTCCTGGGGTGCAGAGGATGGGAGGCACTATGGTAAATACAGAGGGTTTGGACGAGGTTATTGTCATAAAATATGGCACAGAAACAATAGAATCAATCAATCAGTCATGGTATGGTCATAGAGTGTTACTATACAGCAACCCTAATGAATGAATGAAGTTACTCATGACCAAGATGAACGAATGCTAAGGGGAAAACAAATCACAAAGCAATATAAACATCATGACTTTATTTTTTAATATTTATTTTATTTTATTTTTGAGATGAAGTCTTGCTCTGTCGCCCTGGCACGATCTTGGTTCATTGCAACCTCCACCTCCCGGGTTCAAGCAATTCTCCTGCCTCAGTCTCCTGAGTAGCTAGGATTATAGGCTCATGCCACCACTCCCAGCTAAGTTTTGTATTTTTAGTAGAGACGGGGTTTCACCATGTTGATCAGGCTGGTTTTGAACTCCTGACCTCATGATCTGCCCGCCTCAGCCTCCCACAGTGCTGGGATTACGGGCGTGAGCCACCGCGCCTGGCCAACATCATGACTTTATTTAAAGCTCCTTAAAATGTTCATAAATAGACAAAGGGATTCTCTGTTGTTTAGAGAGCACACGTGGAGGAGATAAAGAGCAAATAAATTGCTACCACAAGTCAGGAGAGGGTGCCTTCTGCAGGGAGCGAGGGAGGAGGTATCAGGAGCGGCTCTGGGACAGCTGCCACAAGTTTTCCTTCACTCTGGTCACGGTGACACCTGCTTGCTTTATAACTATTGGCTAAACTCTACATGTATAGCTATTCTATCGCACAAAGCAATAGTGAAAAGCAGAGGAGCAGCTCTGTCTGCACAGGGCTGCTTTACCAAGTGTGGGAAGCATGAAGGGGGATCCCATCACGTTTTGCTATGGTGATTTTTCCACACAGCTACCCTGACACTTCTAAATTTTTTTTTTCTTATTGTGTATACGTAAGGTATAAAACATGATGTTATAAAATGCATATATACACCAAGCGTGGTGGCTCATGCCTATAATTCCAGCACTTTGGGAAGCTGAGGTGGGAGGATCACTTGAGGCCAGGAGTTCGAGACCAGCCTGGCCAACATGGAGAAACCTGTTTCTACTAAAAATAAAAAAATTAGCTGGGCATGGTGGTGTGCACCTATTGTCCCAGCTACTCGGTAGGCTGAGGTTTGAGAATCATTCGAACCCAGGAGGCGGAGGTTGTAGTGAGCTGAGATTGTGCGACTGCACTCCAGCCTGGGCAGCAGAGTGGGACTGTGTCTCAAAAACCACAATAATAACAAAAAACATAAAATACATTTATAGTAAAATAGTTACTATGATGGAAAAAATTAATAAACACGTTTATCATCTCACATAGTTACCTGCTCCTCAGCCCCCCACTGTCCTTGCCCTCAACTGGTGACAAGTACAAATGTAATCTACCTATCTAGCAAAAATCCTGAATATAACACACTATTTTAAAATTTTTAAATTAATTAATTAATTTTTGAGACGGAGTCTCACTCTGTCGCCAGGCTGGAGTGCAATGGCACGATCTCAGCTCACTGCAACCTCTGCCTCCTGGGTTCAAGAGATTTTCCTGCCTCAGCCTCCAGAGTAGCTGAGACTACAGGCGTGCACCGCCATGCCCAGCTAATTTTTTTTGTATTTTTTAGCAGAGACAGGGTTTCACCATGTTTGCCAGGATGGTCTTGATCTCTTGACCTTGTGATCCGCCTGCCTCAGCCTCTCAAAGTGCTGAGATTACAGGTGTGAGCCACTGCACCCACCAACACAGTTATTAACTACACTCCTCACATGTGCGTTGGATCTTTGGACTTGTTCATCCTTCATATCTGCTACTTTGTATCCTTGGACCTACATGTCCACTACCCTAATAACCATGGCTTCATCCTCTATCTCTACATATTTGACTTAAAAAAAAAAAGATTCCAGATATGAGTGAGATCATGCAGTATTTTTCTTTTTCTGTCTGGCTTTGTTTCACTTAGCATAATGTCCTCCAGGTCCAGCCACGTTGTGGCAAATGGCAGGATGCCCTCCTTTTAAAAGTCTGAATGACATTCCTTGTACATATATACCACAGTTAAAAACCCATTATTTCCTTCATTAATAAATACCTATGTTGTTTTCATATTTTGGCTAATGTGAATAATGTTACAATAAACATTGAAGTACAGATGTCTTTATGAGGTGGTGATTTCATTTCCTTTGGGTATATACCCAGAGAGGGGTGCTGGGTCATATGGCAGTGATTTTTTTTTTTTTTGAGATGGAGTCTTGCTCTGTCAGCCAGGCTGGAGTGCAGTGGTGCGATCTCGGCTCACTGCAAAATCTGCCTCCCAGGTTCAAGTGATTCTTGTGCCTTAGCCTCCCGAGTAGCTGGGATTACAGGCATCCACCACTATGCCCGACTAATTTTTGTATTTTTAGTAGAGACGGAGGTTTTGCCATGTTGGCCAGGCTGGTCTCGAACTCCTAAACTCATATGCTCCATTTGCCTCGGCCTCCCAGAGTGCTGGTATTATAGGCGTAAGCCTATTTTTAATTTCTTTATGAACCTCTATGGTCTTTTCCATAACGGCTGTACCAATCTATTGCTAACCCTTGAACAACGTGGGGCTTAGGGAAACTGACCTGCCTGCATAGTCAAAAATTTGTGTATAACTTTTAACTCCCCCAAAACTTAACTACAAATAGCCTACTATTAACCAGAAGCCTTACCAATTACATAAACATTCTATTAGCCCATGTATGGTATGTTGCATGTATTATGTACTGTATTCCTATAATAAAGGAAGCTAGAGAAAAGTAAGTGTTATTAAGAAAATCATAACAAAGAGAAAATATGTTTACTACAGACACAGAGCCAGGATGGTCCCAATCTCTTGACCTCGTGATCTGCCCACCTTGGCCTCCCTAAGTGCTGGGATTACAGGTGTGAGCCACCGCGACAGGCCAAGAAAATAGGTTTACTAGTCGTTAAGTGGAAGTTGATCACCATAAAGGTCTTCATCCTTGTCATTTTCACATTGAATAGGCTGAGAAGGTGGAAGAGGAGGGGTTAGTCTTGCTGTCTCAGGATTGGCAGATATGGTAGAGGAGGAGGAGGTGGAAGAGGAGGCAGGAGAGGCAGGCACACTAGGTCTAACTTTATGGAGGTGCATTGCCATTTCTGCCTGCCTTTTTGGCTTTTTCATTTCTCTAAAAATATTTGCATATGGTACCAATCATTTTTCCACCATGTGTTTTAGTCTCATTGCCCGTATCATAGAAGGGTAAAAGAAGCCAAAAGCAGTCTTGAATAATCAATCCCTTCTGCCAGATCATTGAATGCCGATTTGTTTTCTGGCACTGCCTCATCATCTGCTGCCAGTTCAGAAGCATGCATCTCCATCATCATTGCCTGTTAATCCCCCTAGTGTGGTGTCCATTCACTCTTGAATTTCTCCTAGATCTATATCTTAAAACATTTTTGGGGGAGGCTGAGGTGGGTGGATCACCTGAGGTCAGAATTTCGAGACTAGCCTGGCCAGCACGGTGAAACCCCATCTCTAAAAAAAATACAAAAAAATTAGATGGGCGTGGTGGTGCATGCTTGTACTTCCAGCTACTCTGGAGGCTGAGGCGGGAGAATGGCTTGAATCGGGAGGCAGAGGTTGCAGTGAGCCGAGATGGTGCCACCGTACTCCAGCCTGGGTGACAGAGCGAGACTGCATCTCAAAAAACAAAACAAAACAAAATACAAAAACTTTTTTTGTGTGTGTTTTGTTTTTGTTTTCCAAGATGCACATCTTGTAACCCTTTACTCTCTAGCATTTTTTTTTTTTGCCATATCCATAATCTCTTCTTGGTTTCTTTGATTGGCTCTGCTGTAAATTCTGTGAAGTCATGCACAACATCTGGACACAATTTTCTTCAGTAGGAACTTATTGTTGTGTGCTTGATGGCTTTCATGGCTTTGTCCCTAACAGTGATGGCATCTTCAATGGTGTAAACTTTCTGGACTTTCATGATGGGGTTCTCTTCCATACCATTGATAATCCTTTCCACAGAGTTGCGGTGCGTAATGAGCCTGAAGGTCCTTGTGATCCCCTGATCTAGAGACTGAATTGAAGATACTGCGTTTGGGGGCAAGTGGACTACTTTGATATTTTTGGTGTTAAACTCATGAGGTTCTGAGTGTCCAGGAAGCATTGTCTGCAAGAACTTTAAAAAATAATCCCTTACTGTAAAGGTACTTCCTGACTTCAGGGGCAAAGCACTGATGGAAGTAATCCAGAAAAAGTGTTCTGGTTGTCTAGGCCTTCTTGTTGTGCCGAAAGACTGGCAGCTGTGCTAATCTTTTCCCTACGAGCCCTGGGGTTTGCAGTTTTATAGATAAGGGCAGTCCTGCTTTCAGAATCTCAACCATATTTGCCTAAAACAATAGTGTACTCTTGTCCCTTCTTGCCTAAATCCTGTGCTTGCTTCTCTTCCTTACTGATAAATTTCCTTTCTGGCATTTTTTGCTTGCAGAATAGGGCACTTTTGTCTGCATTAAAAACTGATTCAGGGCCGGGCATGGTGGCTCATGCCTGTAATCTCAGCACTTTAGGAGGCTGAGGTGGGTGGATCACTTGAGGCCAGGAGTTGGAGACCAGCCTGGCCAACATGGTGAAACCCTGTCTCTACCAAAAAATCCAAAAATTAGTGGGGTGTGGTTTCATGCGCCTGTAGCTGGGACTCCAGCGACTCAGGGAGGCTGAGGTGGGAGAATCGCTTGAACCCAGGAGAGAGAGGCTGCAGTAAGCTCAGGTCACCACTGCACTCCAGCCTGGGCAACAGAGCGAACTCTGTCTCAAAAACAACAACAACAACAACCACAAACTTATTCAGTCAGGTATCTCTCCTCCTCAATGATTATCTTAATGGCATCTCAGAACTCATCTGCTGCCTCTTGGTCCACAGAAGCTGCTTCTTATCTTGACATTTTAAAAGCCCAACCTCTCTCCAAAATTATCAAATCATTCTTTGCTGGCATTAAATTCTCCACCTTTATTATTATTTTTGAGACAGAGTCTCCGTTTGTCCCCCAGGCTGGAGGGCAGTTGTGCGATCTTGGCTCACTGCAACCTCCAGCTCCCAGGTTCAAGTGATTCTCCTGCCTCAAGCTCCTGAGTATCTGGGTTTACGGGCACCTGCCACCATGCCCAGCTAATTTTTATGTTTTTAGTAGAGACTGGGTTTCACCAGATTGGCCAGACTGGTCTTGAACTTCTGACTTCAGGTGATCTTCCCATCTTAGCCTCCCAAAGTGCTGGGATTACCGGGGTGAGCCACCATGCCTGACCAAATTCTCCGCCTTTGGATCCTTCACCTTCCTTTTTATTTAACTCATCATCTAATGACTTTGCTTTTCCTCCAGTTATATTAGAGCCTATAGGTATGCCCGTTTTATAGCAATCCTGCACCCACATAAGCTGCATTTTCTATATGTGACAAAAAGGCGTTTCACAAAAAGTGTAAAGTTCTCATGCCTTTGGTGTGGCTGTAGAGACAGCTTCACAATTTCCATTTTTTTTTCCACACATGCTCTGAATGCTGGATTCATTTATTTTGAAATGGTGGCAACCACAGCTGCAAACCTCAATCTACACTACATATCATAGCAATTCAACTTTTTCTTATAATGTCACGATTTTTAATTGCTTCTTGGGAGAACTTCCAGCATTACTAGTGGCAATTTGTGAGTCCCATGATCTTATTCAAGGTTTATGGTATTGCATTAAACACAATCAAATATACATGAGAACCACAAGAGATCACTGTTTACTGCAATACATAATTTACTGGCGAGACAAACTGCCCACTGATCAGCATCACACGCATTTTAAGGGGCATTCACAACCCTTGAGCTCTGCCACAACAGCAGCAGGAGGTGGTTACAAAATTATCACAGTTTCACTGCAGGTAATTTTATGCTGTTATGATATAATACTGCATCTTGACATTTGTTTGACCATGAATGGTGCCAAGTACATTCGGTGTTTAACTTTTTATAGTAGACTTGTGTATACTTTATGGTAGTAAATGATAAAATAGACTAGGATCTACACATGCTTTACGCATTCATGACATTCCTAACTTTTTCTTATTTCTAGGCAACACAGTTTGCAAGTTTTTTCGAATTGTCACACATCTTCAACATGTCTTCAATATGCTTGCTTTAAAAAATCCACATAGAAGTGGAGCCAAACAGTCCAAATTTGTGTTGTTCAGGGGTCAACTGTACATTCCCGTCAACAGTTTACAAGTGTTCTTTCCCCCATATCCTCCCCAAACCTGCTATTTCCTGTCTTTTTGATAATAGCTATTCTAACAGGTGTGAGTTGTTATGTAATCATGGTTTTGATTTCCATAATCATTAGTGTTGCTGAGAACCTTTTCATATACCTGTTGTCCATTTTTATGTCATCTTTGGAAAAAATTTTAAATCAGGTTACATGCGATTTTTTGCTATTAAGTTGTATGAGTTCTTTATAAATCTTGAACCTGAACGCCTCATCTGTTATATAGTTAGCAAATATTATTTTCGAACCTGTAAATTGCCTTTTCATTTTGTTGATTACATCCTTTGCTATGCAGAAGGCTTTTTGTTTGATGTAGTCCCATATGTTCACTTTTACTTTTGTGGCCTAGATTTTAGTGTGGTATTCAAGAAATCATTACCAAGGCTTTTGCCCTATGCATGTTCTGGGAGTTTTATGGTTTCAGGCCTTACCTTTAGGTCTTTTATCCATTTTGAGTTTATTTTTGTGTGTATGATGTGAGATAAGAGTCTAATTTCATTCTCTTGCATGTGGAAATTC
>NW_022436979.1:16586982-16596045 GCF_009761245.1 Sapajus apella | reverse complement strand
CTCCTGCCTCAGCCTCCTGAGTCGCTGGGATTACAGGCACGTGCCACCATGCCCAGCTAATTTTTTTTTTTGTATTTTTAGTAGAGACGGGGTTTCACCATGTTGACCAGGACGGTCTCGATCTCTTGACCTCGTGATCCACCCGCCTCGGCCTCCCAAAGTGCAGGGATTACAGGCTTGAGCCACCGTGCCCGGCCAACTGTTTTTTTTAAGAATGGCTTTGGCTCAGAGTTTTTTTGTGGTTCTGTATGAATTTTAGGATTTTTTTTTTCTATTTCTACGAGGAGTGTTGTTGGGATTTTGGTCGAGATGCATTGAATCTACATGTTGCTTTAGGTAGTATAGACATATAACAATATCAGTTCTTCTGGTCCGTGAGCATGGAATATTTTTCCATTTATTTATGTCCCTTTCCATTTCTTTCATCATTATTTAATAGTTCTCAATATACAGATCTTTCGCCTCCTGGGTTAATTTATTCGTAAATTTTTTATGGTATTGTAAATGGGATGGTTTTTAAATTAAAAAAATTTTTCTTAATTAACTACTTTCATTCATCTCTCTTTTTTTTTCTTTGGATGAGCATCATGATCTATGATTTTTGAATTTCTTTTTCAGCGAAGTTGCTATTTGTGTATAGAAAAGCCATGAATTTTTCCATGTTGATTTTGTATTTTGTAACTTTACTGAATTTATTCATTGTATTTAACAGTTTTTGGTGGAATCTTTGGGATTTTCTGCATATAGAATCATGTAATTTGCAGACAGAAATAATTTTACTTCCTTATTTCTGATTCAGTTAGATTCTATCTCTTTTTCTTGTCTAATTCATCTTGATAGGACTTTCAGTACTATGTTGAATAGGGTGGTGAGAATGGGCATCCCCGCCTTGTACCAGGTCTTAGAGAAAAAGTTTTTAGTTTCTCCTCATATTATGATGTTAGCTGTGGGTTTTTGTAAATGATATTTATTATGTTGAGGAACTTTTTTTCTATATCTAAACTGTTAAGAATTTTTATCAAGAAAGAATTTTAAACTTTGTTAAATGATTTTTCTGTGTCAATTGATCTGATTGTGTGGTTTTTGTTTTAGTCTATTAATGTATCACATTGATTGATCTGCATATGTTAAACCAGCCTTGCCTGCCAGCAATCAATCCCACTTGCTCATAATGTTTATTCTTTTTGAAGTGTTGTTGAGTTTGATTTGCTAATATTTTATTGAGTTCCTGGATACTTCTAAAATGCTGACTTTTATGATCTAGAAAATTCTTTTTTTTACCTTAATCACAGTACAGGGCACATCATCAGGGGAGCTTTTTTGTTTTATTTTTTAACCTTCTCCATTACTGTTGTTCTTTGGCCATAGGGAGAGACAGGAACCCAATATTATCCTTTTCCAGATACTTTGATTTAAAAAACAAACAAACAAATATGTGTGTGTGTCTGACACATAAAATTAGGACCTTTTGAGACTGCCACTATACATAACATATCACTAAAGAACTTATTGCTAAAGATATTCTGAAAAGCAATTTGTGTCTTTAGTGTGTTCAGGAGTTTGTAATGTGCATTCCACACAAGGTTACCTGGTTCATAAGGTTTTTGGGAAAGGGATTTGCCAGAACTTATACTTGGAAACTATTGGGAGCCTGCCTGTCTAGTGCAGAAACATTTTATTTCTATGAATCATTTAGTATTTTAAATGTCTATGCTGAGTCAATATTTTGTAATAGCAGCAACAAACTTGAAATTGAATTGTATCTGAAATTGTGTCTACATAAGAAGATGAAAGCTGTAACAGAAACTCATAAATGAAAAAATTATCTCCGTACCATTTTTGAGAGAAAGAGAGACATATTCTGCTCAGTGTAAAAGTGGTTATTAAAGTTATTTTGAAAAAATTTATTTATACAATACATTTTAGAATTTACTGAAGCCTTTTGGGAGAGAGAAAAGTTATACATGATAGTGTCACAGAGAAATATGATCCGAGTCCAGAAAGGAAAATTTTGTAAAATAAACTGTAGATCTAAGACTTCTGGCTTGGCAATACTGTGGACCTAATGTTTTCAAAACTCTCCTCTAAAGAACTACAAATGCCAGTAAAAATAGAACAAATATTTTCTAAAATGTAGACCTGAGTGCTCAAGAGAGCACTGCCCAGAGAAATATCTAGAAATGGCAACCAGAGCTGCTAGCACATGGTCTGAAGCAGCAGTGGGCGAGCGTCCCTGGAGAACAGGGACTTGGGTTTAACGTTCATGCAGGTACAAGGAATGGGCCTTAGGCCTACTGTTGACAGAAGGTAAGAACGGAGATCCCTACATAAATCTGAGAGCTTTGAAAGGCAATAACCTCAAAGAAAAAGATCAGCATAAATCCACAGTCCCAGCTCAAGGACACCAGTTTATGTTCATTTCTAGGCTTGGGAGCACCACTACCATGTACTTACCTTCACAGGCTCATTGAAAGAAGCATTTGATTTTCCTCTTCAGGAAGATGATTCTGCGCAGAAAAAAAGACCAGGTTTCAAGAATAAATAGAAAGCAAAGAAATGTATAAATTTTTGGCTAAGTCTGAAAAGCACTATGTCAAAAAGTAAACTCAATAATAGCTAGTTTGAGAGTGTAAAAACAATCTTGTAACTAAACTACTGGAAATATAACATATAAGCTTTTGGGAGTTGTTTTTTTTGTTTTTTTTTTTTTTAAGACAGAGTCTCACTGTCTTACCAGGCGCCAGGCTGGACTGCAGTGGCACCATCTCTGCTCACTGCAACCTCCGTCTCCCAGGTTCAAGCAATTCTCCTGCCTCAGCCTCCTGAGCAGCTGGGATTACAGGCACATCCCACCATGCCCAGCTAATTTTTGTATTTCTTAGTAGAGACTGGGTTTCACCATGTTGGTCAGGATGGTCTCGATCTCCTGACCTCGTAATCTGCCCGCCTCGGCCTCCCAAAGTGCTGGGATTACAGGCTTGAGCCACCACGCCTGGCCAGTTTTGGGAGTTTTAAAATGCATTTTTTAATCCGAATGATGTTTGGGAAACAAGCAAGCATATTGATTAACTATTGGTTTTAAGTCAAATATACATCTAGAAAATGTAAGCGTAATTCCTAAAGAATAAAAGAGAATATACAACTTTAAAATGAGTTGAAAATAAAAGGGAGGGATGCTGAAAATGGTTAATTTGCTAAGAGATGAGAAAGGAAAAATAAGAAGCAAAGTGTGGAAAGCAGCACAAAACCCAGATTGCAGAAATAAATCCAATATATCAGCAATTCTAACAAATATAAATGGATATAGTATCAGTTAAAACTTGTGTTTTAACAATTCTTGCTATATTCTAAGATGTATACCCAGTGACATGGAAAGGTCAAAAGTAAAGAATAAAAAAAGTGCAGCCAGACTGCTATCAAACCAAAGTGCAAATCAAATCTATCCGAAAGCAAAGCAAAACAAAATGCAGCAAACCTGTGGGCTTTAACAATACTGTGTATCTTGGTGTTGAAGGTAAACAGTGTTATTGGGGATTTTAAAAATAGTTAAATGTGTAATCCCGGCACTTTGGGAGGCCGAGGCGTGTGGATCACGAGGTCAAGAGATGGAGACCATCCCGGCCAATATGGTGAAAACTCGTCTCTACTAAAAATACAAACATTAGCTGGTCATGGTGGGGTGTGCCTGTAGTACCAGCTACTCGGGAGGCTAAAGCAGGAGAATCGTTTGAACCCGGGAGGTGGAGGTTGCAGTGAGCCAAGATCATCTTATTGCAATCCAGCCTGGTGACAGAGCTAGACCCCCTCTCAAATAAAATAAAAAAGATAAACGGAGGCTGTCAAGGTGGCTCACTCCTGTAATCCCAGTACTTTGGGAAGCCGAGATGGGCGATCACTTGAGGTCAGGAGTTCGAGACCAGCCTGGGCAACATGGTGAAACCCCAACTCCACTAAAAATTAAAAAAACAAACAAATTAGTCGATGTGGTGGCGTGGGCCTGTAATTCCAGCTACTCGCGAGGCTGAAGCAGGAAAATAGCTGGAACCCAGGAGGCAGAGGTTGTAGTGAGCCAGATTGCGCCAATGCACTCCAGCCTGAGCGACACAGCGAGACTCCAAAAAAAAAAAAAAGCCAGGCGCAGTGGCTCACGCCTGTTATCCCAACACTTTGGGAGGCCGAGGGGTGGGTGGATTGCCTGAGGTCAGGAATTTGAGACCAGCCTGCCTACCATAGTGATGAAACCCCGTTTCTACTAAAAATACAGCAATTAGCTGGGTGTGGTGGTACACACCTGTAGTCCTAGCTACTTGGGACGCTGAGGCAGGAGAATGGCTTGAACCTGGAAGGCGGAGGTTGCAGTGAGCTGAGATCATGCCACTGCACTCCAGCGTGGGCGACAGAGCAAGACTCTGTCTCCAAAAAAAAAAAAAAAAGAACAAGAACAATTCACCTAAAAACATAATTCTGAAATTGTATACACCTAATACCTAATAACATTGCCTCAAATATAAAGTGCAAATATTGACAGAAAGGTGTGAGAAAAAAACATAAGAACCATTATAATGAAAGATTATATACATCAGTCTCTGTAATTGATAGATCATGAAAATTAAAATTTAGTGAAGACATTTGTTTTAATAACATAAGTGTGCTATCAAGGCCATATAGAAATACCCTATGGCTCACAAGTAGAGAACAGACATAATGTTTAGGCATACATGCAACATGTTAGGGTCACAAAGGAAATATCAATATGAAAACTTTTAAAAATTAATATTACTTTAATTGACAAATCATAATTGTATTATATGTATAGAGTACAATGATATTTTGATATATGTGTGCAAAGTAGAATGATTGAATCAAGCTGGCTGACAAACACATCATCTCACTCAACATTTTTTGTGGTAATCATTTGAACTTTCCTCTCTTAGATATTTTGAAATTACAATACATTATTATTGACTAGAGTCACTGTACAGTAGATCTGAGAACTTATTCCTCCTGTCTAGCTAAAACTTTGAGCCCTTTGACCAGCAACACCCGATTTGCCCCCTCCTCCCTCTTCCACTCAGCCTCTGGTAAGCACCATTCTACTCTCTGCTTCTACGAGTTCAACTATTTTTAGATCCTACATGTAAGAACAAACATGCAATATTTGTTTTTCTGTGCCTGGCTCATGCCACTTAGCATATTTTCATCTAGATTAATCCATGTTGTCCCCAATGACAGAATTTCATTCTTTTTTAAAGGTTGCCTAGTATTACACTGTATATACATACACTACATTTTCTTCGTCCCTTCTTCTGCTGATGGACACTAGTTGATTTTATATCTTGGCTTTTGTGAATAACGCTGCAATGAATATAGGAGTATAGACACTCCTCTGACATACTGATTTCAATTTTTTTGGATATGTTCCCAGAAGTGAGGTTGCTGGACCACATGGTGGTTCTATGCTCAGATTTTTGAGGAATCTTGATACCATTTTCCATAATGACTGTACTAATTTTTATTCCCACCAACAATGGGGTACAAGCATTCCCTTTTCTCTACATCCTCACTAACACTTACCTCTCTTCTTTTTGATAACAGCCAATCTAACAGGTGTGAGTGGCATCTCATTGTAGTTTTAATTTGCATTTCCCTAATGATTAGTGATGTTGAGCATTTTTGTTCATGAACCTGATGGCCACTTTTATGTCTTCGTTTGAGAAGTGTCTGTTCATGTTCTTTGCCCATTTCATAATTGGGTTATTTGTTTTCATGCCATTGAGTAGTTTGAATTCCTTATATATTTTGGATACTAACCTTCATCACATATATAATTTGCAAATATTTTTCCCACTCTGTGGGTTGTCTCATCACTTTGTTAGTTGCGTTCTTGTGCAGAGCTTTTTAGTTTGATGCAATCTTCTCTATTTTTGCTTTTGTTGCCTGAACATTTGGAGTCATACCCAAAGACAACCTTGCCCAGACCAATGTCATGGAGTCTTTTCTTTATGTTTTTTTTTTTTTTCTAGAGGTTTTGCAGTTTCAGATCTTATATTTTAAGTCTTTAATTTATTTTGAGTTGACTTCTATGCATGTGTAACATAGGGATCTAATTTTATTCTTTTGCATATGGAAATTCAGTTTTCCCAGTACTATTTACTGAAGAGATGATCCTATGCCCATTGTATTTTTTTGATTCCCCTGTCAGAAATCAGTTGGCCAGTTGGGTGCAGTGGCTCACACCTGTAATCCCAGCACCTTGGGAGGCTGAGGCAGGCGGTTGACCTGAGGTCAGGAGTTTGAGACCAGCCTGGCCAACATGGCTAAATCCTGTCTCTACTAAAAATACAAAAATTAGCCAGGCATGGTGGCAGGTGCCTGCAATCCCAGCTACTTAGGAGGCTGAGGCATGAGAATTGCTTGAACCTGGGAGGCAGAAGTTGCAGTGAGCCAAGATCATGCCAGTGCACTCCAGCCTGGAAGACAGAGAAAGAAAAAAAAAAAAAAGAAGTTAGCTGACCATCTGTGTTTGGCTTTATTTTGGGACTCCATATTTGATTCCACTCGTCTATGTGTCTGTTTTTATGCCAGTACCATACTATGTTGGTTACTATAACTTTGTAATATAAATTTAAATGAGGAAATGTCATGTCTCCAAATTATTTTTTTTCAGAATTGCTTCGGCTGTTTGTTTTTTTTTGTTTGTTTGTTTTTGTTTTGTTTTTGTGGTTCCATGTGAATTTTAGGATTTTTTTTTCTATTTCTGTGAAAAATGATACTGGAAATTTGGTAGAGAGCAAAACATTTTTATCATATTGGCTGCATTCTCTTACCTTAGTACAATAATTTTGAAATTAATAAAAAATAGGCAATGGCCAGGCACGGTGGCTCATGCCTGTAATCCCAGCACTTTGGGAGGCCAAGGCGGGTGGATCACGAGGTCAAGAGATCGAGACCATCCTGGCCAACATGGTGAAATCCCGTCTCTACTAAGAATATAAAAATTATCTGGGCATGTTGGCGCACACCTGTAGTCCCAGCTACTCAGGAGGCTGAGGCAGGAGAATGGCTTAAACCCGGGAAGTGGAGGTTGCAGTGAGCCGAGATTATGCCACTGCACTCCAGTCTGGTGACTGGCAATGAAGCAAGACTCTGTCTAAAAAAAAAAAAAAGAGGCAACAAAGGATTATGTTTTTAGAGATTAAAAAAACTTCTAAAAACTTAAGAATCAAAAAAATTATAAAAATGATAATTACTAACAGTATTTGAGCTTTTATGATGTGCCAGACATTTTCCATGTTTCGCTCACTTAATCCTCATAGCAACCCCAAGAAAGAGCTACCATTATCTCCACTTTACAGATAATGAAACAGAGGCACAGTGTGATTCTGCCCAGGCAGAACACATCCTTTTAATGCAACCCCAAACTACTTCTTCACTTAGAAAAAAATATGTAACTGAATTATTATGAAAATTATAATGTGCAGAGTACGTCAAAAGTGTAGTAAGGGCCAAGCATGGTGACTCATGCCTGGAATCCCAGCACTTTGGGAGGCAGGCAGATCACGAGGTAGGAGTTTGAGACAAGCCTGGCCGTCTCAAACGGTGAAACCCCGTCTCCACTAAAAATACCAAAATTAGCTGAGCATGGTGGCGCTCATCTATAGTCCCAGCTACTCAGGAGGCTGAGGCAGAGAACTGCCTGAACCCAGGAGGCAAAGGTTGCAGTGAGCCGAGATCGCACCAATGCACTCCAGCCTGGTGACAGAGCAAGATTCCGTCACACACACACAAAAGTGTAGTAAGTACACAGCCATAACAAAGAACAAAACCACGTCCTTTACAGACAGCAACATGGATGCAGCTGGAGGCCATAATCCTAAGCAAATTAACACAGGAGCAGAAAACGAAATCTCTCATGCTCTCACTTGTAAGTGAAAGCTCAACTTTGAGCATGCATGGACATAAACATGGGAACAACAGACACTGTGGACTGCTGGAGTGGGGAAGGAGGGAAGGAGGGATGTGGATTGAAAAACTCCCAGTCGGATGCTATGCTGCTACCTGGATGGTGATGGGATCCACACCCCAAACCTCAGCATCCTGCAATCTACCCACGTAACAAACCTGCGCACATACCTCTTGTATCTAAAATAGAAGTTGAAATTTTAAAAAAAGTGTAAGTGGGAGATGTATAATCTCAGATGCTTGCATCTTTGTAAAAAAAGAAAAGACTAAAAAATAATGACATAAACACGAAACAGAGTAAACCCCAAAATAGTAGATGCAAGGAATTAATAGAAAGTATAAATTGATGAAACAGAAAACAAGAAATGATAGAGAAGATTGTAAAGTCTAAAGCTGATTGACTGTAAAAACAAATAAAATGGAATGGCTTGCAAGCAAGATTGAGCAGGAAAAAATGAGATGAAGCACACACACAATACACTAGGACTAAAATGAGTCATTGCCAAAAGGGAATAGAGGTTTTGGAAACCCTATGAGAATGCTATTCACAACTTAATGACAACATTGAAAAAAAAGATAAAATGGACATTTTCCTAAAATAAATGTAACACATCAAAAGACACTTGAAAAGGAACAGAAAACTTGCATACATCAATAATCATGCTTCCATGATTTTATCAGCAGTTAAAAATCAAACCATCAGAAACCCAATTTTACAAATAAATTTTAAATGTATAATAGTTTTCTGAATGATCTAGTAATTTTTTACACAGAAAAAGAGAAATGCTTCCCAGCTTATGAACAAACACAATTTTGAACATAACAGTACAAAAATAAATTATAAACCAATTTTATTTGTGAATACAGTTAAAAAGTCCTAAATAAATTTTGGCCAACAGAGTTCTAGCAATATATAAATAAGAATATAGGCCGGGCGCGGTGGCTCAAGCCTGTAATCCCAGCACTTTGGGAGGCCGAGGCGGGTGGATCACGAGGTCAAGAGATCGAGACCATCCTGGTCAACATGGTGAAACCCTGTCTCTACTAAAAATACAAAAAAATTAGCTGGGCATGGTGGTGCGTGCCTGTAATCCCAGCTAC
>NW_022436979.1:16459356-16586882 GCF_009761245.1 Sapajus apella | reverse complement strand
TGGTGGCTCACACCTGTAATCCCAGCACTTTGGGAGGCTGAGGCAGGTGGATCATCTGAGGTCAGGAGTTTGAAACCAGCCTGGCCAACATGATGAAACCTCGTTTCTACTAAAAACACAAAAATTATCCGGGTGTGGTGGTTGCATGTCTGTAATTCCAGATGCTCAGGAGGCTGAGGCATGAGAATAGCTTGAACCTGGGAGGCAGAGGCTATAGTGAGCCGAGATGGTGCCACTGCACTCCAACCTGGGTGACAGAGCAGGACTCTGTCACAAAAGAAGAAGAAGAAGAAAAAAGAAAGAAGAAGAAGAAGACATCATGAACAAGTTGGACTTATCTCCGTGCAAAGATAGTTTAATATTAGAAAATTGCGTTTATCTTATTTGTCATACCAACAAATTGTGGAAAAAATGGGAGCATCTTAGAAAATACAGAAATAACATTTGATAAAATTTAACATCACTTCATGATAACATTTTGTTTTTACTGAAACAGGAGTAGAAAAGGGCTTTCTTAACCTATTTTTTATTTCCCAAGAAAATAAAAACCTGAAACAAATTTGGCAAAATTTCAAGTAAAGCGGAACAGCGGGCCCACAGGTGTTTGTAATGTAATTCCCTGAACTTGTTTTTTTTGTTTTGTTTTGGATCATCTCAATGTTAAATGAAAAAATAATTGAAATAATAGAGGAAGTGATAATGTAGAAAATTCATAAAATGAGACACTAAAGAAAGAACAGAAACAAATGATACTAAAAAATTAAGTAAAAGGGAATAAGATGACTTGTTCATACCACGTTTTAGATGATTAGACAAGAAATATACAAAGGGCTCAAAGAAATGGAAAATAGAAGAGATGAAAATTGACAAGAAAAAGAGAAAGGGGAAATAATGAGAACAAAAGAAGGCAATCTAAACGAAAAGTAGAATGGAACAAAAAGGCAAATTGAATCTAGTAGAGTAGATTTTTGGAAACAAGCGGTGTTAATTTAAAAAAGAAGAGGAAGAGGAGAAGGAGGAGAAAAGAGACAACCTGCTTCTCAGCTCTGATAATACATTAAGCAAACACTGCTTTTCAGGGCGCAAGGGTTTCTTTCCCTCACCTGTAGTAGAGAACAAACTGCTACGCTCACGTCATTTTTTGTGTGTGTTGAAATGACTGGTGTGTGATATTTTTTATAGCCTTCATTTTTGGTCAGCGTAAGTTTCCTTCAATTATTTTTCCATTTCTAGCTGGATTTCATTTTGAGGCTTATCAAAATGAGAATAAAGTTCTACAATTTAGTCATTGTGGATTTCATGTCATTTATGATGAAAATGGAAATGTGTAGTTTATTTAAGAAAATTTTCCTTTTCTATAACATCTAACTCTTCATCTGCATCATCTTCTGCTTGCTGATTGTTTCTTAGTTGGCAGTTACCTGTCCTGTTCCAGGTGCACACTTAGCTGACAATGATCTCTGATGAGGTGACTTTGAATTTGCACTTACCATATCTAAACCAGATGAATAATCTGTGCATACAGAGACTTTTGGAAAACCTCTGAATCATCATCCTCATCCGTCTTTTGTATATTCTGGTAGGCAGCTGTGTAGATCTCTAAAGCTTTGCTGTGAAATAACACTTCAATTGTGATAAATTTGGAAAATGTAGTCTTTATAGTCTATTTTTTGCCTTTCAAAGTTGTCAGTAATTTTCTCTAGATGATGACTTGTTTGAGTTGCATCCCTTGCAGCTCTTTGTAATTCTGTTTCTGCCTTTGCTCCAAAGGAAGAAGGACCAAGCAATTGGTGCAGGCCCAAATCGCTGCTCACGGGACTCCCCTCAGGAATGGAGGTGTTCTGGAACCTCAAACACTCTCAAAGAACCACTCCTCATGTGGTTTCTGGCTGAGCTGCACAGTAACAACCTTAAAAAGCATTTAAAAAAAATGTTTTAAAAACATTTGATTTAAAAAAAAACCCCAAAATTCAAAGAATACAATAACACGTCGATCAGATGGGTTTCGCTGATCTGTTCCTTCTACCTGAGTTAATTGCTTAGCTTCTCGATTCCTTGCTGTGAATGTTGCTTTGAGGTCATCCTGTTTCATTTTTGCAATGGTTCCATAAGCTTTCAAGGGTTCAACCACTTTGACTTCAAGTCTTTCAACTTCTGCTTGTCAATAATCCTGAAGTTTGGCAAACCCATCAGCAAAGTTCATCAGGCCCAGCCTTAGAGGTGGGGTCTCTGTAGCGGCATACGAGTTGATTTCATTCATCAGGAGCTCTGCGTTGTCTTGCTCTGGCAGTTTTCCGCACATAGGCAGCAAGGATTCGGCACAGTTCTCCAAAATGCTTCTCCCCGTTTGAGACAGCTGCTTGCAGTTGTTTGGTTTGAGCGTCGGTTTTCCAGGGTGCGCCTCAGCATCTTGTCTTGCGCACAACCAGGGGCCCTGGGGGAGCCCAGTGACGGGGGCTCTAAGGCAGCTGGGTGCGTGCTAGGGGGCCAGCTGCCCTCACGTCATGATTCTGTGGTTCTGTGATGACTGATGACCTCTTTGCGAAGTCAGAGAGCTGTTAGTCAGGCAAAATCTCGAAGTGGAGATGCAGGCAGCCATCTGCTGGTTGTCATTTTGGGGCAAAAGAACAGATAGATACACTGTCCCCCAAATATCACATGCATGGAAGGATGTTGGAAGTTAATGTTGGTAAAAAAATGATGTCTATGAAAATGTCTTTATAAATTATAACATGCTATATAAGTGGCATTACAATGATCAAAGGTAAAGCAACATATGTTATAAGGGTAAGACAAGATTTGGCTACATAAGCACCTTAGCAGGCCTTAGAACATAAGAAGCTTCATTGACTTCTTCCTTCTCCTTGAGTGCCTGCAGGAGATGAATGAGGCACAATCTCCACCCTCACAGAGTTTGCAATCTTTTAGGGGCAACTGGGTACTTATGTATGACACCAGGCAGACAGTGATGATTGCCATGAGAGCAAGAGCTGCTTCCTGTAGGGGCAGAAAACACTTTCTCTCTACTCTCTGAGGTTTCATAATTGACTCCAGGACAGTAGGCAGATGAAACAGGAGAAAAGACATGCACATTTATTACACGCATGGGGGCAGCAGAGGAAAGAAAAGTGAGTACCTCAAACCCAGTGAAATTTACAAGCTTATCCACTTCTTCATAAAGAGGAGACCAGGGATGTAGGCTGCTTAGGGGAGAGTAACTGCTTTTTGGGGAAGATGAACAGGTGACAGCATATGGCGATGTCTGCAGGCAGCCTGGACTCCCAGTCTCTTCTCCTGTGATACAGTGAATCTTGTCTCTGGAGGAGGAACTGAGTTCCTTTTTAGAAGGTCCATCTTTAAGGAGATAAGGAAAGTTCAGAGACAGCCCCTCCCTATATTTCAGGGGAGAAAGAGGAGTGAGACAGGAGAGCAGGAGGGCAGAGAGGTCTTGGTGCTGAGGCCGTTGTTGAAGCTTTCCAATCTCCTTCACTTCAAGGCGAGCTGCAGGCCAGAGCTCCGTATGTTCAGGTATTGTTTTCTGAGCCCCAGTAATGGTGGGCTGTGACATCCAGGAAGGCTCTGAAGAGGACGTGGCATTCATCTGGCTCTTAAAGGACAGGGAATACTTGAAAAGAAAAAGATAGACAAAGGACTCAGACAAAAGAAATAGTTCTCTTTCCCCTTAGCATAACATTTGGATAATTTTGCTAGTCATCCATCCCTGCCTTGAGAAAACTGAACAGAGGGCAGGCAAATTTGAAAGAAGAGATGAAAATCTGATGTGGAGACCCCCTTAAGGGTCTTTGAATGCGTAGGACCAGCTGGAGGAGAGCGAGGTGTGCAGGTGTCTGTCTAAGCACCACAGCTTGGTTGGGAGCAATCCAAGCCTCAGATCCCCACAGCCCTTTCTTTTCATCCTGCCTCTGGCAATGCATAAACAGGAAACGATCCAGGGGTGGCACTGGCCCAGCCCCTCCCGCCCAGGGACAGGCGAAAGCTGGTAGGTCACTCTGTATCTCCACACTGGTGCCCCTGCTCAGAGGAATTATTTGTGTGAAGCTATCTCCGAGCCCAAAGCAAGCTCATTTATTTATGAATACTTTGTAAAAGAAAGTAGAAATCTTTTATGGGACTACTTCAGAATATTTCATAATGTTACTCCCCAAAACTCGGGTTTATTTGCCTGGCGAGTAACAAACGACCCTCCAGGAAAACTCAGATTTTGATCAATAGGCATTGTGTTACTTGGCATGAGTAAGACAGACACAGGGAATATTCCCCAAAGCCACGTCTTCCTGAGGGAGAGTGGCAGGAGGGTTGGATGGAGTGATGGAGAGGGGAGAGGTGCATCATGGCATGTAGAAGGGCGGTCCCAGTGACCCAGACCCTGTCTGCATACCATGATGGGTCACATGTTACGGTGAAAAAGCTATCGATCCTCTAGGGGAGGAAGACTTTAGCATGGTCATGAAGAAACTTCACTGGGGTTCATCTGTAAGTTGCTGGGGTCTGTCAGGAGCTGATTCCAACCAGCAAGGTGACTGCATTCCACATGGGCTGCAGGGCAAGAGGCTGTGACAGGCTGCTTGCTCAGGTTGATGATTAATCTCCTCTAATCCCTGGAAACCCTCTCTGTCTGCCAACAAAAGTACAAAGCACAGTGAATCCTTTATTTACATGATCAGAGTTCACCATATCTACAATTTCATGCTTAGAATGACCACTCAGAATAGTGATGTTGCTTATAGAGCCAAGGTAATGGAGTTCTCCCGATCTATGCTCCTTGGCCAGTGACCGGCAGTAACTTCCCCCACCAGGTTGATAGAGAACTGCAATGGGACACTCATTTTGAACAACGGATTTCCCTAAGGGAATCAGGGCTGAAGAACTGACACGTTATGAACGTGTTCTTTAGCAAAGCTTGTAAAGTATTTCACAGGCCAAGGTGTATCGGGGTGTCGGTGGGTGTGAAATATGTTAAAGGTCTTGAGTGGCTGATGGGCCAGATCTTGATAGCATCTCTCCTTAGAAATGCAAACTCAGGTCCGACCCTGCACCTCGATTTCCAGGTGATTCATATGCACGTGAAATTTGAAGAAGTCTTGGTTTAGATATCTGTGAGAGGAAGTCATAAGTCACCCTCCTCAAACCCCGAGGAATGTTTCCTAGGAGAAACAAAGTTGAACATTGCTATTTTTTTTTTACTCTGATATTAATGCTGATATCAAATAGGTCAAATACTAATCATTTTCCTTTAATATACTTGATTCTACTAGTTACACCATTTTCTTATAATACTTAATACAATGTAAATGCTATGTAAATAGCTGTTACCCTGTATTGTTTACGAAATAAGGCCAAGAAAAAAGTCTGTACATTTTCAGTACATGGCCAGACCACAGATAAAATGCCTCTTTAACAACTGGCCCTAAATGGCCAAGATTTGATCAACAACTGACAGCTTCTCTAATTTTTGTCCCTGCTTCCAACTTAGGATCAACCAGAGAAAGCCAAATATGCCCCCCTCACCAATCACATAGGAGGCTCGCCTCCGGCCAGCCACCTACAGCTTCCCCAGGCCATGAGCTCCATCAGAGCACACCTGACACCTTCTTTTTCTCTACTCTGAAGCTTTCCCATTCCTCTGCCTTCCTTTGAGTCTCTGCAACAAGACAAGTAATAACGGCTGATTCCCTTGTTGTAGTAAGCTCTGAATGAACAGGCTTTCACAGTTCTCATTTGATTGGTCTTCTTTTTTTTGGCGGTGCGGGGGGACAGAGTCTCACTCTGTTGCCTAGGCTGGAGAGTAGTGGCATGATCTCGGCTCACTGCAACCTCTGCCTTCTAGGTTGAAGTGATTTTCCTGCCTCAGCCTCCTGAGTAGCTGGGACTACAGGCACGAGCTGCCACACCTGGCTAATTTTCTGTGTTTTTAGTAGAGACAGGGTTTCACGGTGTTAGCCAGGATGGTCTCGATTTCCTGACCTCGTGATCTGCCCGCCTCCGCCTCCCAGAGTGCTGGGATTACAGGTGTGAGCCACCGTGCCTGGCCGGTCTTCTTTTAATTTCTACACAATCAATGCATTAAGTGTATATTGAATGTCCTCTATAAGTACGCATTCTGGTGAAGAAGACCTAAGACCTGGACTCAGCAGAGTGGACAATCTAGCTTCCCAACTAGAGGAAACAATAACATGTAAAACTGAACAGCTTTTGAGGGAAGAGTATAAAATAATGAGACAGAGTATTATAAACTGTCACCAGTTTTTGCTACACCATGGACTTCTTTAGGGTGGACACCATGACAAAACGCTCAGGCTGATTTAAACAGAAGTGGCAGGCTACTGTTTCACACAAGTAAGATGTGCAGCTGGGTATGGCCTGACTGAGAGAAGGAATTGTGTCAGCAGCATTCTCCTCTCCACAGTGCTTCTTCTAGCTTGGTTCCCTGCCAGGTGTTCATGGCAGCATCTCCTGACTTCAATTCCCAGAATCTCTGAGGTTCCCCGTCCTGGTTTCTGCCTTTTCGGCTGCAGAGGAAGCCCACTGCACGCTTCAAGTCTTTGGAGCAGCAAATTCAATAAACAGTGCAGGGCCCTCTTTCCAAGAGCCTCAGCTAACTTGGGTTAAACTCCCATCCCTAAAACAGTCATGTAGCAAGGGAGATGGGAAGTGCTCAGTGGCTTGAGCCAATGTGAAGTCACTCTTGCCCCATGAAGAAAGGCAGTAATCTTAGCTCTTTATGCTCCAAAGTATAGCCCAGTGCTTTCAATAAATGACTCTTTTTATGAGATGAAAGGAAACCAAGAAGGGTTGATTTGGTGGGAAGATGAACTCAGAGCTTTGGTAGGGAAGGAGTAAGACCCCAAGGCTTAGGTTGGGGGTAATAGGTAGATGCACTTGAGAGCTCTCACTGCAATATTCTCTGGAATCCTTGAACTTCAGCAGTGGCCCACATGGCCTTATTGGAAGATAGCGGGCCCTTCTAACTTGAAGACCAGATAAGACAGTGCCTTATAAGACAACATCCATCCTCAGGATCTGCCTCTACCTCCACTCTCAGCCACAAGATTCATAATTAAAGTCAGATGTCAGCACAACCTAACTGGGGGAAAGCAGAGCCTGCTAAGGATGAAGAGGAATTCTACCCCCAGGTGGCTCAGAACCTGGCTAATGTGTCCTGGCAGGAGCTGGTGAGTATGCCTGGGAGCGAATCTCCATGGTGCTGGACCAAAGCGTTGGAATATAAAAGTGGGTAAGAGAGTTTTTCCATAAGGGGGCACTCCTCTATCACTCAGGATTAGCTACCTGGCAAGGGTCCCAGAATACGGTTCATACACGTCTTGGATAAGTCTTAGAAACCTGGAGAAAGTGTTGGTCAATGTAAAATGAAGATGGCGGAGCTGCCAGTGCTGACTGTGGAGAAAAGAATCAAGAGGCTCGGAGAAGCGGACATGATAGAATGGGTCTCCCACGTGAGGTCAGTTGACCATGCTTCTGGGGAGAACACTTCATGAATGCAGGTGATAATGAATGCCCTGGTGAGTCTGGAGTCCTAATTAGGGAAAAAGAGTCAGGATGGTGGGTCCAGGGGAAAGAAAAAAAAAAAAGCCGTAAGTTTGCCTTTCTTCATGGTCCAGGACACAGAGCCGTCCTGTGCAGATAACTCATAATCTTCCTGCACCCAGCTATCACCAGACCCTCGGCTGATAGAAAAATGCAAGTTAGCTCACTGCAACCTGGTGTTGTCATACTGCATAAAGCCCTCTTCAGCACACAGCGCAAGCACCACCCTATAAAATCCCCAGCAAGCTTTTGTCTCCTTGCAGTCAGCTCCGCTCTTGCTGACTTGCCTGTTGCTTTCTTGCAACATATTTTCCTTCTTTTCTAATAAATTTGCCTTTCTTTACCTACAACTGTCTTGAGAAATTATTTTAACCATCTGTGCCACCAGCCCTGGGTAGTTGCTACCAGTGACAGTGAGGACACCGACACATTGAGAAACTCAGGGGCAACTGTCTTCTGTAGGTCGGGGCTGACAAGAGATGACAGTACACAACGGGTCACACAGTAGCAGAGGCCAGCAGCACTTAATTGTCGGAAGCTAGATGGCATAATAAGGCCAGTACTTTTGGAATGACAGTCAGGGGAGATCTAGGGAGGTGTTTCTAGGGTAAAGATAAATGGACGGGCAACAATGAACATTGTTTACAGGGTACCCTAAAAATCCTAGTGCAGTTTTAAGCTCTAAAGAGAGATCAAGAATGGAGGATCAGTTTAAAATAACTAAAAGTATAATTGGATTGTCTGTAACACAAAGGATAAATGCATTAAGGAATGGAAACCCAATTTTATGTGATGTGATTAGTACCCATTGCATGCCTGTATCAAAACATTTTGTGTACTCCATAAATATATACACCTACTATGTACCCACAATAATTAAAACAAAAAAATAAAAATAAAAAAGAATGGATAATGAGGAGGGTAAGGTCAGCTATTCCTAGTGGGAAGTTATACCTTCTTGCTCAATTTCAAGACCTAAGCCAGTTCTCGGACCCAGAACTCACTGAGTACTGAAAAGGTCAAGTCCTCACAAGGAAGGACGCGTACGTGCAGTATATACAGTACGGCATATACTGTGGAATCCACACTCTGCAGTATGGATTCCCCAGTGCTCTCAAAGAAGCTGTGGCCACCTATGTAGGTGCCATACCCTGGAAAGAAGGGAATACCCAGATCTTGTATCCAAGGCTCTTGGTTAGAGCAATATCTAAGAAGCCAAATGTCACTGTGGCCTCCCTGTTAGGGTAGAGACGTGAGTGTGAGAAAATAAATAAGGCAGTAGGCTGAGCATGGCCATGAACAGAAACAGTGGTGGTGGTGATGGAGCAGGAAGATGGAGTGTTGTTCCTGTGCTGGGCAGGTTAGAGTCATGTGTGTAACATTTGTAATGATACAGCATTGACAGAAGCTTACGATAAAGCCATGCTTCATTTAAGCCACCATTCTCAAGAATGATGACACTTGTGAAACTTCAGATAACCAAAAGACACACCTAAAAGAAAACCCAAGGAGAATAAGAGTCAAAAACAGAATACTGCAACTCCCTTGAAACACAAAAAAGCTGGTGAACATGTTCTGCCATCCGGTCAGAAGGCAGCTGCCTTCAGACAGCCACATCATTGCTTCAGTTGATGGTATTTTATTATTATCATTTTGAAACAGCATTTTGCTCTGTCACCCAGGCTGGAGTGCAGTGGCACGATCACAGCTCACTGCAGCTTCAACCTCCCGGGCCCAAGCAATCCTCCTGCCTCAGCCTCCCGAGTAGCTGGGACTTAATTTTTATTTTTTGTAGAGACAAGTTCTCACTGCATTGCCCAGGCTGGTCTTGAACTCCTGGGCTCAAGCGATTCTTCTGACTCAGCCTCCCAAAGTGCTGGGATTATGGGTTAAGGGCCAACAAAAGCCAAGTCACTTTGGTTGATTTTAAGGGAAAAATCTGTGTTGCAGTGTACACTGGATACAGAAATGGAGAGGAGGAAAATCTGCCTGATTTACTACTTTCCCCAACCCCTGAAGTGGCTAGTAATACAGAAAAGAACACGCAAGAGAATGAAAGTCAAGTTCCAATGGATGAAAATGAGAACTTCAGGTCTCCTGGAAATAAATGATGTGTTCTTGTCAAAAGAGTTCAACTGGAATTTAGTCACGCTTTTACATCTAATTTCCCATTTGCAGAAGATACTGAGGCTAGAACAACAAGGTAAATGACACCATTAAAGAAATGATCAGATAGGTTCAGAAAGTGAAATATTGTAGAAGATATCTGGTCTCATTTCTTCAAAATATCAGCATTTGGAAAGAAGAAGGAGGTGGAATGGGTAACTCTTCTAGATTAAAATTTACTTAAGGCCAGGCAGGGTGGTTCAAGCCTGTAAGCCCAGCGCTTTGGGAGGCTGAGACGGGAGAAGCACTTGCGGCCAGGAATTTGAGACCAGCCTGGGCAACAGAGCCAGAACCCATCTCTACAAAAATCATTAAAAATTAGCCAGGCATGATGGTGAGTGCCTGTAGTCTCAGCTACTCAGGTGGCTGGGAGGATCTCTTCAGCCCAGGAATTCAAGACTGCAGTGAGCTGTGATTGCGTCACTGCCCTACAGCCTAGGTGACAGAGCAAGACTCTGTCTCTAAAAAAATAAAAATAAAAAAGTTACTTAGGAGACTTAATAACTAAATGCAATGTGCAGTCTTTGATTGGAGCCTGTTCTTCTTTGTATTTGTTTTTTTGAGATGGAGTCAGGTTGGAGTGCAGTGGCATGATCTCAGCTCACTGCAACTTCTGCCTCCCAGGTTCAAGCAATTCTCCTGTCTCAGCCTCCCAGGTAGCTGGGATTACAAGCACACGCTACCATGGTCTGCTAATTTTTGTATTTTTAGTAGAGATGGGGTTTCACCATGTTGGCCAGGCTGCTCTCAAACTTCTGATCTCAGGTGATTTGCCCATCTTGGCTTCCCAAGGGCTGAGATTACAGGCATAAGTCATTACATCTAGCCTGGAGCCTGGTTTTAAAAGTCATCTGTAAAACACTTGGGTTAAGGGCGACTGAAGAAATTTGAATATGGATTAGATTTTAAATGATATTAGATAATTAATTGTTAATTTTATGAGCTGGGATAAGGGTATTGTAGTTTATGGAAGAATGTCTTTGTAAATGTGCATGCTGAAGTATTTAGGAGTGAAGTTTTAACATGTCTCTAAGAGATTTTCAAATGGCTTAGCAAAATCTGTGCATGTGTGTATGTAAAGTATATATGGCAGAATGTTAGTGAACCTAATTGGTATATTTATGAATGCTCACTAACCTTTCTATTTTCTTTATGCTTAAATATTTTTTTCATAAAAAATAAAAGACAGTTCTTGAAAAAGTTTGTCCCACATTGGGTCTATGGATCCTGCCACCTCACAACGCCAGGTGTCATTTCCTTAGTTCCAGAATACATCAGTCTCCTAAGTAATTTTTAATTTTTATTCTTTTAGAGACAAAGTCTGTTTTGTTTTGTTTTGAAACAAGCTCTTGCTCTGTTGCCCAGGCTGGAGTGCAGTGACTTGATCATGGCTCACTACACCATCAACTTCCTGAGCTCAAGTGATCCTCTCACCTCAGACTCCCGAATAGCTGGAATTACAGGCACACACCACCACGACTGGCTAGTTTTTTTGTATTTTTAGTAGAGACGATGTTTCAAAATGTTGCCCAGGCTGGTCTTGAACTCCTGAGCTCAAGCGGTCCACCTGCCTCAGCCTCCCAAAGTGCTGGGAATATAGGCCTGAGCCACTGGGCCCAGATGAGATAAGATCTTGACCACATGTGGCAGCTGGCAGAAGGAATCCTCACACTGGTTCTTTGATGTAGAATAAGAACTGCCATAGTAGGAAAGGCCATATGGAAGTTACTAAAATTACCCATCTGACCTTGATAGTAAATATCTCATTCAGAAAGATAGCAGAGATTAGTGGCACTCTCAAAGACTTTAATAGTTCAAAGGTGGCGGTCCTTCTTGTAACTCCATTTAATTCACCAGTCTTGCCTTTGCAAAATCTGAATGCATCATGGCAGATGACAGTGGACAATCACAAACTTAGCCCTAATTTTAGCTGCTATTCTGAAAATGGTCTCCTTACAGAGCAGATGAACCCAGGCTGGATCTGTGGTATGCAGCCAGGAAGGGCATTCTTTCAATACCCATCAGGAAGGGGTATTAGTTCCCATTTCCACGGGATGAACTGCAGTAGGCTTTCACTGTCTTGCCTCAGAGCGATATCATCCTCCCATTCTAGTTTATTTCTATGAAATTTCAGTGTTTGATAGTTTGCCAGTTAGTTCTACATATAAAGATAGAAGGTAGACCTTGAAAATATGATCAGCTTTTTTGCTAAAGTCTATGTTTGCTATAGAACATAGAAACTTCAGACAAAGCTATAAGGCTGAGAGTTTCAATGTGGGAGACAGTAGCAAGGATATCCCTATAACATGACCGCCAACAAGTCACTGGAAATCACAGAACGGTTGTTATGGGTATTAATGATGTCATAAAAATTGTCCAAAGACATTGAAATCTTATATGACTGTCTCTCCATTAAACATCCGGTGCACCTCAGCATGCAAAAGCAGAAAACAGTCCTCCTTTTCTTCAGACAGTGCACACTTAATGGTGGCCATTTGATTACATTTACCTGTTTTACCATTTCCTTCAACACCTAATTTGGATCAAAAGGCATGTTTTTGTCCACCAACTGTTCTCTATAACTAAAGCAGTGGATGAACTGGCATTTAGATGTATTTTCTCTCTCTTTTTAAATTGAGACAGGATCTTGCTCTGTCATCCAGGCTGGAACGAAGTGGTGCCATCGCAGCTCACTTCAGCCTTGAACTCCTGGGTTCAAGCGACCCTCCCACCTCAGCTTTCTAAGTAGGTGCAACATACTTCCCGAGTAGGTAGGTACCAGGGTGCCTCATTTTTTTTTTTTTTTTTAAGATGGAGTCTCTCTCTATCACCCAGGCTGGAGTGCAGTGGCACAATCTCAGCTCACTGTAACCTCCCACCTCCCAGGTTCAAACCATTCTCCTGCCTCAGTCTCCCAAGTAGCTGGGATTACAGGTGTGCGCCACCACGCCCGGATAATTTTTGTATTTTTATTAGAGATAAACTTTCATCATGTTGGCCAGGCTGGTCTTGAACTCCTGACCTCAGGTGATCTGCTTGCCTCAGCCTTCCAAAGTGCTGGGACTACAGGCATGAGCCACCGCACCCGGCATTTAAACAATTTTTTAAAATAGAGACAGGGTCTTGCTATGTTGCTCATACCAGTCTAGAACTCCTGAGCACAAGTGACCCCCCAGCCTTGGCCTCCCAAAGCACTGGGATGACACTAAATGTGCACTGTCTGAAGAAAAGGAGGATTGTTCTCTACTTTTGTATGCTGAGGTGCACCGGATATTTAGTGGAGAGACAATCATAGAAGATTTCAATGTCTCTGGACAATTTTTATGACATCATTAATATTCATAACAACCGTTTTATGATTTCCAGTGACTTGGTTGCCGGTAATTTCATAAAAATATCTTTGCTACCATCTCCCGCTGCATCCCGCCATCTGAATTCTCTTTCACTCACATTTTATGTTCATGCACAGCAGATGCTCTGTCAACTCTGATCCCAAAGTCTCTTCGGTGACAAGTGCCCTACAACTCACAAAATCATCATTAACAAAACAAGAAAATACCTGTTTAGATAGCCTGTGTTTTCAGAGATAAATAAGATCAAAGCCATGCAACATTTTCCCCAAGGAAAACACATACGCTAGGAGCAGATTCATGCGCTGTTCCTCAGTTATGTCCAGCCTTGATGAGAAACATCTGCTAGCAAGAGGACGCGGTAGTCAAGACTCTTTCAGTTTATCTGCCATATTATTCTGCTTTCTCTTTATGCAAAATATTAGCCATTAACTTTGGGCCTGGTGTTGTTTGTTTCTTAATGTTCATGCCACTGATATCTCTTATTGTTACTACCTCTTCTCTGACTTGAGTGATACAATTGATCGGTTTCACACTTGAAAAGCAATACCTTGCTTTTAGTCCAGGAAACCTCATGTGGATGCTGGCAAGGTCACCGAGCTTGTGTGAAAGTTACACAAAAGTTTGGATCGCTTTGTGCCATCATGGACAAAATTCAATACAGAGAATGCATGAAGGACAAAAAGCGAACGGATCACTTGTCGAACGAAATCCAATTTTCAGATATTCATTAGGCTACATCCTATTCACACTTTTCTCTTCCAATGCTTGTGTGAAATCATCGCCTTCACAGATTCACTTGTCCCAACATGTAAGAATTCGTGTTCCACATTTGTGCTGCAGTCTTGTTTGTTATGTTATGCATGGTGTTATTCTGGTTGTAGTATGTAAGTTATTATTTCATTATTGCTTTTATGCCTCAAGAAACCGTTTGAGCCACTATTCCACTTTTGTGAAATGAAGCTAAAACGCAACATGTGAGTAAAACTAAAAAGGCCCCTTGAATAAAGTAAGCAGTAGTATGTAAATGATTGGGAAGCACATAAGCCAGAAGGTAGCAGACCCTACTGACTGTACACCAGCTTTCTCCAAAATGCTCAGCACAATTTGTGGCTCGTGTGCAACCTCTGAATACATAATTGTTTTTAGAATTTTAATGGCATTTCTTGAAAATCATACTTTATCTTACATTTCAAATTTATGACATGAATATGAAGAAAATTGGCTCATAGCTTTTCTTCTGAGGCTGCCTGCGGGATGCCTGAGAGACTTTGAGGGATGACCCATGGTGTGGGAGCCACGCTGCTCTCCACCTCTTACCTTCTCTACTCCAGAGATTATAGAAATATTTGCTTACATTTTAAATTTGCTTACATTCATAGTTTTATTTTCTACCCTTATTTAATTCCCTGTATTTTTTTTTTTTTTTTTTTTTTTTAGATGGAGTCTTGCTCTGTCGCCCAGGCTAGAGTGCAATGGCACTATCTTGGCTTACTGCAACCTCTGCCTCCTGGGTTCAAGTGATCCTTCTGCCTCAGCCTCCTGAGTAGCTGGGATTACAGGTGCCCACCACCGTGCCTGGTTAGTTTTTGTATTTTTAGTAGAGATGAGGTTTCACCATGTTGGCCAGGCTGGTCTCGAACTGCTGACCTCAGGTGATCCGCCCGTCTTGGCCTCCCAAAGTGCTGGGATTAAAGGCGTGAGCCACCACACCCAGCCCTCTGGATTTTATTTTTGCATATGATATGAGAATCTCATTCCTTCCCCCAAAAGTTAACATATTATCTAAGTAGTATTCATTAAATAATTTTTTTTTTCATTTATTTCCAATGCCACGATGATCACCTATACTTCCTTACATGCCTTCAGCATAATTTCAGGGGCTCCCTTCATATCACCCCTGCAGGTGAATCTCTTTTTTTCTTTCTGTTCCACTTTTTGATCCCTAATTCTACTCTTGCATCTACACTGCACTACTTTACTTAAGTTTAATATGTTTTCATATTTGGTAGTGCAAGATCCACCTACTTTCTCTTCTATGTTCACATTTTTATTGGCTATTCTTTCCCAGGGAATGTGTATATGTTAGTGGCTTTTGAGTTTTGGTTTTCATGCACAAGGCTTTGGAAGAAGTGAGAAGTGCTCTACAAATATGAGACATTTCTCTTCTTGTAGTCTTATTATTGGTAATCCTATGAACAGGCAATTTTAATAAAATAGGTAACCTTTTCTCATCTGGGACATCTCAGGTTTTGATAGCATTACTGAATTAACATTTTATAAGAAGTCCTTCGTATTGTGACTCTCAATTTTCCTAGTCTGAGATGCTGGGAACACATGAATTGACGTGGTTGTCATCAACTAATGCAACAGGCCAAATTATTTCTCCACTGGACTGTGGAGATGCTGCCACTCTCTATAGGCCAAAACAATTAAGATTGGACTACATTTTTAGGATGCAAAAATTGCCAATAAAAAGTAAAAAATGTAGCCAGCCTATGAGTTTCTTTGTTTCTATGATTCTAAGCAATTGATTTTTCACATTCCATCCCTACACTGAAATAATTAACTCAGGAAGTTCAGTTTGGACACCAGGGAGGCAGAACTTAAAGTAGCGTCTTATTAAAAACACACACCGACACAAAAACCCCATGGGGCTTGCTATGAGTTTGCATACTCTATGCATAGATTGTCAGAGCAAACATCTTAGAGATCCAGATGGTTCACAAAGCATCTTGTGAATAAGTGATCTGAGGCAAAGGACCCATCGGTGGCCTTGTATTGTTAGTAGTTAAATATGATATGGCTTCTGTAATCAGAATCTGCTAAATGAAAAACAGCGGGTACTACTGTTTGTACTTGTTGTGCCAAGTTAGGTTTCTCTGTGGACTTCAAGAGATTTTTAAAATGTTGTTTTATTATATTTGTAATTAGCCCTTGTGACGAAAGGCTCTTTTAGTTTCTGCAGTGATGCACTGCAGCTTTCATTATAACAAATACCCATGACCCCTGGTGCCTAACTGTAAACAATGATAGTTACTAGCCTCATTAGGAGACTAGCAGATGGCTTATAAAGTCCTCACTGGAGTTTCAATCCATTTGCGGCTTGCAGCACACAAATGTTTATCTTTAAACAGTATAAAATATGTCAGAAGGGGTCTGCATTCTCCTTTCATTAGTATTAATGCATTCTGATTTTAATAAGGAAAATTTCTTTGATTACTCTTTTTTTTTGTTTGCTTACTCTAACATGAACTGATTTTCAGAATTTTTCCAGCATCTTACTTTTTAGAAGAACAAACCAAATTCTACCAACTTCTCACATTTGTCTTTACTCGTTCTACAGACAATTATCTGAATCCTACTATAAGCTAGGCTAAAATATTAGAGATACAATAATGAATACGATGTAGTAGATGCTCAATACTTACTGAAAATGCAATGGTTTCCCTTGTTGGCAGTTTTGCTCTCCACGGTTTCAGTTTACCTGCAGCAAACCTGGAAATATTAAACGGAAAATTTCAGAAATACAAAATTCATAAGTATTGAAAGTGCATGCTGCTTTGAGTGGCTTAATAAAATCTTGCATCATTGGCTCTGTCCCACCTGAGAGGCGGAGCATTCCTTTGCCTAGCATATCCATGGTGTCTACACTACCTGCCTGCTAGCCCCGTAGCAGCCAGCTTGGTTATCAGATTGACTGCCTGGGTATCACAATGCTTGCATCCAAGCCACCCTTATTTGACTTTCTGGTGGCCCCAAAGTGCAAGAGTAATGGTGCTGGCAATTGAGATATTGCCAAAGAGAAGCCATAAAATACTTCTTCTAAGTGAAAGGGAGAAAGTTTTCAACTTATAAGGAAGGTAAATAAATTGTATGCTGAGGTTGCTTAAGATCTACAGAAAGGTCAAATCTTCTCTCTGTGAAACTGAAGAAGGAACGAGAAATTTGTGCGGGTTCTGCTGTTGCATCTCAGATTGCTACGGTCATGGCCACAGCGTGTGAAGATGGAAAAAAGGCATCAAATTTGTGTGTGTACGACAGGGAGAGAAAACATGTTTGAGTCATCCACCGGAGGTCTTGGAACACGGTTGCCTATTTTTCCTATTGGATAGTTTATCACTTCTTGCTAATTTTCATCAAAGAGATCGTATTTTAAGATTAATTTATATAAGATAAATTAATTGGTCATAAAGTATGCCCATTTTAGGTTTTTATAAACACAGACGTGCACTGCATAACGATGTTTCAATCAGCATCGGACAAGATTATCATGGAGCTGACACATGCAGGCGTTTCATTTTTGTCTTTGATACCATATTTTTACTGTACCTCTTCTATGTTTAGGTATGTCAGATACATAAATCCTTGCCATTTTGCTACAGTTGCCCACAGTGTTCAGTAGAGTCACGTGCTATACAGGTTTGTAGCCTAGGAGCAGTAGGCTGTACCACGTACCTAGGTGTGTAGCAGCTTGAATCATCTAGACTTGCAGGTGGAAGACATGAACAGACACTGTGTTTTGATTGACGACAAATGCATTGTGCCAGAAAGCACTGAACTTATAGGAAGACTGGAGCAAGGGGTCCCCTGAAACAAGTGACACCAAGCCATTTACTACAAATAAGGGATGGTTGCACAGATTCAGGAATAGGTTTGGATTGAAAAATAAAAAATTACGGGAGAAGGTGCAGCTGCTGCTGAAGAAGCTGCTGCCACATTTCTGGCAGAGCTGAGGGAGATTAAGGAGAAAAAATTCCATCCACAGCAAACCTTCCATTGTGATGAAACGAGGTGCTTCTGGAAGAAGATGCCTGATAGAACCCACATTCATAAAAGTTCAAAGGAGGCACTGGGGCATGAAGCATGAATGGGCAGATTAACCCTGGTACCAGGTGGCAATGCTGCAGGGCATACAATAAAGCCAGGTGTCATGCAGAGTGAGGAACGCATGAGCTCTCAGCAACAACAACAACAGCAACAACCTACTATGTACCCACAAAAATTAAAAATAAAAAAATTTAGGATTTAAACCACCCCCCAAATTATCTGCCCATGTTCTGTCAGTATAATCAGAAGGTGTGGGTGACAGCCATCTTGTTTAAGGAATGGCTCCACCAATGCTTCATCCCAGAAGTGAAAAAATACTTGGAAGAGGAAGGGTTGAAATTTAAAGTCCCATTTAGACAACAGACATTGCACCTGGACATTCTTCTGAATGTATTTGTTGTGAGAATTAAAATGTCAAGGTTGTGTTTTTGCCTCCAAGTACAACCTCATTGCTTTAGGCCTTTGTCCAAGGCATGACATCATTTGGTTTCTCAAAACCATAGACGCCCACCTGAGATTTTGATCAGCAATTGATGCAGACTCTAATCTGAACATAATGCGGTGCTGGAAATTATTCACTATTGTTGACACCATTACACTCACCAAAGCTACAATGCATACATCAAAACCAGAAATTATAAATGTCTGCGGGAAGAACCTATGGAGTGAAGTCACCAACGATTTTAAAGGCTTTCTGGGATTGACGAAGTTAGGAAAACCATTCGTACAGAAAGATAAGTTGCTGTAGAACGATTTGCCGACATGCTTGAGAGGAAGTGGGAGAACACATTGAAGGCCATTGATAAGTGTTAACAAACCAGGAATTGGGAGAACGTGAGTCATCCACAGAGGAAGAGGAAGAAGAAACTGAAGAAGAGCCAGCAGTGTGGATGTGACCAACATTTGCAGAAGTGTTTCAGATTTCAGACTTTAAAAGACAAAACTGTGAAATGTGATCCTTAGTTGAAATGCAGCATTGAAGTCACCCGCATGATCCCCAAAGGATTAGAACGTCGGTGGCAAAGCTTTGATGAGTTAGAAAGAGACAACTTCCGATTAAAATGTTCTTCCAAAAGTTTTCAGTAAAAAAACTTTCAACTATTCAGGATCCCCAGCTGTCAACATCGTCAGCTCCTGATGTTCAGCCATCAACATTGTCACAGCCCAATGCCCCGGACCACCGCGAGCAGCCCATCCCCCTTCTGACATAACGTCAGCAGGTCAGTAGCAGCCTAACACGACGTCACAATGCTGATGGCGTTCACCTCACTTCCCTCGTCACAAAGGCATTTCATCATCTCACATCATCATCAGAAGGGCGAGTACAGTACAGTAAGATATTTTGAGACAGAGCAAGACTAGATTCACATAACTGTTATGACAGTGTATCATTCTCATTGTTCCATTTTATAATTGTTGTTGTTAATCTCTGACTGTTTCTAATGTATAAGTTAAGCTTTATCATAGGTATGTAGGCATAGGAGAAAAATCCTGAATATAGGGTTTGGAGCTATCTGAGGTTTCAGGCATTCACTGGCGGTCTTGGAACATACCCCCACAGATAAAAGAGGGACTCCTGTACTTACTGAAAGACTGAAACTAAAATTAAAGTGCCATTTCAGCAGGGCGCGGTGCCTCACACCTGTAATCCCACCACTTTGGGAGGCTGAGGCGGGTGGATCACGAGGTCAGGAGATAGACACCATCCTGGCTAACACAGCGAAACCCCGTCTCTACTAAAAATACAAAAAATTAGCTGGGGGTGATGGTACGTGCCTGTAGTCTCAGCTACACTGGAGGCTGAGACAGGATAATTGCTTAAACCGGGGAGGTGGAGGTTGCAGTGAGCCGAGATTACGCCACTGCACTCCAGCCTGGGCGACAGCAGCCTGGGCAACAGAGCAAGACTCTGTCTCAAAAAAAAAAAAAAGTGCTCTTTCATTTTATATACTGGTGCTCTCCAGCAAAATAGTACTTGAGCATTATTTCCTAAAGAGCCATATTATTTTTGTCTATAAATATTTCCTTTAAACTACAAAATGTTAGAAATTGGAGAAAATGTTTTGCATTGGCTTAAGACTTTTCTCAGTCAGATATACACATGAAATTTTCAGTGCTAAATGTTACCTAGATAAAAATAACAATAGTAAACATTAATTGAGCATTTACTATGTGCCACTGCTTACCTATGCTAAGGATTTTTATTACCTCACTTAATTCTGTAACATCTAAACAATCCATGGGGAAGGTGCTATTTCCTCATTTTACAGATGAAACTAAAGCTTAAAAATATGAATCAAGTTGCCCAAGTTCTCCCAGGTGAAATGTGGCCGATACTAGATTCAAATGGAGGGAATCTGCCTCCAGACCCCATACTATGTTGAACTATTACGTGTTAGATACAACAGTGTTTACATCTAGACATCCATGTGCCAACGATAGTTTGTTCCTGCCCAGCATCATTTGGGAGACTGCATTTTTGAGTATTTAACCATTCGGACTGCTTGGTTCAAATCTTGGCTCTATCATTTAAAGCTGTGAGACTGGCTGGGCGCAGTGGCTCATGCTGGTAATCCCAGCACTTTGGGAAGCTGAGGTGGGTGGATCACCTGAGGTCAGGAGTTCAATACCAGCCTGTCCAACATGGTGAAACCTGTCTCTACTAAAAATACAAAAATTAGCTGGGCAGGGTGCCGTGTGTTTATAATCCCAGCTACTCAGGAGGCTGAGGCAGAAGAATTGCTTTAACCTGGGAGGCGGAGGTTGCAGTGAGCCGAGATCACAACAGTGCACTCCATCCTGGGCAACAGAGCAAGATTCCGTCTCAAAAACAAACAAACAAACAAATACATAAATAAAAATAAAGCTGTGTGACTGCGGGCAAGTTACTTGAGCTCACCATGTCTTGTTTTCCTTTCTTAAAAAACTGCAGGTAATTGTAGTGCCCACCTCATAGGGTTGATGTGAAGATAAAATGATGTAATACATGCGAAGCTCCTAAGGGAGCAGGTGGCTCATAGTACATCCTATTATACAAACAGCGGTTACTACTATTATTCTTATCAATGTGATTAGAGAGTCTGTAACTTCTATTTGAGCTCAATGGGTCCATAAAAGAATTCATGCTCAATGTTGCTACACCTTCTGATTTTTAAAAAGAAAAATAAAACCAAGATTTTTTTAAAAATGAGGGCTCCCATTTTTAAATGTCAACATCTAATGGAAACTTTCAAAACTCCTGAGTGAATGAGCAAAGGAAAATGTAACCCACCATGACCAGTTAGTGCCTTTTCGTGGAGGACGCGCAGTGAAGTTACAGAATAAGGACCAGAGAATACAGACACCAGTGGGGACGGTTTATGCCACTTGGAATAACCTAGTGTCTAAACAGGTCTTCAGGAGACACTTAGCATACAATGTTACAGACTTTACCTGGTCTGATCAGCTTGGTTCACTCATTGTGTTGCTAGTTGGTAAGAATTCCTTTAGGTACCATATTCCTCACATATTCTCTAAAAGATGATCAATTTGAGTCGATTACTTTCAATTAAACAAAAAGGAATCAAAGAACCAGGTTTGGTGGTGTGTGCCTGTAGTCCCAGCTACTCAGGAGGCTGAGGCAGGAGGGTTGCTTGAGCCCAGGAAATCGAGGCTACAGTGAGCTATGATAGCACTGTACTTCAGCCTGGGTGACCGAGTTAGACTTCATTTCTAAAGAAAGAAACTGAATGTGACGAGAGTTCCCTTTCCAGAAAGCAAAGACTTGACGTTATCCACAGGGAAGGTGTTGCTCAGAATGTATACACCAGTGCTGTTAAGTTTCCTTGGAAATTTAAATGATAATATGTCTATTTTCATTTTTAAGATGGTTCTGCCAGAATGTCTAGGCTCTGTCATCATATACTATGGTCTATGCAGCAGCACTTAATTACTTTAAAAACATTGTCAGAAGTTGAGGTTTGTTCATTGCTACGTCTATCAGCACCTGAGTCCTTCACAAGCTGGCTGTGGCAGTCGAAGCAGGAATCACTCTGGCCCTGACTCCTGTCCCAGCACTGATCCAAACGCCTGTTCCAGCGGCTCTAGCAGCTGGCCAGGCATGCACTCCAGCCGATAAAATATTCAGAGACAGACATATAGTTTTGAAAAACTCAGTAGTAGTGAATGAGTATCCATGTTAAATGTAAATAAATAAGCAAATTTACAAAGAGGGATGTATAGGATTAAATAAAGAACATGTGTACCCAGAAATGCTGTGAAAGGAAATTGAATGGTTATTATGTGCTGGCCACATTTCTCCCTTGGTAGTGTCCGGAAGGCTGAATTTCCTTAGCCCTGGTTTTCCTTGCGGGAAAAACCACATGCAATGGGTTCCAGTCTCTGTTTTTGCTGAAGAATGCCACACTCAGCATTATGTTTTTAGAAGTAATAACGTGCTCCACTCATTCGTTATTATTATTATTTTTTAAAATTTTGAAACGGAGTCTTGCTCTGTCACACAGACTGGAGTGCAATGGCACAATCTTGACTCACTGCAACCTCCACCTCGCAGGTTCAAGCAATTCTCCTGCCTCGGCCTCCAAGTAGCTGGGATTACAGGTATGCGCCACCACGCCCAGCTAACTTTTGTTTTTAGTAGAGACGGGGTTTCACCATGTTGGTCAGGCTGGTCTCGAACTCTTGACCTCACGTGATCCACCAGCCTCAGTCTCCCAGAGTGGTGGGATTACAGGCGTGAGCCACCGCGCCCACTCATTTGTTAATTTATTTGTGTAATATTTATAGACCTCCTACCATGCCCCAGGCACCTTACAGGGCACCGAGAATGCAACAGCGAACAAGACACAGGCCCTACCTTGGGGCACCTCAAGAGCCGGAGGGAGGGGCCGCGAGTGAAAACAGTGCACAGAGATGGAAGATGGGAGGGGCAATGGGGGAGCTTCACAGAGGAGAAGGCAAGGTGGGAACGTGGAACGTTGGTCACGGTCCGTGGCACGTGGAACGTTAGTAGCGTTCTGTGAAGTCTGCATCTTCAAATGCCCCAGCTCTGTGTAGTCTGATGAGAGAGGAGAATGGCCAGGCTTATGGACGGAGGCGAGTCAGAGAGGGAACGAGGATTTCTCAGGAGGAATGACAGGCGCGCAGCCCCTGTGGTGATCCCCACTTCCTGGAGAACGGGCCTTTCCTGGCCGTGCTGTGCCGCGGTCCCGGGGGACAAATGCGGGCGGACACCCCCTCCTGCGTGTGGCCGGGAGAAGAGCAGGGCACTTCCTTCCTGTGCCCCTCCCCTCTGCCGTCCGTCTGCCCCTCTCTGTTTTTACCTCGCTGCTCTCTTGCCCCTAAACTTTTCTCCCCCCCTCTGACTTCCGTCTCCATCGGTCAGTGCGCTCAGCGTGTCCGGCCCTCCCGCCTGTCTCTAAAAAAGACAAAAACCGAATGAGGAAGGAAAGTGACAGGATTTCCATTTCCAGAAACCCAAGTCTTGACTTTATCCGCAAGGGTAAGTGTCGCTCAGAACGCACTTTTCTTCTAGCATAGGGCATTCCCTTCCATTCGGGACCGCGGGGAGGAAAGGGGCTCGCGGGACCCCCTGTCTTTCACTTGGCTGTTCGGACTCTGCCATCTTCAGGACAGGGATGGCCCTGCAAGTGGATTCCACTCCGTTTCTTGCCTGCGGAGGATGAAGAAGCAAGGAGGGTCTCAAGACCGGAGCGCAGCCGTCGGGAGCAGCTCACTTGGAGGAGGAAAATGTTTTCTCTTAGGTATCCGCCCCCGCCTCTCTCTCTGCTCTGGGTGTGGCACTGGGTGGGGGGTCAGAGATACAAAGTGTCCAGGCAGCCAGAATGTCAAGCAAGTACACTGTTCCAAGGGCGGAAGGTTAAATAAGTATGCCCCACACAAAATACAATCGTGCCCACGGCGCTTGCAGGAATGAGCGGCTACCTTAGCCTAAGCCAGTTCCCAAAATAGGAATGCTCACTTGCTGGGAATTGGAGGAAAACCACGAATTCACTTCAAGGTATAACACCTTGGCTTGCCAGAAAATGGCTGTGAGTGGGCAAGGACGGGGGCATTAGGATTGGGGGCTTGGGGTTGGGGGCAGATCTGCTGAGAGAACTAATGACTTGAGTTGGAGGGAAAACAGGAATAAAAGACTTTGTATTCAATTTCCACTCCCTTGAAACACACTACCCTGTGGGAGCCATACATAATTAATGATATTACCGTGCAACAGTAGGACTACAGAGATACGCTAATATTGATGAATATTTTTTCATTTTTATTGCACTTTTCAAGTATGCCAAAAAACATTAAAAGTTCATAAAAGAAAATAATTTGGCTCCATCATGACTGATCTCATACCTGCAAACGAGTCCGTGGTACCACAAGCTTACCAGCCATCTGCGCTTATTGGGACAGCCCCATTTTTCACTATTTGTGGTCCCAGATATCTGGACGTTTCAGATAAACTTCCGGGTTTGAGTATTGGCTTTTACCAAAAGGAACAGACTCATGGGAGACTAATTCCCATTTGATTCCAGAAATACTTTGAGGAAGGAAGTAGACATGGGTAAATAAGATGCCGAGTTTGGCAGCTGATGAGTATTCATTATATCAACCAATACTGATTGACCTCTTTTTTTTTTTTTTGAGTCGGAGTTTCACTCATATTACCCAGGCTGGAGTGCAATGGTGCGATCTCGGCTCACCGCAACCTCCGCCTCCTGGGTTCAGGCAATTCTCCTGCCTCAGCCTCCTGAGTAGCTGGGATTACAGGCACGCACCACCATGCCCAGCTAATTTTTTGTATTTTTAGTAGAGACAGGGTTTCACCATGTTGACCAGGATGGTCTCGATCTCTTGACCTCGTGATCCACCCGCCTTGACCTCCCAAAGTGCTGGGATTACAGGCTTGAGCCACCGCGCCTGGCCTGATTGACCTCTTAAGCTTAAAATTTATCACTCACATTGTAGCTAACATTGCGTGGGCTACACAATAGCTGTGCTTTTGCTAGTTGGTGGCTCTGTTGCTATAGCCAACTGTGCAAATATTTTTTTGCTCAAAAGCTGCCATGTTTGGGAGGGAAATAGGTTTCTGGCCCTTTAATAAATAATTCTAGTTAGTCCTCTTCCATCCATCCCAAATCAATAGGAAGCACAGTCAAGAGGAACTCATCACCCAGTGTTGAAAGGTAGATTTGCGGAAGTCCACCCACGTGTGATAGAGACAGAATACTCAGCAAATATTTGCCGGGCTCCCCTGCAGGCTCAGCCCCTGCAGAGGGGAAGTGGACAAGCCTCAATTCTGGAATGAAGCTGCACGTTGAATGGGTAAAGCCCATGGTCGTAAGCAACCTGGTTCAATGACATGGAAGACAACTCTGCAGTCACCGGGACCGCGGTGGACTTTGTGTGGCTGGAAATGAACTTTTACGGTGCTAAATCACTGAGATTTCAGAATTTGTTTTTGCCCTAACATATCATCATTGCCTGCACACACTAGTAGACTGAAAAGCCACAAACCAATAAACATTGACTGTGCCCCTATTATATGCAAGAGGACACAGAAGTGAACTCCCTCCCAGAAGAATTCTTTCTCCATGGAAGGCTCTCACTCATCATTCACTGTTCCCAGGGGTGACTGATGACACCCCAAACTCTGAAGACTGGTGACAATCGAATTCAGGAGTATCTGTCACCCACTACTCATACTTTCTTGTGGAGGAAGCATTGTCTCTGACGCCAGAAACTCAAATTAGCTTTTGATATTTAATGTCATTTAATCTTGTCTGTTTACTTATTTAAAATAACTATGACAATCTTAGTTTGCAGTATGCATGAAAGTACATTTTGTACTTGATGGAAGATTAGTATCTCTCGAAACAGATCATCTGAAGTAATTTTAGACTAGTTTTCTTCCCAAATTAGGCTGCCTCAAGCCCTGCTGCTTCCATCACAAAACTTCCAAAGCACTCCCATTCTTGCAACTTCACCGTCAATGGGCTAAATTCAGAAATGAACCCTGACTTTTGATATATAGCAAGGACTGAGCGGGCAGACCAGAGAAAGTTAGTCACCTTTGAAAATCTCATCTGAGAGGCTTATTTACTTCATAATTCTTCTGAGTGAGGTACCTGAGGTAGTCTATTATACCTTCAGAAAGAAATAATGTTTTCTATTTTGTTGCTAAACTTACCATGGAACCTTAAATAAAGAATAGTGAAACTTTATTAGGGAAGGAAAGTAGGGAGAAGAGAGTGATTAATATACTCGGTTTTTCAAGTGCAAAGAAATTTCAGGGAGCTGTAAAGTTTGAGTATGTGTGTAACTTTTTATTTCCCCTTGATGTATGATTAGGTTTACTACCTCCTGATATTAACATTTACACACCAGCTATAGTAGCAACATATTTTACATTCGTTTGCAAATTAGTTTTCAATCCAGTATGTCTCTGGAAAGGGAAGCAAAATCTTGCTAAAGAATACAAACTAGCTCTTGTAAACCAGAATATGATATTTTTGACAGCAACTAAAGGGAAGAGAGAGAGAGATGAGAACTCAGGATTTGCTAAGCACGCAATATGGTGGGTGCTTGTTGCTGTAATACACATTTTATCCTTAATTCTCACTACAATCTGAAGACAGACATGATCTCCATTTTATAGATGAGGGTACTGAGACTTCAAGGAATATGGGTATTTCGTAAATTTAGCCTGCTGGTCCTGAGAGAGGCAGGCAGAGCTGGCGTGCAGACCTAACCTTTCTGAGCCCAGATTTAGTGTTTTTCCCATTCTGCCAGACTGGTCATGGGAAAATGCCCCGCTACAGCGCCATCTTCAAGTCATGCCTATTCCAACTGGCTCTCCAAAGACATTAGGGCATGCGTTTTCAATGGGGGCCATATTGTCCACAGTGGGGCAAAAATTGGTTCTTGGGAAGAGGCAGGGATCTTTCTCTTACTGTAAAGCACCAGTATAGTACACAAACAGATATCCAGCAGGCCTGTGCTATTGGCATCTCATGGAGGGGGTGATTAGGAACAAATGTGTCTAAAAAAGGCTGGTTATAGGGGTGCTAATGAAAACAAGGTTGACCACTGGGCAAAAGGAAGAGGGGAGGCCCAAGAGATGTGAGCGGCTGTTCAGAGGATTGCTGTATCTGCTGTTGGTCTGGGACCATCATGGGGAAATGACCTGGAGCCCCAGGTGCCTCTAGTTCTTTCTGAACATGGAAGTTCAGAGAAGGCGCAGACCACAGCCAATAAGTGGAATCTGTTGCTAGATCTTCATCCTGACCTTTTGTCCTCCAACTCCTTAGAAACTTCACTGGTAGATTAATCTCACACATGGCAATGGCAAAAAGGCTTCAAGGAAATGAACAGTAGCTCCTTTCCCTAAGCAGCTCGGGACACCTGAAGTGGAAACACTTTCTAGAGCAAGGATTCAAAGACCCTTCCATCTATCCAAGTCACAGCTCCCCTGGGGACACTATTGGTCTGGGATATGTGTGTTATTCCCCAAATGCTCTCCCGTAATTGGCACCAAGGGTGGGGGAGGTTGAAGGCTTTTCAGAAAATGAAGGTAATCATTAGGTCTACCTAAAGATTCTTCCACCAAAGTGGGGTTTGAGGCTTTACTCCTGTGAGCTCAGGGGTCCGTCTTGTCACTCATACAGGGGACTGAGGAAGTGGCTGCAATGACTGAATTCTTTTGTGTTACTTCTCTGCCCTTGACAGAGCAGAACCTGAGGCAGGGATCCTCTGGAATAACAGTGCCGCTCACCTCTCATTTTAAAATTACATCAGTGGGAGTCCTAGGAGACTTTTTTTTTTTTTTTTTTTTTTTAAAGCAAAAACCAGTAACTAAAGAACAGGGCTCCAATATCCTGTGTCTTCTCTGTGTTGTAACTGGGCATACCGTGTTTCCACTAACTTTTGTCTTTATCTTGAAGGAGGGAGAGGACTGTTTCAGATTTTAAAATGTGGGACAGAGGAAGAGCTATGCTAATAGTAGGAGGAAAACTATGCATTTAGGTCACTCACTAACGCGCTTAAAAGAAAATGTTTCCAGTGACAATAAATAATTGGATTTCTTACAGGGGGCACACAGTGCTTCAGATAACTCCTTTCCCCTTTATCTGGGTATTTGATGCCTGGTAGGAGGGAGCTGGGGAGAGACGCTTCACAGTGGATGGAGGGAGATAAAAGGGAAGGATCTGACAGTTGCCATTACCACCGTGCCGTACCGTTTACCTCAGCCAGGAGTCACTAACGCGCCAGGTCAGCCCTGGGGTCGAGGGCAAGACGAGGAGTTTACACAGCCACGTAGGGTAGCTGGCTGGCTGGGGGCATTCATCAAACTGTGACAGCAAACATGAGAAGAAGATTTGTTCAGGCAGAGAGATCAAGATAACAGTGCTTTCCTTGCAATGCTTCGGCACTGTGGTGGACGGGATGCTTTACATTGTGACATCAGCTCCTTCTGAGCTTTTGAGAAGGAGCCACACAATTAAGGGTGTAGTGAAATACCTGTTTCTTTGGAATTGAGCTCTTCCTAAGAATTTATTGTTTCACCAAAATGTCTTCTTCTGCACGAACTCCAAATGTGAGCTGGAAATTCTTCTTTTTTATTGTGCTAAAATATATATTACATAAAATTTACCATTTTACTGATGTTTCCTTGTACCATCCAGAGGCAGTAAGTACAATCGCATTGTTGTGCAACGATGACCACCATCCATCTCCTGAACTTTTTCATTAGCTCCAGTTAAAACTCCACACCTACCAGGTGCGATGGCTCACACCTGTACTCCCAGCACTTTGGGAGGCTGAGGAGGGCAGATCACAAGGTCGAGAGTTCGAGACCAGTCTGGCCAACATGGTGAAACCTCATCTCTACTAAACATACAAAAAAATTAGCCCAGGTGTGGTAGCACGTGCCTGTAGTCCCAGCTATTTGGGAGGCTGAGGCAGGAGAATCACTTGAACCCAGGAGGTGGAGGTTACAGTGAGCTGAGATTACACCACTGCACTCCAGCCTGGGTGACAGAGTGAGACTCCATCTCAAAACAACAACAACAACAACAATCCTCCGTACCCCTTGAACACTAACTCCCTATTTCTCCCTCCTCTCAGCCCCGGGCAACCACTGTTCTACTCTCTGTTTCTATGAGTTTGACTATTTCTAGGAACCTTATGAAAGACGAATTATACAACATTTGTCCTTTAGTGTCTGGCTTATTTCACTTAGCATGACGTCTTCAAGGTTCATCCATGTTGTAGCATGTATCAGAATTTCATTTTCCTCTGATTTAAAAACTGTGCTAAAATACACATGCATAAAATTGACCGTCTTACCATTTTTACGTGTATAGCTCAGTGGCATTAAATATATGCATCGTGTTATGCAACCATGACCACCATTCATCTCCATAACTTTTTTACCTTGTAAAACAGAAACTCTGTACCCATTAAACTCCCAATCCCCGCCTACCCCCAGCTCCTGACAACCACTATTCTATCCTTGTGTCTATGACATTGACAGCTCCTAAGTATTAATACATCATATCAGTGGAATCACACAGGATTTTTCTTTTTATGATTGGCTTAATTTGGTTAGCATAATGTCCTCAAGATTCATGTGTGTTGTGGCCTATGTCAGAATTTCTTTCCTTTATAAGGCTGTGGAATATTCCATTGTATGTATATACTACATTTTGATTATTCATTCATCCATTCATCAGTGGACACTTGGGTTGCTTCCAAATTTTAGCTATTGTGAACAATGCTGTTATGAACATGGGTGTGCAAATACCTTTTTGAGACTCTGCTTTTAGTACTCAGAAGTGAAACTGTTGGATCATACAGTAATCTAGTCTTAATTTTTTGAGGAACTGCCATACTGTTTCCTACAGGGACTGCACCATTTTACATTCCCACCAATAATGCACATGGTTCCAACCTCTCCACATCTTCACCAACACTTAGTATTTTCTGTTTGTTTGATAGTAGCCCTCCTAATAGATGTGAAGTGGTATCTTATAGTTGTTTTGATTTGCATTTTCTAAGGATTAGAGATGTTAAACATTTTTTCATATACTTGTTGGCTATTTGTATATCTTCTTTGATGAAATGTCCATTTAAGTCATTTAAGTTTTTTGCCTTTTTTTTTTTTTCTCTTTTTTTTTTTTTTGCGACAGAATCTTACTCTGTCATCCAGGCTGGAGTGCGTTGGCATGATCTTGGCTCACTGCAACCTCCACCTCCCAGGTTCAAGTGATTCTCCCACCTCAACCTCCCGAGTAGCTAAGATTACAGGCATGTGCCACTACACCCAGCTAATTTTTGTATTTTTAGTAGAGACTGGGTTTCACTATGTTGGCCAGCCTGGTCTCAAACTCCTGGCCTCAAGTGATCCACCCACCTCAGCCTCCCAAAGTGCCTAAGCCACTGAGCCCAGCCTTTTTTGCCTACTTTTGAGGTGGATTGTCTGTGTTTTAAAAATTGTTGTTGAGTTTCAGGAATTCTTAATATATCCTGGATATTAAGGATATATTAACTGGATGACTATCCAGTTTTCCCTGCACCATTTCTTGAAAAGACTATCTTTTCCCCATTGAGGGGTCTTGGCACCTTTGTAAACAAATCATTTGACCATAAATGTGCAGGTTTATTTCTGGGCTTTCTATTCAATTCCACCGGTCCATACTTCTGTCTTTATATTAGTACCATACTGTTTGATTATTATAGCTTTGTAGTAAGTTTTCAAATCAGGAAATGTGAATCCTTCAGCTTTGCTCTTTTTCAAGATTGTTTTGTCAGTTTGGGTCCCTTGAAATTTCATGAATTTTAGGATGGGTTTTTCTATTTCTGCAAAAAAAAAAAAAAGGGATTTTTGCAAAATAAAAAAAGGATTTTTAAAATAGAGATTGCTTTGAATAGTGTTGCTATCCTAACAATATTAAATCTTTCACTTCATGAACAAGTGAAAGTTTCCATTTACATATGCCTTTTAAATGTTCTTTCAGCAGCATTTGTAGTTTTCATTGTGCAAATCTTTTACCTTGTTGGTGAAGTTAATTCCCAAGTATTTCATTCTTTTTGATGCTATTGTAAATATTATTTTCACAATTTCCTTTTCAGATCATTTATTGTAAGTGTATAAAAATGCAACTGATTTTTTGCATGTTGAAAAGTCAACATGCAAAAGACACAAAGGTGTCTTGCTACTTTGTTGAATTAATTGATTAACTCAACTTTGTGTGTGTGGAATCTTTAGGGCTTTCTGCATATAAAATTATATCATTTGCAAAGATAATTTTACTTCTTCCTTTCCAGTTTGAATGTCTTTTATTTATTTTTCCTGAATGATTGCTCTGACTAGAACTTCCAGTATTATGATGAATAGAAGTGGAGAAAGTAGATATCTATGCTTTGTTTCTAATCTTAGAGGAATAGCTTTTAGTCTTTCACTGTTAAGTATGGTATTCACTGTGGATTTTCATATGTGGCTTTTATTATTTGGAGATACTTTTCCTCTATTCCAAATTTGTTTAGTGTTTTTATCATTAAAGGGTGTTAAATTATGTCAAATACTTGTTCTACATCAGTTGAGATGATCATGTGTTTTTGTTATTCATTCTGTTAATATGGCATATTACATTGATTGTTTTTCCTCTGTCCCCTTCTTTTTAGTAATATTTAAATTTTATTTTATTTTAAGTTCTGGGATACATGTGCAGAACATACAAGTTTGTTACATAGGTAAATGTGTGCCATGGTAGTTTGCTGCACCTGTCAACTCACCACCTAGGTATTAAGCCCCTCATGCATTAGCTGTTTATCCTGATGCTGTCCCTCCCCTTGTAGCACTGAGAAGAATGTACATTCTGTTGTTTTGGGGTGGAGAGTTCTGTACATATCTATCAGGTCCACTTGATCCAGAGCTGAGTTCAAGTCCTGAATATCCTTGTTAATTTTCTGTCTTCGTGATCTGTCTAATATTGACAGTGGGGTGTCAGAGTCCCTCATTATCATTGTGTGGGAATCTAAGTCTCTTTGTAGGTCTCTAAGAACTTGTTTTATAAATCTGGGTGCTCCTGTTTTGGGTACATATAATTTTATTATATTTATTATAGTTAGCTCTTCTTGTTGAGTTGATTCCTTTACCATTATATAATGTCCTTCTTTGTCTTTTTTGATATTTGTTAGTTTAATATCTGTTTTGTCAGAAACTGGGATTATAACCCCTGTTTTTTTCTGCTTTCCATTTGCTTGGTAAATTTTCCTCCATCCCTTCATTTTGAGTCTTTGTGTGTCTTTGCACGTGAGATGGGTCTCTTGAATATAGCACACCAATGAGTCTTGACTCTTTATCCAATTTGCCAGTCTGTGTCTTTTAATTGGGGCATTAATCCATTTACATTTAGGGTTGATATTGCTTTGTATGAATTTGATCTGGTCGTCATGATACTAGCTGCTTATTTTGCACACTAGTTGATGCAGTTTCTTCATAGTGTCTGCTTACCCATGTTTGCTTGGTGTTTGTTACTGTTTTTGTTTTTTAAAGTGTTTTAAGCTGTCTCCATGCCAAAGATAAGCCTGAAGTATATACTTAAGAGATCCTCAGGTCTTTCCTGAGCCTGTGCCTTTCCCTGGGCATGCATGGCCATTTTCTACTGTTTCCCATATATTCAGTTGCATTTAGTCATTGATGTCGGCTCCCAAATGAGAAAAATAAAAAGCAAAATGAAGGGGTCAGGGAGAATGTTGGCCCTTAAATCCCCTGAAAGTCACTTCAGCCAGAGGAGGAGGGATTTGCAGTAATGGAGGGCAATGCAAAAACAATGGCTGTCGCCTCTTTGTCTGCAGCTCTATAGTCAGAAATAGCAGTCAGTGATTAGAGCAATCAGTGGTTAGAGCACATATCCCTGATATTTGGAAGACAGGATCCTTTTTGCCTACTCTGGCTTCTATAAGCTGTGTGCAAGTTACTTTAGGAACATGTGGACATTTGCCTGTGATAGATCTGGCTTAAATTGGCTAAAATTAACATCAATTTACCATCCAAAGCCTCCTCTGGAAGTTGCAAGCCTTCAATAGACTCTAGAGTTCCAAAAGGATTATATCAGACAGATTCTCTCAGGGCAATTATTGTCTACATGGGGAGACAGAATCTTGGTGCTTCTTACTTTGCCATCTTCCCTTTCATTACTTTTTAAAAGTGAATAATATTTCACTGTGTATATTATATATACCACATTTTGTCTGTCCATTCATCTGTGGATGGACATTTGTGTTTTTTCCATCTTTTGGCTATTGTAAATAATGCTGCTATGCACCAATGGTGTATAAGTATCTATTTGAGTTCCTGCTTTCAGTTATTTTGGGTATATACTCAGAAGGGTAACAGTTGGATCATATTGTAATTCTATGTTTAATTTTTAAGGAACTACAGTATTTTCCCCACCCCCATTTTTGTACCTTAAATCTGTTGCTTTTAATTGAGCATTACATTAAAATATTTTTTGAGCATAAAATGATTCTGTAGATTGAATATTTAAAATAGATTATACTTTTTACAATGCCATTGATTGCCAAATCTAGTCTCTAAACAATAGCTATCTGGATAGCCAGTTAGCAGGTGAGAGATATCCAGTGAGCACTGTTTCTTTGAAGGACCCTATTTCAGTGAAATAATGTGAGTAGTCTTAAATGTTAAACCATAGACAGTAAAAGAGTAGATATCATTAACCTAGATATCTCCAAATAAAAAATAAAATTTCCAACCAAACAAGAAACCCTATGAACTCCTAATTCAGTTAATTGATACTCGATTTCTTGAGTCTTTGTAGTAGTGATAGTTCAAGGAGACTTAGGAGACCTGGATTCTCACCCTGATCTAGTCACAAACTTGCTGTCTGACTTTAAGAGAATCTTTTAGCCTCTCAGAGACACAGCTTCCCTAAGGACATTTGAGCTCTTTCTCTAAGTTAACTTAGGGCTTTATAATTTTGTGATTCAGTACTTTAGCACTATGCTGTTGTTAAACACCGATGACTCCTTCTAATTCTGGCTTATTTAAAGAATCCAATAATTTGGCTGAGCATGGTGGCTCGTGCCTATAATCCTAGCACTTTGGGATGCTGAGGTGAGACGATCACTTGAAGTCAGGAGTTCGAGACCAGCTTGGGCAACAAAGCAAGACCTTGTCTCTACAAAAAAAAAAAAAAATGTTTTTTAAGTTAGCCAGACATGTAGCTCCTGCAGCCCCAGCTACTCAGGAGGCTGAGGCAGGAGGATCCCTTGAGCTTAGGAGTTAGGGGCTGCAGTGAGCTGTAACTGTGCCACTGTACTCCAGCCTGGGTGACAGAGTGAAACTTGCATCTCTAAAAAAAAAAAAAAAAAAAAAATCAGTGATTTCCAAGAAACCTGTAATAATTCCTAAGTGTTTTGTTCCTGGTTACTAGAAGCTTCCCACTCAGTTATGGAGGACTTCTGGTTGCAGTAACATTTGAGCAGCTCTACTGGGTACTTGTAGCTTTGCCCGTTTGCTCAGGGGTTGTGAATTCTCCTCGTGATACCTCTCTCAACATTATGAGTCCTGAAAAGCAACCTTGAAAAGAAGAAGACACTGGAGACCTCTCAAAGGTGGGGCAGGTCCATTGTATGTCTGTAATAGACTCTATGAAGATAGCAATTTCCCTGCAATTAAAATTAAGTGCAGAAAATAAGATTTCTTTGCAGGTACATTTTATTTGCATAGAGTCACAGGCTACTTTTCCTTCAAAAGCTACTGTGACATAAATATGATTTCTTCCATTGTTATGATAAAGTAATTTGAACATTGAGCCTTAAATTCCAAGTTCAAATAGTTGCTTATGGTTGTTGCTATTATTGGAGTATGTGAAGACTGCCAAAGTTTCTAGAGGCTGTTGGGAAAACCTGCTGATGAGAGTTTTTATTTGCCAGAAAGGAAAAAAAAACCACTAGTGTTAAAGTGCACTTTCTAATTAGCCAAAGTCTTGGCCAGGCTTGTATTGGCAAAAGCTGATCCTGTGAAATCTGGAATGTGCCATTCAGGTCCCTCAATCCTGTGATGGATTCATTTGTTCAAAATGGCAGACTCCTATTCAAGTTTTGTTTCTGATGTTGCTTAACTTTATATGATGAGTAGTATATTAGTCCGTCCTCACACTGCTAGTAAAGACATACCCAAGACTGGGTAATTCATAAAGGAAAGAAGTTTAATTGACTCACAGTTCCTCATGGATGGGGAGGCCTCAGGACAATCATGGCAGAAGGGGAAGCAAACATGCCCTTCTTCACATGGCAGCATCAAGGGGAAGTGCCGAGCAAAAGCAGGAAAAGCTCCTTATAAAACCATCAGATCTTGTGAGAACTCACTCACTATTAAGAGAACAGCATGAGGGTAACCTCCCCCATGATTAAATTACCTCCTATTGGGTCACTCTCACAACATGTGAGGATTATAGCAACTACAATTCAAGATGAGATTTGGGTGGGGACACAGCCAAACCGTATCAGGTAGAATGACTTCAGGCCATTCCTAATTTCTGTGATGATTAAGAAAGACAGCATAGTAATGTGTCCCCAGCATTAGGGAAGTAATGAGATGACTAAATAATAAAACTACACTACTCTTGTTAAGGAGGTATTTAATTGTGTTACACTGAAATTTAAAATGCTACAAAATGTATAAACATATGTGTATGATATAAAGACTAGTGTGCCAATATATCCATCACCCAAATGAAAAAATAGAATATTACTAGTATTTTGGAAGCCCCCATGTGCCTTTGTCCAAGCATTCTACTGTCTCCAACATTCTACTGTCACTCTGTTGAGTAATGGTTTAGATGAGAATCACCTGGAGAGCCTTTGAACCATATTGATATACTGATGCCAATTCTATTACACATTAGAATGAGGAGAGTCCAGGAATATGTGTGTGTATGGGTGTGTGTGTGTGTGTGTGTGTGTGTGTGTGTGTGTGTATAAAGTTTTGATTATAATGTGCAGCTAAGGATAAAGCCACTGCACTAAAAAACTTGTTCTCAAATTATACTGTGCATACAGATCACCTATAAATCCTGTTAAAATGCAGCCCATAAAATCTACCCTCTTAGCAAATTTCCAGTATACAAGACAATGTTATTAACTATAGTTCTCATGGTGTATGCTACATCTATAGACTTTTTTATCCTTTGTAACTTTCAATCCTTTGGCTTACATCTCTCATTTCCTCGCCCTCCTTCCACTCCCGGAAACCACCTTTCTACTCTGTTTCTATGTGTTCGACTTTTTAAAAAAGATTTCAACTATGCATGAGATTATGCAGTATTTATCTTTCTGTGCCTGAATTATTTCAATTAGCACAGTCTCATCCAGGTTCGTCTGTTATCTCAAATGTAAGGATCTCCTTTCATTATATGTATAGATTTCATGTGCTTTTGAGAGCTTGTTTGGGGGTTCTAGCAGGGGAGCGCAGCTACTCGTATACCCTTGACCGAAGACCGGTCCTCCTCTATCGGGGATGGTCATCCTCTTCGACTGAGCGTGCAACTTCGGGAGGGACGCACATGGAGCAGTGAGGGAGGAAGGGGACACCCACCTAGCCTGCCAGATCAGCCGAATCAACCCTGGCGATCAATGGGGTGACAGATCTTGCAGCCAGATCGCCCTCACATCTGATTTCATGGGCTTTTACCACAAAAACAGGAACCTATATGAGATGCTGAGGGTATTAATTTGCTTGAATGTAGTAATCATTTCACTGTGTATATTTATGTCAAAATGTCATGTTATGCACCTTTTATATAAGCAATTTTTTTTTTTTTTGAGACGGAGTTTCGCTCTTGTTGCCCAGGTTGGAGTAGAATGGCACGATCTTGGCTCACTGTAACCTCCATCTCCCAGGTTCAAGACATTCTCCTGCCTCAGCCTCCCGAGTAGCTGGGATTACAGGCGTGAGCCACCACGCCCGGCTAATTTTGCATTTTTACTAGAGACGGGGTTTCTCCATGTTCGTCATGCTGGTCTCAAACTCCTGAACTCAGGTGATCAGCCCTCCCTGGCCTCCCAAAGTGCTGGGATTACAGGCGTGAGCCACTGCGCCTGGCCTCAGCAATTTTTTAAAAGGTAAAATAAAATGCAGCCCATGAAGGTTTTGAACATCCTTTGGTAGGTTTTATCCTAAGTATTATGTTTTTATTATGATTGTAAATGATATGTTTATGTTGCAATACCTTACAATATTGGTTTTTGTGAATTGATATTATTTAGCAAACATGCTATACAATTTTAATAATTATGATAGTTTTTTTACAGATTAATTTTCTTTGTAGACTGTTGTATCACTTTGGAAATAATGACAACTTTGTTCCTTTCTATTCGATTCTTCCATGTTTCTCTCTCTCTCTCTCTCTTTTTTTTTTTTTTTTGGTTTTCTCAATCATGGTTAGGCTTTCCAAACAATCTAGAGAAAGGGTGATAGAGGATATTCTTGTTGTATTTCTGCTCTTAAAGAGAATGTTTTCAACATTTCATAATTACTTATGATGTCTTCTCAGAGTTTTTTTTTTTTTTTTGAGGATGTCTTTTACAGAGAAAGTCATAAAAGCATAAATGCATAGAATAAAAAACGTAGTTCCAGTGAAGAGAATCAACCCAGCCAAAGGTTGGGCCTTTCAGAAGACTAATAAAGTAGACAACAGTGAGATGTCTTTTATAAGAAAGTTGTTTTCTATTCTCAGCTTGCTGAATTTTTATCATAAATGGACATTGAATGTTATCAAATGATGTTTCTGCATTATTTAATTTTCACCTTTAAAAATCTATTACAGTGGTGAATTACATTAATTGACCTTGAATTCCCAGGATCAACCCAATATGTTAATCAACAGAGTGTTATCTTTAGACATTTTACATTTGGTTGCTTATATTTTGTTCAAGATTTTTAAATCTATGTCAGGCTAGCCTCACACTCTCTTTTCCATCCCCTGGAAAAAACTGAAATTGTTTGTTTCTTGACTATTTGGTCAAGCTAGAACTAATCACTTGAATCTGTTGTTTTTTGTGTCACCAGACTTTAATTTAATATAATTAATTTATTTGTTTTCGAGATGGAGTCTTGCTCTGTAGCCCAGGCTGGAGTGCAGTGGCATGGTCTCGGCTTGCTGTAACCTCTGCCTTCCAGGTTCAAGTGATTCTCCTGCCTCAGCCTCCTGAGTAGCTGGGATTACAGGTGCCTGCTGCCACATGTGGCTAATTTTTGTGTTTTTAGTAGAGACGGGGTCTCACCATGTTGACCAGGCTGCTCTCAAGCTCCTAACACTGTGATTTGCCTGCCTAGGCCTCTCAAAGTGCTGGGATTACAGGCCTGAGCCACCTCTCCTGGCCACACAAGACTTTTAAATTACAGATTTAGTTTTTAAAATATTTTTATATATTATATATTTTATATGACTGACTTTTTCTAGGTTTGTATGTTAGTTTGCTAGGACTGCCATAACAAAGTGCCACAAATTGCGTGGCCGAAAAAACAGAAATGTGTTTCCTCACGATTCTGGAGGCTGGAAGTCCGAGATGAAGGTGTCGGCAGGCTTGGCTTCTCCTGCGGCTGCTCTCTTTGGCTTGTAGTTGGCCATCTTCTTCCTGTGTTGTCACTCGGTCTTTCCTCTGTGTGTATCTATGTCCTTATCTCCTTTATGATATCGGTCCTATTGGATTTCGGCCCACCCTAATGATCTCATTTATCCTTAATGTCCTCTTTAAAGACCCTATTGTCAAATACAGGCATATTCTGAGGAACAAGGGGTTAGGACTTTAACATATGGATTTGGAGGGAACACAGTTCAGCTCATAATAGGATGTATTCATTTCCTCTAGGTTTTCAAACTAATTGTCTCAAATTAGTTCATATCTTATAATCTGTTTACTCTCTCCAGCCTCTAGAGATATGTGCATATTAATTCTTAATTAGTTTATATATCTCTCTTTCTCTTTCATTAATCTTGCTGTTGTCTATTTTATGAGTCTTGTCAAACACCAAATTTTTAGCTTTGTTGATTCTCTATCTTGGAACCATGTTTTTTATTTTATGCATTTCTGCTTTTATATTTATTATGTTGTTTCTTCTACTTTTGGGGAATTATTCAGCTATTTTTTTCTAACTCCATAAATTGGATGCTTAGGTCATACGTTTGAGACTTACTTCTTTTTCAATATAAGCATTTGAGGCTATAAAACTTACTCCCAATACCACTATATCTCATATATTTTTGGTATGTACTAGTTTATTATTGTTCTATTCTAAATATCGTATAATTTCCATTAGTCTCTCTCTTCTGTGAAACTCTTTAGAAGTGTGTTTTGTATCTCTAAAGATATGAGGATTTTATACCTTTTTTGTTATTGATTTCCAATGTAATTGTCTAGTGCCCAAATAAGATATTCTGAATAATACCAACCTGCTGGAATTTATTGAAGTTTTCTTAAAGCCTAGCATGTGGTCACTTCTTTAAATGGGTAAATATATACTTGGAAAATAATATATATTCTGAGAGAGAGAGCAAGCGAATCATACATCATGATTGTCTATTGTGCTATTCTAATTTTTTACATTATTACTGGCAATCTATTTCTACTAATTACTGAAACAAATGTTAGATAATCTTCAACTATGATAGCAGATTTGTTAATGTCTCTTGTAGCTGTCAATTTTTTACTTGATGTTATTTGAAACTATATTATTAGTTGTATAAATGTTGAGAAATGTATCTTCCTAATGAATAAACTCTTTATCATTAGGTATAATATATGTCTAATATTACCTAGAATTATTTTGGTTACATTTACCTGGCATATCTTTATTCACTTTTTTGATTAAAATACTTTTTTTAATAGACAAAAGCCTTGCATCGTTGCCCAGACGGATTGCAGTGGCACAATCATAGCTCACTATAACTTCAAACTCCTGGGCTCAAGCAAACTTCTTGCCTCAGCCTCCTGAGCAGCTGGGACTACAGGCATGTACCACCATGCCTTGCTAATTTTTTTTATTTTTGATTTTTTAGTAGAGATAGGGTCTCACTATGTTGCCCAGGCTGGTCTCAAACTCCTGATCTCAAATCATCCTCCTTCCTCAGCCTCCGAAAGGGCTGGGACTACCAGCATGAGCCGCTATGCTTAATCTGTTTTTTAAAATAAAATTACTGCACCCTTATGTTTTAGATAAGCCTTTTATAAATAGCATATATCTTGATTTCGTATATTTTTTCCAGTTTAACAGTATTTGTCTTTTAATTGGCAAGTTTCACTTAAATATTTTTCTATTTATATTTGGATTATTTTATTGCATCTTGTCACATATTTTCTATTTGTTCTGCCTTTATTCTTTTTCTTCTCTTTTCTTCTTTATGAATTATTTATTTTATTTTTCCTCCTGTATTAGTTTAGAAGTTATATTCTGTATTTGTATTATTTTAGCAGTAACTTTAGTTACTTAAAATGCATGGTTAACAGTCTAAAATTAATTACTAACTTTACCTTCTAATAAACAAACACAAGTTCTTATAATGCTTTAACCTTGATTAGCCTTCCAACTTCTACAATATTTCTGTCCAGTATTTTTACTATTATTTTTACCCTAAAAATATTCTTACTTTTATTTTTAACCTATAAACATTCTTACTGTTTTATTCTCAGTATTTATTTATATTTACCTGATATTTGCCAGTATCTTTGCTCATCATTCCTTGAATCTCAGACCTTCCTTTTGAGCTAATTTAACTTTTTCTTGTCCTTAAAATTTTCTTTAATATGATTCTCCTAGAATCAAGTTCAGCTTTTGTTTGCCTGAAAAGGTCTTTATTTTACCCCTCTTCTTGAAAGATTGTTTTTCCAAGAACATAATTCTAGGTTGACAGATATTTTCTCTCAGCATGTTGAAAATATGGTTCCACTGTCTTTTGAGTTACATTGTTGATGCCGAGAAGTCATAAGTATAATTGCCATTCCTGATTCATCTTTTCTCCCTGTCCTGATTCATCTTTTCTCCCTGATTGCTTTTATTATATAGTCTTCTCTTTTTCTTTGGTGTTCTGCAAATTTGGTGAGAGAGGATATCTGAGAGAGGACATCTTTGCCTGGTTCCTGATAAGGGGGGAAGCCTTTCACCTTTCACCATTAAGTATGATGTTAGTGGTTAACGTTTTTGTAGATGCTGTTTATCAGATTGAGGACGTTCTCTTCTATTCCTAGGTTGAAGAGTACTTTTATCATAAATGGGTGATAAATTTGGTCAAAGATATTTTTAAAAATCGATTGAGATGATTGTATGTTTTATATTCTTTATTATTTTAAAGGACAATGATAAAAAATAATATAATTTATTATTAATATTAATATTATATAATAGGATATATTATATATAATAATTATATAGTAACATATTAATATGTAATAATAATGATCATTTTAAAAGGTGAATTACATTGATTTTGGAATGTTAAACTTATCTTGCTTTCCTGGGATAAATCTCATTTGTTCATAGTACATTGCTGTGTTTTTGTTTGTTTGTTTGTTTTTGAGACAGAGTCTCACCCTGTTGTCCAGGCTGGGGTGCAGTGGTGTGATCTCAGCTCACTGCATCCTGTGTCTACCAAGCTCAAGCAATTCTCCTGCCTCAGCCTTTCAAGTAGCTGGGACTACAGGTGTCCACTACCATGCCCAGCTAATTTTTGTATTTTTAGTAGAGATGGGGCTTCACCACATTGGCCAAGCTGGTCTCGAACTCCTGACCTCAAGTGATCCACCTGCCTCAGGCTCCCAAAGTGCTGGGATTGCAGGTGTGAGCCACTGCACCTGTATGGCCATATTGCTGTATTTTCAATTTTCTAATTTAAAAGCATTTTTTTCATTTGTGTTTGTGACAAATATTGATCATAATTTTGTTTTCTTATAAATTTTGTTATCAAGGCAATGCTCGTCTAATAAAATTATTGAGATATATTCAATTTCTTTAATGTGACTAGTCAGATTTTTATTTCTTCTTGTATCTGTTTTGGTAATTTATGTGTTTCAAGACATTCGTCTACTTCGTCTAAGTTGTAATTATAAATTTCTATTTGTATTATTCTTTTAGTTTCTGTAGGAACTGTAGTGATGTTCCCTCTTTCATTCCTGATATTATTGATCTTGATTTTTGTATTAGCCTGATAGGGCGGCAATGACAAAACACCACAGACTGTGTGGCTTAAACAACAGAAATTCACTTTCTCACATTTTTGGAGGCTAGAAGTCCAAGATGAAGGTACCATCAGTGTCGGTTTCTGGTAAGCCTCTTGTTTTCCTGGCTTGTGCCCAGCCACATTCTCACTGTGTCCTCACATGGTTTTTCCTGTGTGTGTGCACACAAAAAGCGATCTATGGTGTCTCCTCCTCTTCCTGGAATAGAACCCCACCCTTATGATCTCATGTAACCTAAATTACCTTCTTAAAGGCCCTGTTTCCAAACACCACCACACTGGGGGCTAGGGATTTAACTTAAAAATCTGGGGGGAACACAATTCATTTTATCACATTCTGCCCTCTGGCCTCCCAAAACTTATGCCTTTTTTTTCTTTGCATGCAAAATACATTTATCCTCTACAAGAGCCTCAAAAGTCTTAACCTATTTCACATCAATTCCAAGTCCAAAATTTCATCTAAATATCATCTAAATCAGATATGGGTGAGACTCCAGGTATGATTCTGTGAATCTGTAAAACAGACAAGTTATGTGCTTCCAAAATATGATGGTGGGGCAGGCATAAGATAGACATTTCCATTTCAAAAGGGAGAAACTGGAAAGAGGAAAGAGGTTATGGGCTCCAAGCAAGTACAAAACCTAGCAAGGCAAATTTATGAGATCTTGGGGCTCAAGGATGATCCTCTTTGCCTGGATGCTCTGCTCTCTGGGCCCCGTGGCACATCAGTATCACCCCAAAGGACCAGATTGCGGCTCTGCCACCTTGGCTCTGCACAGAGACCCCATCCCTGAGGCACTGGGTAGGGACAGGCTGGTCCACTGAAACATGAGAGGCAGCCCTACCTCTGAAACTGAGGAGGTAACAGCTGTGCGCTCTGATCCTGTGATGGGAGTGGAAACCTTAGTAATCTGTAAGTCATCTTTGGAGTCATTCTTCCCTTTTCTTGAAAGAGAAAGCAAGCTCTCAGCCAAATAGCTCTACTGTCTCATCATGTAGAATCCCAAGAATCCAAAAGCCTGTTTTTAATTTCATCCCATCTCTGTTCTCTTTGTTCCAAACTGGCAGCCTTTATGGCTTTTGATGAAATGGCTGATTAACTTCATGGTTAATCTCTTTATGGAGTGATTGCATAGTCACACTTTTGGCATTCTTTCCAAAGCACACTTTCTTATTTTTTGAAATATGGATAGGTTGAGAATTTCCCAAAATTTTAAGTACTGTTTCCTTTTTGCTTAACAATTCATTCTTCAGTTCATCTCCCTCCTCTCACATTTTACTATAAGCATTAAGGAGAACCCAAGCTGAACCTTCCACATGTTGCTTAGAAATCTCCTAAGCTAGATATCCAAGGCTACCACTCACAAGTTCTACCTTCCACAAAACACTAGAACACCATTGAGACAAATTCTCTGCCACTTGGATTTTCTTTCCTTCAGTTTCCAATAACATGTTCCTCATTGGTGTTTGAGACCTCACCAGAAGCATTAAAAATTTTTTTTACATATGTTATTGGGCTACATGTGGTATTTGGTTACATGAGTAAGTTCTTTAGCAGTGATTCGTGAGATTTGGTGCACCCATCACCCAAGCAGTATACACTGCACTTTAATTGTAGTGTTTCATCCCTCATCCCCTCTCACCCTTTCCCCCAAGTCTCCAAAATCCAGGTCACTGCAAATGCCTTTAATTTATTCCTTTTTACTGCCTGTAGGATTACAGGCATGACTCACTGTGCCCAGTCAATTCTGTATTTTTTAAGTGGAATATTTAGGTCATTTATATTCAATGTTAGTATTGAGATGTAAGGTACCATTGCACTCATCATGCTATTTGTTGCCAGTATACCTTGTTTTTCACTTTTGCTGTATTTTGTTTTATAGGTTCTGTGTGGTTTATGCTTTAAAGAGGTTCTGTTTTGGTGTTTCCAGGATTTATTTCAAGATTAAGAGCTCCTTTTAGCAGTTATTGTAGTGGCGGCTTGGTAGTGGTGAATTCTCTCAGCGTTTGTTTGTATGAAAAACAATGTATCTTTCCTTCATAGATGATGCTTAATTTCACTGGATCCAAGATTCTTGGCTGATAATTGTTTTCTTTGAGGAGGCTGAAGATAGGGCCCCAATCCCTTCTAGCTTGTAGGGTTTCTGCTGAGAAATCTGCTGTTAATCTGATAGGTTTTCCTTTATAGGTTACCTGGTACTTTTGTCCCACCGCTCTAAAGATTCTTTCCTCTGTCTTAACTTCAGATTCCTGGTGACAATGTGGCTGGGCGATAACCTTTTTGCAATAAATTTCCCAGATGCTCTTTGCGCTTCTTGCATTTGGATGTCTAGGTCTCTAGCAAGGCCAGGGTTCAATTATTCCCCCAGATATGTTTTCCAAACTTTTAGATTTCTCTTCTTCCTCAGGAACACCAATTATTTTTAGGCTTGGTTTAATATAATCCCAGACTTCTTAGAGGCTTTATTCAGGCTTTCCTTTTCTTTTTTTTTTTTTTTTTTTTTCATCTTTGTTGGCTTGGGTTAATTCAAAGACCTTGTCTTCGAGCTCTGAATTTCTTTCTTCTACTTGTTCAATTCTGTTGCTGAGACTTTCCAGAACATTTTGCATTTCTACAATTGGGCACAGTGTTTCCTGAAGTTTTGATAGTTTTTTCTTTATGCTGAATTTCCTTGCTTTGCCTTTCTCTGATGCCTTTCTGATTAGCTTAATAACTCAACTCCTGAATTCTTTTTCAGGTAAATGAGGGATTTCTTTTTGCTTTGGATCCATGCTGGGGAGTTAGTGTGATTTTTTGGAGATATTAAAGAGCCTTGTTTTGTCATATTATCAGAGTTGGTTTTCTGGTTCCTTCTCATTTGGGTTGGCTCTGTCAGAAGGAAGGTCTAGGGCTGAAGGAGGTTGTTCAGATTCTTTTGTCCCACAGGGTGTTCCCTTGATGTAGCACCCCCACCTCCTTTTCCTATGGATGTGGCTTCCTGTGAGCCAAGCTGCAGTGATTGTTCTCTCTCTTCTGGGTCCAGCTACCCAGCAAGAGAGTCCTGTGATGTGAATCATCTATGGGTCTTTCAGCTGTGGATACCAGCACCTGTTCTGGTGGAAGTGGCAGGAGGGTGAAATGAACTCTGTGAGGGTTCTTAGCTTTGGTGGTTTAATGTTTTATTTTTGTGCTGGTTGGCCTCCTGCTGGGAGGTGGTGCTTTCCAGAGAGCATCAGCTGTGGTAATATGGAGAGAAGCTGGTGGTGGGTAGGGCCCTAGAACTCCCACAAGTATATGCCCAGTATATGCCCTTTGTCTTCAGCTACCAGGATGGGTAGGGAAGGCCCATCAGGTGGGGGCAGGGCTAGGTGGGTCTGAACTCAGACTCTCTTTGGACAGGTCTTGCTGTGACTGCTGTGGGTGATGGGGGCGAGGTTCCCAGGTCAATGGAGTTGTGTACCTAGGAGGCTTATGGCTACCTCTGCTGAGTCATGTAGGCTGTCAGCAAGGTGGGGGAAAGCTGGCAGTCACAGGCCTCACCCAGCTCCCACTCAATCTGAAGGGCCAGCCTCACTTCCACTATGCTCCCCAACAGCTCTGAGTCTGTTTCGAGGCAGTGGGCAAGCAGGGCTTGAGAACTTGCCCCAGGCTACCTGCATCCCAGCTGTGAAAGAAAAGAGCTTTGGTTCTTCCTCTGCCTGTGAAATCTGCACACTGAATTTACACCCTCTCCCTAGTTCTGGCCAGGGAGCTTGTCACCAGGTTCAAATTGTTACAAAGTTCAGCGGGAGATTTCCTTCTCCCTGTGGCATTTTCCCTGTGCCTCTGGCCACTCTCCCGAAGGATTCCTGTGGTGCCAGGCAGGAATGGCCTGCTAGGTGACCCAGCGAGCTCCCAGGGCCTTTCCTGCTACTTCCTCTATCCCTGTATTTTGCTCATCTCTCTAAATTGACTCAGCTCCAGTAAGGTCAGAAAGTTATCCTACAAACTAGACCTTCAGTTTCCCCAGTGGTGGGTTGTGTTTGGGGTGGAGTATCTCCCTTTCCCACTTCCACAATTTGGGCACTCATAGTATTTGGGGTGTATCCTGGTCCTGTAGGAGCAGTCCACTTTCTTCAGAGGGTCTGTGGGTCCTCTCAGGATGCTGGTTTGTTCTTGCAGTCATTCTGGAGTGAAAGTTGATGATGTGAGCCTTCACACGCTGCCCTGTCTGTCAGAGTTGGAGCTGCAATCTAATCCTGCCTGCCATCCACCATGATGATCTCTTTCTGATCAGAGGCATATTTAATGTCCTATTTCTATTAGCATTCTACTCATGATGATATATATTTTCTAAGATGATAAAGGCTTTCACTTTCTGTACAGCTATCCTCACTTCTTCTTGAGCTCTCACCAGAATCACTGTAACATCCTTATTTTTACTAAAGTCTTTCCATGGCAATTTAGGCTTTTTCTAGCATGCACCTCAAAGCTCATTCAGCCTCTGCCCATTATCCATTTCCAAAGCCACTTCCACATTTTTAGATGTTTGTTACAGAGGCACTCCACCTCTTGGTACTGAAATATGGATTATCATTATTATTATTATCAGCTTGGGCTGCTGTAACAGAATACCACAGACTGGATGGTTTAAATAACAGAAACTTATTTTCTGACAGTTCTGGAGACTAGAAGTTCAAGATCAAGGTGTCAGAAATTTTGGATCTGGTGAGGGCTCTCTTGGCTTGCCAAGTGCTGCCTTCTCACTGTGTCCTTCTAGGGCCTTTCTTTATGCATGTGTGGAGGAGGAGAGAAAGCTCTGGCATCTCTTCCTCTCTTCCTCTTCCTTTAAGGACACTAGTGCTATTGGTTTAGGGGCTCAATCTTTTTTTTTTTTTTTTGTGACAGAGCCTGGCTCTGTCGCCCAGGCTGGAGTGCAATGGTGCGATCTCTGCTTACTGCGACCTCTGCCTCCCGGGTTCAAGCAATTCTCCTGCCTCAACCTCCCAAGTAGCTGGGATTACAGATGCGTGTCACCATGTCTGGCTAATTTTTGTACACAGCCTCAATCTTATGACCTAATTTAATTATTTCCTTAAAGGTTCTATCTCCAAATACAGTGGCACTGGGGATGAGGGCGTTACCATCTGGGTTTTGGGAGGACACAGTTTGGCCCAAATAGTTTTCTGTCCTTTTTCTTTTTCTTTTTGGCAATTTGACTATAGGTTTATCAACTTTGCTGATTTTTCAAAGAACCAACTTTGGGATTCATTAATGTTCTCTATTGGATGTCAATTTCTATTTCATCGATTTATACTCTTATCTTTATTATTTCCTTTCGTCTACTTGCTTTCCATTTAATTTGCCTTCTACAGTGGTCCCCCTTGTCCACAGTTTTATTTTCCACAGTTTCAGTTATCCATGGTCAACAACAGTGGTCTGAAAATATTAACGAGAACATTCCAGAAGTAAACACTTCCTATGTTTTAAACTGTGCGCCATTCTGAATAGCACGATGAAGCCTCCCGCTGTCCTGCTCTGTCCTGCCCAGGATGTGAATCATCCCTTTATTCAGTGTATCTCAGCTTTATATGCTGCCTGCCTGTTAGTCACTTGGTAGCTGTCTCAGTTCTTAGATTGACAGATCACAAGATGATGGGTGAGTGTGGTACAATGGCATATTTTGAGAAAGAGAGCGAGAGACCACATTTACATGACTTGTATGAGAGTATATTCCTGTAATTGTTCTGTTTTACTATTAGTATCTGCTGTTAAACTCTGACCGTGCCTAATTTATAAATTAAATTTTCTCATAGGTTTATATGTATAGGTAAAAACAGAGTACGCATAAGGTTTGGTATTATTCACAGTTTCAGGCATGCACTGCAGAAGGTGGTGTGTGGGGTCATAAAATGTGTCCTCTGTGGAGAAGAGGGGGCCACTATATTTCTAGCTTCTTATTGACTGATTTTTCTCCTGGTTTGCAGCCACTCTTTTCTGCTCTTGCATGTCTAGTAATTTTTCTTGGATGCTGAAAATTTTGGATAGCATGTTGTTCATGTCTCGGTTTTGCTAAATTTCTTCAAAATGTGTTGACATTTATTTTGGCAGGTAGTTAAGAAACTCACAGTTCAGCTTCACCTATTGGGGCTTGTCTCAGGCTTTGCCGGGGTAGGACAATCGTCCTCACTCTAGACCTAGGTGAGCTCTGTATCTAAAGCATCATCCTACTGATGCCCTAGATGTTAGTGAGGTTTTTCTGCACTGGTTGGCGTGGGGTTTTTATTTTTGTTTTTTGAGATGGTGTTTCTCTGTTACCCAGGCTGGGGTGCAGTGGTGCAATGCAATCTTGGCTCACTGCAACCTCTGCCTTGGGGCTCAAGCAATCTTCACTGCTTAGCCTTCCAAGTAGCTGGGTCTGCTGGTGCATACCACCACACCTGGCTAAGTTTTATATTTTTAATAGAGATGGGGTTTGACCCTGTGGCCCAAACTGGTCTTGAACTCCTGGGCTCAAGTGATCTGCAAACCTTGGTTTCCCAAAGTGCTGGGATTACAGGTTGAGCCACTGTGCCTGGCTGGCATGTTTTGATTATCTCTCAGCTCAGTGTGAGCTCTGAGAATTGTTTGGCTTACAGCTTCCAAGGAGACCCTTGCCGGGCCTATCCATGGACATATTAATATCCAGCAATAGACTCAAGGGAATCCCTCTGCTGATTTCCGTATCTCTTTATCTGGTTGCATCCTGCCCCTCAGTATTCCACCTGGCAAATGCCTGCTACTTGATCCCCGCTTATCTCACTTGATGAAACCCCCGTCTATTGCTTGGATTCTCTCTCCCTGCAGCACAGTCCAAAAAATACCTCCAAGCAGACAGCTGAGGTTAGACTTACCTTGTTTTCTCCCACCTCTTTTTATCACATATCAAAGTCCTGTGAAATCTCTTGTCCAGTGTCTAAGTCTGATATAAAATTTGAATTTGATATGAAGTGTTTCATACCTTTGTTCAGTTTTCCAATTGTTTACAGTAGGAGGGCAAGGCCAGCACTCGTTACTCCGATAGAGTTAAAAATGGAAGCCTTGAATAGCCTTGTAACTAACATCTCTGATTCTTTCCTTGTAACTCTCCAATCTACTTCTTTCACATACCTTCCAGGGTAATCTTTTGAAAACATAAGTCAGGTCGTGCCGCTCCTTTGTTTAAGACTCTCGGCTGGTTTTCCACCTCTCTCAGAGTAAAACCCTAAATTCCTATCATTGTCTAAGTCCCTCCATTACCTGGCTCCAGGTTACCTTCTTCATTCATTACCATTTTCCTTGCCCCGTTCTTCCCCCCATTCACACTGCGTCGGCCACTCTGGTTTCTTTCTTGTTCCTTGAACATGCCTAGCACGTGGCTGCCTTCGAGCCTTTGCACTTACTCTCTCCAATGCTTGGTTCTCTGTGAATCTGCCTGACTCACCTGCTCTTCTTCAGTCTTCTTCTCAGACGTCAATGCATCGCAGAGCCTTCTCCGACCAGTCCATTGTAAGCCTCTGTAGCCCCTGCACGTCATGTTCTGTTCCCTCCCCTGCTTTATTTTTCTTCATAGCACTTCCAGCCACCCAGAATATTACATGTTCGTTTACTCTCTTGTCTCCCCCAGCTAGAATATAAGTTCTGTGTGAGCAAGGATTTTTTGTGTTCACTGCTACATCCTGAGTGACTAGAACAGAGTGCCTAGTTCAGCAGATATTTTCTGAGTAGTGCTTAAATGAGCCAGGAGCAATAATGGAAATTCTATTTTCAATTCAGATCCTGAATCTGAAGTGACGAAACTCCCACAATGGGATTTCAACTGCCATCCTATCACTGTAGCTTGCAGAAAGCTGATTATTTCAAAATGATTGTTGACAAATGAAAGATTTGGGAGGGAGGAAGGAGAGAAGGAGAGAGAAAAAGAGAGAGAGAGAGAAAGAGAGGGAGACAGAGAGAGAGACAGAGACAGAGAGACTGGGTTGCCAGGCCAAATAAACAGAAAGCCCATTCCAGGATTTTCAGTGTGGAGAAAATAGAAGCTGATTATAGGACTTGACAGACATTCTTCAAAATTATACATATTGATGTATATTGATGTTCAAGTTAATAATTAATGTCCAATCTTCTTTTTTAAGACAGTGCTTTGCTTTGTTGCTCAAGCTGGAGTGTGGTGGCATGATCATACTCTACTGCAGCCTCGAACTCCTGGGCTTAAGTGATCCTCCCGCCTCAGCCTCCCAAAGTTCTGAAATTACAGGTGTGAAACACCTAGCTCAGCCTCCAGGTTCTCACTTCAAAGTGAGGGTAGGTGGTCTTATCAATTCTTTTTGTAAACCTCATTAGGTGCCAGGGTACAGAGCTCCTGTAGGATCATGTTCCATCAAGGCCCCTGGCCTGAGCAGCTCCTGCCTGGGCATCTCGCTCAAGATTGCCATGTTCCGAGCGGAAAAGCTCGGAGCAGAATCAGCTAGAAAATGGTTCAGACTCAGCGTGTCCAGTGTTGGTCAGTAAGTGCTACATGTTTACTTTATTTGTTTTTAGTTTTCTTTTTTAAGGGTTAATTATTAATTTGATAATGGCTTTCTGACCAGTAATGAAAACCATTTTTATAGTTCATGCATTTTCATGAATTCTATTTCAGACCAGATCTGGGTTTTTTGAGCACATTTTTAGTGTTGATAGACTTCATAAAAATTGTTTCCTTTACAATTTTTTTCTTTATTTTAAAGACAGAACAGATTCTATCTTTAAAATAAAACTCGATAACATGTTAAGATACATGACTTTGACAATTATTCTCCACTTACTGGGAAAATTAGATTGCATTTGGTCTTTAGCCAGAATATGTGTATAATATGTTCTGTGGTGAAATCTTATTTACTTTTATTGTATTTATAGATCTTGATTAGAGAAAAAAAACTGGATATATTGAGTGTTATACAGAAGAAAAAAATATTAAATTATTACTTGCCAGGGTTCTTCTTTCCGACCTTTTCTGGAGGAAAATTTTCAATTCAGAATTTCTCTTATGGGTCTCAGAGGCTGGTAACTTACTGACTACAGAAGATGTCTTGTTTTAAACTTATTTGCATGTGAAATATCACCTCTTAAAAAACCTCTAGTGTGATATAATATACAATGTATACAATAGCTGTAGGCAGATATAACATTATAGAGGTGCACAGAAACATATTTTTGGGGCTTCTACACACGTCTTCAAAGTTTTTTCTTCTGAGGCTCATTCCCAGGGCTTTTGTTTAGACTAAAGGAAAGATGACCATTTTGCCTTCACTGACAGTCCTCATGATTTATGAGTTTCAGGTAAAATCTAGTGTAAGAAGCAAATGTGCCTTATTCTCACCTGAGCATTAGAAAAGGCTCTGTGCCATTAAATATTTATACGTTTTTGGAGATCGAGGAAATATATTTGTAGATTATTTCATGAAACATGTAAACTGAGAATTTGGTTTTACCTTCATAACTTTGACATAGTTGGTGTCACAGCTATTTCATGAAATCCTACTGTCTATGATAATGAAATCATGATTCGAGGTTACAGTTTGTTTAGGAACACAGGAGAAGGCAAGATGAATCTATGTTGTGCTTTTTTGATTTGCAGCCATAAAGTTCTGCCGTGAAACTATAGGATCAGACATTCATTTATGTAAAAATGTGTGTCTAGCAGGAACTCTCTCTTTCTAATGTCATCTTATTCCACAGAATATTAATATTAGGAAATACAGTTGCATGTGGCTTTATATTGGATTCTGACGATCTAAGCCTTTTTGTCCATAAACAAATAAAAAGGATTTTAAGACTATAATGTAATTTAAGCAATCCTGGAAACTTTCTAGTAATAAGAATATATATTCAAAAGCACCCACCCTTCTTGCTGACACTCAGATATTTTAAAAACAGTCTTCCATGAGAATCCTATAGTGTTTCAAAATGCCTCTAAGCATATGCCAAATGCTACTGGGAAAAGTGAAAGTACTTCCTTTTTCTTTTTTCTTTCCTTCCTTTCTCCCTTCCTCCCTCCCTCCCTCCCTCCCTACCTCCATCCTGGGCCCAAGTGATCCCTTCCTTCCTTCCTTCCTTTCTTTCTTTTTTCTCTTTCTTTCTTTCCTTTCTTTCTTCCTTCCTTCCTTCCTTCCTTCCTTCCTTCCTTCCTTCCTTCCTTCCTTCCCTCCCTCCCTCCCTCCCTTCCTTCCTTCCTTTCTTTTTCCTTCCTTTTTTTTCTTTTCTTTCTTTCTCTCTCTCTCTTTCTTTCTTTCTTTCTCCCTCCCTTTCTTTTCCCTCCCTCCCTCCCTCCCTTCTCCTCCCTTCCTTCCTTTCTTCCTCCCTCCCTTACCCCTCCCTCCCTCCATCCTTCCTTCCTCCCTCCCTTCCTTCCTTTCTTCCTCCCTCCCTTACCCCCTTTCTCTTTCCTTCCTTCCCTTCCTTCCCCTCCCCTCCACTCCCCTCCCCTCCCCTCCGCTCCCCTCCGCTCCCCTCCCCTCTCCTCCCCTCTCCTCCCCTCCCCTCCCCTCCCCTTCTCTTCCTTCTTTCAGGGGGAGACAAAGTCTCATTCTCCCCAGGCTAGAGTGCAGTGGCACAACCATAGCTGACTGCAATCTCAAACTCCTGGGCCCAAGTGATCCTCCCATCTCAGCTTCCAGAGCAGCTGGAACTACAGGTGCATGCCACCATGCCTGGCTAATTTTAAAAAAATTATTGCTTATAGAGATGGGATCTGGCTATGTTGCCCAGACTAGTCTCAAATCCCTGGGCTCAAGCAATTTTCCTGCTTCAGCCTCCCAAACTGCTGTAATTACATATCTGAGCCACCACACTGAGCCACTTACACTTTAAAAAAAAAATTATACTTTAAGTTCTGGGATACATGTGCAGAATGCGCAGCTGTGTTACAACGGTATACAAGTGCCATGATGGTGTGCTGCACCTATCAACCTGTCATCTACATTAGGCATTTCTCCTAATGCTATCCCTCCCCTAGCCCCCCACGTCCCAACAGGCCCTGGTGTGTGATATTTCCCTCCTTGTGTCCGTGTGTTCTCATTGTTCAACTCCCACTTATGAGTGAGAACATGAGGTGTTTGGTGTTCTGTTCTTGTGTTAGTTTCCTGAAAATGATGGCTTCCAGCTTCATCCATGTCCCTGCAAAGGACATGAACACATCCTTTTTTATGGCTGCATAGTATTCCATGGTATGTATGTGCCACATTTTCTTTATCCAGTCTATCATTGGTGGGCTTTTTGGTTGGTTCCAAGTCTTTGCTATTTTGAACAGTGCTGCAACAAACATATGTGTGCATGTGTCTTTATAGTAGAATGATTGATAATCTTTTGGGTATATCCTCAGTAATGGGATTGCTGGGTCAAATGGCATTAGCTTGCTGGGCTCCATGGGGGTGGGATCCACTGAGCTAGACCACTTGGCCCCCTGGCTTCAGCCTCCTTTCCAGGGGAGTGAAAGGTTCTCTCTTGCTGGCATACCAGACGCCACTGGGGAAAAATCCAAAACCAAAACCAAAACACCATCCTGCAGCTAGCTCAGTGTCTGCCTAAAGGACCACCCAGTTTTGTGCTTGAAACCCAGGGCCGTTGTGGTGTAGGCATCCGAGAGAATCTCCTGGTCTGTGGGTTGCGAAGACCATGGGAAAAGTGTGGTATCTGGGCCCGAGTGCACCATTCCTCACGGCACAGTCCCTCATGGCTTCCCTTGGCTGGGGGAGGGAGTTCCCCCACCCCTTGTACTTCCCAGGTGAGGCAGTGCTCCACCCTGCTTTGGTTCGCCCTCTGTTGGCAGTACCCACTGTCTAATCAGTCCCAATGAGATGAGCCAGGCACTTCAGTTGGAAATGCAGAAATCACCAGCCTTCTGTGTTGATCTCACTGGGAGCTGCAGACTGAAGCTGTTGCTGTTCAGCCGTCTTGCCAGCCACCCATTTCCACTTTTTTATGACAGAAGAAGGAGCATGAGGTCTTCTTGTCAATGGAGACTTGTCAAGAAGCCCTCCTGGTACCGTGAGAATTAGCTCAATTAGACTGCGCATGGACTAAATCTGCTTGCGGACATGCAGGATTAAATATATGTAACAGTCAAAGAGGAAATACTGAGGTCTAGAATCAATATTTACTTACGGTACATTTGCCTAGAAAATTGACTTTAGCCTGTTGTCGCTTTTGTGGGAGACCAGACATAGGGTTGCCAAGATGAGGAAAGAGCATCCCCCGGAAGCCGTATGTGGCGGGAGAGTCAACGATTAAGGTGTAGGATCATGGCTGGGTGCCGGCCAGGAGGTCCTTTTCCTTGTCAAGTAGCTGCTGCAAATCCTCCTGGCTTCTGAGGTAAATATTCCTGCAAATTGATGAATATCAGGCACCGTAGCTTCAGAGGAGGGATTTGTCTCTGAAGACGCCCTGGAGGAGGGAACGCGTGGAGAACACAGAAGAGCAGCTGTCTTGCTTTGTGAGTCTAAAGACGACTCTGTTAGGATTGCACTACCTGCTGTGGTGCAGGACACAAAAATGTGGCGAGGCCAACAAGACGGTAGTCTAATTTGCTTTTGAGTCTCAGTTCAGAGCATGTTTTCTGGCCTCTGCAGGTCACTCTCCTCCACATGTCACTCAGCAACTCAGGCTGAGAGGAATGATGTAACGACAAGTCCATGATTAGAGATTTTCTCTTAGGCAAGTGATATGGTTTGGCTGTGTCCTCACCCAAATCCCATCTTGAATTCCCATGTGTTGTGGGAGGGACCCGGTGAGAGGTAACTGAATCATGCGGGAGGTCTTTCCTGTGCTGTTCTTGTGATGGTGAATAAGTCTCACAAAATCTGATGGTTTTAATCCATGTATTGTTTAAGTGAAGTTTTATTTTATTTTTAAAGTAGAATGTTGTTTAAGTCCATGTATTTGTGAGTTTCCCAAATTTCTCTCTGTCATTGTTTTCTGACTTGATTGCATTGTATTCTGACAACATACTCTTTTAATAATTCTATTTGTTTTAAATCTACTGAGGTATGTTTTATAACCTAGCTTATAGTCTATTCTGGAGAATGAGAAGAATGTGTATTCTGCAGTTGTTGGGTGTAGTCTATAGATGAGTGTTGATCTATTTGGTTTATATTGTTGTCCAAGTATTCAATTTCCTTGTTTATCTTCTGCCTAGTTCTTTTTCTTTTCTTTTCTTTTCTTTTTGAGATGGAGTGTTACTCAGGGTGGAGTACAATGGCATGATCTCTGTTCACTGCAACCTCTGCCTCCTGGGTTCAAGTGATTCTCCTGCCTCAGCTTCCTGAGTAGCTGAGATTACAGGCATGTGCCACCATGCCCAGATAAGTTTTGTATTATTAGTAGAAATGGGGTTTCACCATGTTAGCCAGGCTGGTCTTGAACTCCTGACCTCACGTTATTCACCGGCTTGGCCTCCCAAAGTGCTGGGATTATAGGCATGAGCCACCATGCCCAGTCTACCTTCTGCCTAGTTCTGTCCATTATTGGAAGTGGGGCATTGAAGACTCCAAATAGTATTATTCAATTGTCAATTTCTTCCTGTCTTAGTTCAGGCTGCTATAACAAAGTATTATAGGCTGGATGACTTATAAACAACAGAAATTTATTTTTTACAGTTATGGAGGTTGGAAACAGAGATCAGGGGTCCAGCAGGTCAGACTCTGGATAGGGCCTTTCCAGACTGCAGACAGCTAACTTCTCGTTTTCCTCAAGTGGTAGGAAAAGAGCATACTAGTTCTCTGAATTGTCTTTTACAAGGGCACTAATCCCATTCATGAGGGTTCCACCCTCATTACCTAAATTAGAGCCCAAAGGCCCCAACTCCTAATACCATCACATTGGGGTTGGAATTTATAGTATCATCAAAAAGGAAATGTTTGGAAATACATCTAAAATGTCCAAGACATATGTAAAAATCTATTACAAATATTATGTCACTAAATTAAATTATTAATTATTAAACACAATTAAAGGAAAAACTAAATAAATTGAAGGAAATACTAGATCTATAGATTTACTGTTTATTGATGTACTTTGTTTATAGATTGTAAGACTCAATATTGTAAAATGTTAATTCTCCCCATCTGACCTATAGATTCTAAACAATTTGAGTTAAAAGCCCAACAATTTTCATTGCAATTTACAGGCTGACTCCAAAATGTACGTGGACATGCAAAAGACCAAAAATAGCCGAACCCAAGAATGAGAGGAAATTATTCCACCCTATAGAAAGACCTATAACGATACAGTAATTTTTAAAATTACAGTAATTGCACTAAGTGCGGGATTGGTACAAATGGATAAATAGACCAGTGAAACATCATAGAGAGTCTGGAAACAGAGCAACACATATATGGACACTCGAATTTTATAAATGCAGAGACCTGGTGGAAAAACAGTCATTTCAATAATGGGTGCTAAATTTATTGGTTATCTACTTTAAGAATAAAATAAAACCTCACTCTTACTTTATACTATACACAGAAATCAATTGTACGTGGACTGTGCAGTGTGAAAGGCAAAATAATAAAGCTTTTAGGAAACCACATAGGAGCATTTCTTCATGACCTGTGGGTAAGGAAATTTTTTTTGGACAGAAAAGGCAGTAACATTAAGTCAAAAGATTGACAAATTGGGCAACCTGATAACAAGAATTTCTGTTCATCAAAATACCTTAGTGAGGGAGTTTTTAAAGCTACAGAAAGGAAGAATATGTGAATGCATATTACTAACCAAGAAATTGTTTCCAGAATTTACACAGAATTCCTGCAAATCAAAAAGAAAAAGATAAACAACACACTAGAAAAGTGGACACAATTTTCTATTAGGCTCTTCACAAAAGAAGATACTTAAGGGACCAAAAAATACAGGGAAAGATATTCAACCTTGTTTGTTTTCAGGGAAATGCAAATTAAAACCACAATGGGATACAACCCACTGAAATGACCAAACTTAAAAAGGCTGATGCTACCAAGGAATAGGAAGATATGTGAGCAATTATAATTCCCAAAAGTGTCTGGTGGTAATGTAAATTGGCACAACCTCTTTGTAAGACTGGCATTTTCTATTAAAATTGAATATATGTACGTATTCTGTAACCAAACAATTTCACTCCTAGCTATAGAACCAACAGCAATGCATATCCATGTGTATCAAAAGACACTAACAATAATGTTCTTACAGCATTAATCAGCCAAAACTAGAAACAACCAAAGCCTATCAAATAGAGAATGGATACATAAATTATGAGTGTGTTCGCCTGTTATAATTCATCAGGCTGAACACTTTATGATTTTCTTTTTAGTGTACATTGCTATACTTCATATGCTATATACATCAATTAAGTGGGGTGTTGGGGTTTTTTAAACCTGGGACTGAGGAACTGAGCAGAGTTTCAGCTGAAAGACACAAATCAGTATCATCTCAGGTCAAGTGATCAAAGCCTGTACCAATTTCACTGTATAGAAACTTTAAAAACTTAAAGACTTTTTTTTTTTTTTTTTTAAGGAGGAAAACTCTTTTGAAGTCTGACCCTGCATGCTGAGAGCTATGAAATGATGACAAATGATGACATAAATCCTTATGTATGCACTAACATTCGGACACAGTGATAACTGGGAACTATTTCAGATCAGGCTTCTGACCCTTCTTACTCATTTCTTGAGCTCTTGGTTACTTTTCGTATTTGCAAATTACTGCTAAGCACATATTAGCATTAAGTACATCAACATTCCTCAGAACAAATGTTAGAGCGAATACAAAACCTGTCCTCTTACCTAGAACATATGGTTTTAACAACAACAGTGATAATTTTTCATGTACCAGAGAGGAACAGTTTGGCTTGTGTCTTTTTAATGAATTCAATCTGTTCTTAGTCCCAAGCTTATAGTACCCCCCTTTCTTTCTGAATGGCTCTCCAGAATGAAATGACAATCTGTAGCTGTTTCCCTTTACCACCAAGGGTACTAATGTTTTGGAAGACATGGGAACAGATGAAAGAATTTGGTTCTGGGAATGGAAATTACAGATGGATAGAATCCTGTTACAATGAGCTTCACTGGCATTTTCTATTGAACAATTAGCCCTTGCCTAAATGGAAGGGCTTTCCGCTACATTCTGAAGGGAACAAGGCAAAGTGGGTTTTTATTTAGTCCAGAAAAAAAATTCATTATTTCCACCCTCTTTAAGTTTCAGATAGGTGTGTTCCTTTGCCAGATAAGATGCTTTTTCACATCTAAGGCTAAGGCCATGTGAGTGTGTGTGTTTGTGAGAGATACAGAGTGAGGGAGAGTGTGTGTGTCTGTGTCTACACAATGTGTATTCCTGAAGCAGGGCCTGGAGCATAAATGTGAATGCAAATTAAAAATGTATTAGGGATGCTTATTTACTTCATTACTTGGTTTAACAAAATGTTTTAAAAATCCGATTAATTTAATCTAAGTTTTAATATAGCAGAAGCTGCCTGCCCTAAGATTGCACGACAAAGGGCTACAAATGACAGAACTCATTTGAAGCAAGATTTTGTAAACACATGCACAATAAAATTCGCCAGGTATCTTTTATTTTGTAGATGCTGTCATTGGTCAAAAGTAAGCCACATGCAAGTAAAAATACAAAAAGACATGTTATAAAATGGCCCAAAATACTGATGGCACACCTCCTTTTGATGGATGCTCTCAGACATTTTGGGAAAAAACCGAAAACACAGAAAACACAGGTTATTCTGTGTTCCTCTGTTCACAAAAATTCTGGGCTGGGCCAAGTTTTGTTCAAGAGCCTTTTCCTAGGCCCATCTGTGCACTTCCTTGTAAAATCCAGTTTTAGCAAAAGAACTCTTCTGAGTAAAGTTAGCCAGAACCTCCCACCCTCTGTATCTGATCATCCTTAATATCTGATTGGGTTTCTCATCCTCCATCAGCCCCTAGATGATTCCTGATTGCCATGGTCTGCCTTCTGCAAGAATCCTGTTAGGTCGGGTTAGCCAGAATCCCCCTTACCCTGAAGTTTCCTTTTAGTAATTTTCTATCTGCTGTCCCTCACGCTTACCCTATTCTTTAGCTATAAGTTCACTTGCCCATGCTGTGTTCAGAGTAGAGGCCAATTTCTCTTCACCATAGCAAGACTCCATTGCAGCAGCCCCAAGCTATCACAATGGCCCTGAATATTAAGAGGCATCACTGGATAATTTTTCTTTAACACTATCCTTTGTTTTACTTAGTCCTTAAAAGGCAATATGCTATGACTCAGATACCCGAACACATGATTTGTTTTCTATTAGTGATGTAATCTTATTCTCAAACTTCCAGTCCATGTGTGTAGGATGCTTGTGGGAGGAGGAGAAGTGGCTTGCCAGGTAAAGCTATCTCTTCTGGTTTAAATACTCTGGTCCAGGTAAATGTTCAAGGTGTTCCAAGGTTTTCCCCTTTCCCTTCTCTTGCCTAAGATGGCGTTTGGATACAGAGGCTTAGTGAGGGCCATCTTAGGGTGCTGAGGAGAGGGCGCCTCCGGTTCCCATGTTGTTTAGCTCCCTGCACCACCTTATGGTTGGTCACTGGCCTCATTGTTGATGTCCCTTGTCACCTGCTCGCTGTGCACAGATGGCACTCACTGGTGACCCTCGTGGCTCATGAACTTGTGGCCTATTGTTCTGACTGGCTAGGGCCAATAGACACATCTCTCTTTCAGTCCTATCAGCTCTGGCTGGCATTACTGAGGGCTATGGTTCTTAATTGTGTCCTCCAGAAGGGAGGAAAAAGAATTTTCTCTCTACCCTTTATAGTTCTGAAACATAGTCCTTAGTTCATAGTTCCTGTAACAAAAGACAGATGAACAAGATAAAAATGAACAGAGTTTATAACATGGGTACTTCATGTACACAGGGGGGAAAAACCCATAGAAATAAGTGAATCCCTAGACTAGCTCTCCAATGAGGAGTCTAAACTTCAGACTTAAATGCTGTCCTTTGTCTGAAACAAAGAGATGGCCAAGAAAAGCACTTTAAACAAAGGCAAGGCTTGTTATGCAGATTTCAGGTGATGCCTTCTCCACCGCTCAGTAGTCTTTGGAGATTTAACCATCCTTTCCTTCCTGGTGCACAGAGGGAGCATCCTTACAAGTGGAAAGAAGTCCTTATAGATGTAAATTACTTTTACAGAATGGCAACTTCTCAGAGCTAAACTTATGTCTACAGTTTCTCAAAATAAGCAGTTCAAAATAATCAATGTGCCAAAGAAGTGTATATTGGGGTGGCATAGTCTCATCTTTTCTAGTCATTTCTGGGGTAGTGGGTCCTGAGCCTCATCATTCCATCCGCTCTTGCTTTCTTCCTTTTCTTTCTCTCTTCCTTCCCCCATTTTCCCCTTTTCTTTCTTCTCTTCTTTCTCCTCATCCACTCATATTTATTGGGCAACCAGTATGTGCATACACTCTGCTAGGAACAGAGAATCCATGAATAACCCTCAGCACTGAAGTCTGACCTTTTCTCTTCTGCCCAAATTCCTATCCATGGGGCCTGGGGAGTTAAGCCATATAAACCATAAAATATCATTAAAAAGACTTTTCTTTAAAAATTTTTTTCTCTATGGAAAAATCTGTATTTCAAATTCATGTTTACTATTAAATATAGAAATTCATCTTTCAGAATGAGGTTGCTTAGGTTCCAAATTATCCTAAAACCCAGCACCCAACTGATGTACTGAAAACTCCAGGCTTGGACAGGTGTGGTGGCTCACAACTGTAATCTCAGCATTTTGGAAGGCCAAGGTGAGTGGATCACTTGAGACCAGGAGTCTGAGACCAACCTGGCCAACATGGCCAAACTCCATCTCTACTAAAAAGACAAAAACCAGCCAGGTGTGGTGGCACATGCCTGTAGTCCCAGCTAAATGGATTTTTAAAAATTAACCTGGCGTAATGGGGCTTACTTTCCAACCTAATTCTGGTAATAGCATCATGTGACAGGAGCAGACCTCCTTATCTTAACTCAGGCATTCCTTTCTACTGACTTCAAGTCTTTAGACAAAGCTTAAATCTCTCAACCAGTTGTCAACAAAAGAATCCCTGAAACCCACCCACGGCTTGTAAGCCCCCACTTCAAGATGTTGCGCCTTTTTGGACTGAACCAATGTATACCTTACGTGTATTGATTTATGATTTTGCCTGCAATTCCTGCCTCCCAGAAATGTATAAAACCAAACTGTAACCTGACCACATTGGGCACACATTTTCAGAAACTCGGGATCGTGTAGGCCCGGACCATGATCATTCCTAATGGCTCAGAGTAAACTTCTTTAAATATTTCGATAAAATTTGTTTTTTGCATCAGCAACGCTAAGATGCCTGCTCCCTGGTGCTTACATTTTAATGATGGGAATCAGCCAATGAGCAATACACAGAAATTAACAGATAGTATGTTAGAAGGCATACTACTCTGCCATGAAATGCAAAGATCTTCATGTTTTGTGTCCTCTTTCCCAGGTCTGCCTGTGTGTGTGTCTCTTCCCTAGACTTTCTGGTTCCCATTTTTCAAACTTATTCCTTCCATGTCCTTAATAAACCAGCAAAAACCATTCTGAGAGTCCACAACCCAAAAGCTTGTGCCTAAGAGTCCATGCATACGCTTAACCTTAGACCATGTTCCTCGCCATACAAAGGTATTGCTAGGGGCCGTGTCCAGCGCTGGGTCCAGTGGGAGGAGCTTTTCCTCATGACTGTCTTTCAAGGCCACCTCGGGTAGATCTGTCAAGCAGCAGTAGCCAATTATTAGCTGGGATCAACATACTCCATGAGTCATCTTGGAGCCAGGCCATTTTTTCTCTCTGTTCTCTCGCCATCAGTGTGAGGTAAGTGAGGGATGATGGCGCACATATTATTTCCTTAGGGCTCTCATAACAAAGTGCCACAAACTGGGTGGCTTAAAACAATAGAAATTTAGTATCCCACAGTTCTAGATGCTGAAGGTCTGAAATTAAGGTGTCAGCAGGGCCAAAGTCCCTCCAGAAGCTCTAGAAGAGAATGCTGTGCTTCCTTTAGTTTCTGGTGACTTCTGGTGTCTTGTGGCAATGTTACTCCCACTTCTGCCTCCATCTCTATGTGCCCTTCCTCCTCTTCTTCTTCTTCTTCTTTTTTTTTTTGTTTTTTGAGACAGGGTCTCACTCTGTCACCCAGGCCAGAGGGTAGTGGCACAGTCTCAGCTTACTGCAACCTCCACGTTCCGGGTTCAAGCAATTCTCGTGCCTCAGCCTCTCGAGTAGCTGAGATTACAGGCCTGCACCACGACACCTGGCTAATGTTTGTACTTTTAGTAGAGATGGGGTTTTGCCATGTTGGCCAGGCTGGTCTCTAACTTTTGGCCTCAAATGATCCGCCTACGTCAGCCTCCCAAAGTGCTGGGATTACAGATTTGAGCCACTGTGCCTGGTCCCCACGTGGCCTTCTTCTAAGGACACCATTCATTGGATTTGGCGCCACCCTAATCTAGTATGACCCAATCTTAACTGATTATATCTGCAAACACCCTATTTCCAAATAAAGTCACAGTCGGAGGTTGGGGCAGACATGAATTTGGGGGGACACTGTTCAGTATAGCACAGGAGGGTTAGGTAGCATTGGCCCTGGGTGGCCGGGTGACGGCTCACTGTGGCCTCTGTACTGGCTGAAGCCTGATCTCAAACACACGACTCCCATCATACAATGCAATCCTGCTAGGATCACCAACCACATATCTGGTGGTTTGCCAGCTCCTAAGAGGCAGTTCTGGCGTCAGTATCACTTGATGTCCCACGTGAGACACTCAGTTTTCACCAGAGTCCCCTAGTATGAAAGGTGCTGCTTTTCAAATGGTATATACCTTCGTCTGGCAGATGACATGGCCTTGCTCCAGGACTCTAGGGTTCTGTCCTATGTTGCTTGTACAGGGAATTTCCAGAGACTTGATGTAACATCTTCGTCTACTTTGGATACTTCCAGAGCCAAGGGATCTTCCAGGACATGAGGCCCAAGCAGCAGGCCTGTTTGCCACCCCCCAGGCTGAATTCGCCTCAGAGCTCTCTGTTGCTCTGGACCCCAGCCCAAACCAGCAGCCCTCAGCCAGCCAATAAATTGGTCATAGAGATGATCCCAAGCATGGAATCTGCTGCTTCCCAAACCAAAGAGGCTTACTAAGTATTACACTTTTTTCTGCGTGGGCCTAGATGTAAGGTGATAACTTGTCCTTTACCTCAGAGGGCATATTCCAACATGCTGCAGAAGACTAGACTCCTAACAACTGCAGCATTGTGTGAGGCACCTGAATCTTTCTGGTCTCTCTGTCACCCCCTGGAGTGCATATGTCCTACCAGGGCGTCTAGGGTATTTATCGCTTCCAGCTTATCAGATCTGACGAACACAATGACATCAATAAAATAGGCCAGTGGACTGTTCTATGTAACATCAGAACTCTTCTGGCCGTATTTTCAGAACTAACTTTGCCCTGAGACAAGGCTGTAAATGTGCAGTGTTGTCCATCTGATCCTACTTCCTGATGGGTGTGGGGAAAGAACACATTTGCAAAAACTGTGATGATCTGTTCTAGAGAAGATCATCTAGAACAGACCATCACAGTTTTTGCAAATGTGTTCTTTCCCCACGCCCATTTTTGGGGTCTTTGCAAATGTGTTCTAGATTAACAGCTTCCATGGAGGCTACCACCTAATTGTTTGTAGAAGCCTGCTGTCATCTGTCATGAGCCATCTGGTTTTTACAGGGGCTAGACTTGTAATAAAATGGGGATGTAGGACGGATGCTGTGGCTCATGCCTGTAATCCCAGCACTTTGGGAGGCCAAGGTAGGTGGATCACTTGAGCCCAGGAGTTCAAGACCAGCCTGGGCACCATGGCAAAACCCTGTCTCTACCAAAAAAAAGCCTACAAAAATTAGCCAGACATGGTGGTGTACACCTGTGTTCTCAGCTACTCAGGAGGCTGAGGTGGGAGGATTGCTTAAGCCTGGGAGGTCAGGGCTGCAGTGAGCCAAGATTGTGCCACTGCACTCTAGCCTGGGTGACAGAGCGAGACTCTGTCTCAAAAACATGGGGATGTAATGAAGACCACTACCCTTGTATCCTTTAAAGTCTCTGAAGATTGTCTTAGCCTCTGCCATTTCACTTGAGACTTGGTGCTATTGTTTCTGATTGGCCACCGTCTGCTATAAACAGTATACTACTCCTCTTACTTCACAAGTCACAGAATCAAGTGGGGATATTGCCAGTGGCTCAGTGTGCCCACCCAAGTCACGGATTCTGGAACCAGGATGATGACTACCAAATGAGTGTGGGGGAGCCCCACTGTGACATGGGCCTACGCTAGAGCTCCATTTTTTCACTCCATCTACATATGGTCCTATTAGTGAGGGGGCATGATAACATTGGCATTGTTTGCTCAGCCGACCTCTACTTTTTCATCATGCATTCTTTTTTTTTTTTTTTTGAGGTGGAGTCTTACTCTGTTGCCTAGGCTGGAGTGCAGTGGCGCAGTCTTGGCTCACCACAATCTCCGCCTCCTGGCTTCAAGGGATTCTTCTGCCTCAGCCTCCCGAGTACCTGGGATTACAGGTGCCTACCACCATACCCAGATAATTTTTTTGTATTTTTGGTAAAGACAGAGTTTCACCATGTTGGTCAGGCTGATCTTGAACTCATGACGTCAGGTAATCCACCCGCCTTGGCCTCCCAAAGTGCTAGGATTACAGCTTTCATCATCGATTCTTGATGCCTTTCAATGCACATGTCAAGCAACACCCTATTGGTTGCACAAGCACCTGGCTTCTAGGAATGCCGTTGTGCCTTAGCCCTATACTTAGGCCTCTGTGGGTAAGGGCAATCGTGTCATACACTGGCCTCAAAATCCTCTGTGCTCTGCCTAGTTGTGTTAGTCCATTCTCACACTGCTATAAAGAACTACATGAGACTAGGTAATTTATAAAGAAAAGAGGTTTAACTGGCTTATAGCTCTGCAGGCTTTACAGGAAGCATGGTGCTGGCATCTGCTTGACCTCTAGGGAAGCCTCGGGAAGCTTACAGTCACGGCAGAGGGTGCAGAAGGAGCAGGCATATCACATGGTGAAAGCAGGAGCAATAGAGGGACAGAGTGGCAGGGGAGGTGCCACACACTTTTAAATGACCACATCTCATGAGAGCTCACTCTCATCAAGACAGCACCATGAAGGATCTTCCCCCATGATCCAAATGTCTCCCATCAGGCCTCACTTCCAGCATTCGGGATTCCAATTCAACATGAGATTTGGGTGGGGAGAAATATCCAAACTATGCTGTAGCCTTATTCATATTATATGTCTATTTCTTCTTTCGTAAGTTTTGGCAGATAGTGTTGATACAAACAGGAGACAGGGAAATACTTGGTAGAAAAGGGCAGTTCCCCAGCAAAGGCCCCACCGACAAGCCTGGAAACCCATGACCCTAAATGGGAACAGGGATTCCTTTTTTTTGCACCCTAAATTTGCCTTTTGGTCCACCATGCTTCTCATCCTGTATCCATATAAACCCCAAACCCAGGCTCCATGAGTAGATGAGCAGAGGAGCAAACAGAAGAGCAGAGGAACGCAAAAGTGGCACAGCAGAGGAGAGAAGAAAAGGAGTGTCTGAACGTTGAGAGGAAGTCAGCTGGGAATGTTTGGAGAGATTGGCTGTGGGACCGCTGAATTCCAGGGAAAAATCATCTTCCTACTCCATCTCCTTTCCAGCTCCCCATCCACCCTGCTGAGAGCCACCTCCATCACCCAATAAAATCACCACATTCACCATCCTTCGAGTCCATGTGTGGCCTGACTATTCCTGGATGCTGGACAAGAGGGCACTGAGCTGGTTAACACTTAAGCTGTCTATAAATGATAGAGCTAAAAGAGCACTATAGCATACCCACTGGGGCTTTGAGACTTGAAGACACCCACCCCTAGACACTACTGTGGGACCACAGTCCAAAAGTGCTTGCCCCAGCTCCTGCACCTGTCCGTCTGCATGCTCCCCCTCCCATAAGGGGTTTGAGAGCACATGGTGGCCAAACAGACAAGCCACAACCCTTTCACATGTCCTGCGAGTGAGGTCAAGGAACTCTCCCATTTCAGTATCTTTCAAGGAAATGGTCCATTTAATCTAAGTTACCAACTTTGTGAGCATAGACTTGTTCATAGTATTTCTTTACTATCCTTTTAGTGACCATAGACTTAGTGATGTCTCCTCTTTTATTTTTAATTTAGTAATTTGCAGCCTCTCTCGTTTTTTTCTTAGCCTGTTTAGAAGTTTATCAATTTTATTAATCTTTTCAAAGAACAAGTTTGGTTTTGATTTTCTATATTGATTTTGTGTTTTCATATATATGTTTTTAAGACAGGGTTTCACCATATTGGTCAGGCTGGTCTTGGACTCCTGACCTCAGATGATTCACCCGCCTCAGCCTCCCAAAGTGCTGGGATTACACACATGAGCCACCAGTGCTGGGATTACACACGTGAGCCACCAGTGCTGGGATTACACACGTGAGCCACCACATCTGGCCTCCAGCTGTGTTTCTGCTATTGACTTCTTTCTTTCTTTTTTTTTGAGATGGAGTCTCCCTCTGTTGCCCCTGGCTGGAGTGCACTGGCATGATTTCGGCTCACTGCAACCTCTGTCTCCAGAGTTCAAGTGATTCTCCTACCTAAGCCTCCTGTGTAGCTGAGACTACAGGTACATACCATCACACCTGGCTAATTTTTGTATTTTTAGTAGAGACAGGGTTTTGCCATGTTGGCCATGCTGGTCTTGAACTCCTGACCTCAGGTTATCTGCCTGCTTCAGCCTCCCAAAGTGCTGGGGTTACAGGTGTGAGCCACCACGCCCAGCAGCTATTGATTTCTAATTTAATTCCATTGTGATCCGAGAGCAGACACATGATTTTTATTATTTTAAGTTTGTTAAAGTGTGTTTAATGGCCCAGAATATAGTCTATCTAGTTGAATTATCTATGTGAGCTTCAGAAGAATGTATATTCTGTTGTTGAATGAAGTAGTCTATAGATATCAATTATATCAAGTTGATTGATGATGTTGAGTTCACTTATGTCTTTACTGATTTCTGCCTTTTGTGGCTGTTCATGTCTGATAGAGGAGTGTTGAAGTCTCCCACTATATTAGTGGATTTATCTGTTTCTCTTTGCAGTCCTATCATTTACTGGACAGCTCTGAGTCTCCAACGATTTGTCAATTGTAGCTCAGGTTTTCCTACCCCAGTGCTGATTCTTGTGGAGGTTTCTGCTCAGGTGAGTTATGACTCTGTACTTGCTTGTTTGCCTCCCCAGTTCTGGAGGCAGTGGTTTCCCTTGTGACCTCACTTTTCTTACAGATCTAAGAAGAGTTGCTGATTTTTCATTTTGTTCAGTTTTTTACTTGGAAGGATGAAATGGCACTTCCAAGCTTTTTACATGCCAGAATGGAAGCTGGAAGTCTGACTGCTATTTCTTATCTGATATACATTACTTATTTTATTTTTATTTTATACGTTTTTTTGAGATAGAGTCTTGCTGTGTTGCCCAGGCTGGAGTACAGTGGTATGACCTTGGCTCACTGCAATCTCTGCCTCTCAGGTTCAAGTGATTCTTCCTGCCTCAGCCTCCTGAGTAGCTGGGATTACAGGTGCCCACCACCACACCTAGCTAATTTTTTTGTTTTTTAGTAGAGATGGAGTTTTGCCATGTTGGCCAGGCTGCTCTCAAACTCCTGACCTCAGGTGATCCACCCACCTCGGCCTCCCAAAGTGCTGGGATTACAGGCGTGAGCCACCATGCTCGGCCCATTACTTATTTAGTGGATACAAAACTAGAGGGACTTTCCTATTTGTTGTTTTAACATAAACCACATATGATTTATGTATAAGAAATGTAAGATGTCTAATGACTTTTACAAGTTTGGGTGCAGTCCTTCACAATTCTGTTTTCTCCTGTAAAATTTTAAGTTATCAACTATGTATCTCCTATTATGGGAATTTTCAGGATCTTAAGCCTCATGTTGAAACAGATAATACTGTAGCTTCTACATTATATATGTGGGCATATATGGCAGTGGAGATGATATTGGAGTTTGAGTTCCATAATGGATATCCCTGTTTTTTTTTCCCCAACCAACTTAGCTCAAAATTTTCACATATTTTTCAACTCTTTTTTTTTTACTTTTAATATTTTAGGTTCTTCTTTTACATCATCTCTTGTAACTATGGCTATTTCCCACTGCCATCAGCCTAATAGATATTTAGATTCTTGCAAAAGCCTCCTACTGCATTTCTAACTTGAATATCTACTCTTTCTAAGTTAACCTCTATATTGCTCTCAGATTGTTTTTTCTAAAATTCCCCTTTCATAATTTGATTACCCTGGCCAAAATTGTCAGTGATGTGCAATGATCTCTAGTAGCAATCTCAAAACTTATTTGATTGTGTATATATCAATAAAAATATTTTGAGCATGTACCCTAATATATATGTTTTAAAAAATAAAGTACACATATATACACCCATCCATCCACATATTTAATATTAGTTAAGCTTTACTTTAAAACTAATTATAAGTAAGAGTTATAATATTTTTCTTCTTCATTCCAAAAGATCACTTAGTGCAATTCATTTTGGCTAATGGTGTATAGGCAGAATATTTTTAAAAATTATTAGTTTATTAAATTTTACTTTAAGTTATGGAATACAAGTGCAGAATGTGCAAGTTTGTTATATAGGTATACATGTGCCATGGTAGTTTGCTGCACCCATCAACCCGTCATCTAGGTTTTAAGCCCCACATGCATTAGATATTTGTCCTAATCTCTCCCTCACTGTATCCCCAACCCCCGACAGGCGCTGGTGTGTGATGTTGCCCTCCCCGTGTCCATGTGTTCCCATTGTTCAACTCGCACTTATGACTGAGAACATGCGGTGTTTGGTTTTCTGTTCCTGTGTTCATTTTCTGAGAATGATGGCTTCCCGCTTCCTCCATATCCCTGCAAAGGACATGAACTCATTCCTTTTTATGGCTGCAGAATACTGTTTTTTTAAATAACAGATTTGGGTCAGTGGAGTGCTGTTCCACTGCTCGTGGTGCTGAACAATCACCATACACTACCTCATCATTGTGACTCCCGACCTTTGGACACTGGAGACTCCTATCTAACTTTTTCCCCTCACTCATTAAACAAAAGGAAATATATAGACAGTAATCTCTAGGGGATTCTGTTTTCCAAGATGGGATACCAGAGGAGTAAAGATTCTCTACCCTCCATGCTGAAGGAATAAAGTATCTTTCCCATGGAGAGAAGCAGACTAATAATGAAAAGAAATGAAGCGTTTAAATAAGCCTTTATATTAGCTGAATAATCCAATTTTGCTGTTGAGAAAACACAGACCAAAAAAAAAATGTTAAAAGAAGACTCTAATCCTCATGTTTTCAAAACTTTATAGCTTCACAACCAAGAGTGATTGAAAACAGAAGAAGGAATAGCTGTCAAAGACTGTAGAGTGCAATGAAGTTGTACAGTGATGTTGAGGACTATAAATGTTAGCAGGTACATGAATACTTCTGTGACTGTTGGCTATTAGATACAAGACTGTAAATTTCTGCCTTGAGGATGATTCTGATGGTCTATAAAATGTCAACTGATGTTGTCACAAATCAGTGCTTCATATGAATCCCATAAAGATTATAGAACCTGCAGCACTTGTTATATAAATGATAAAAGAGCATTTCCTTTTTAAGTCTCCAGCTAGCTACAGTTCAACTGAATGCAAATTAGAAAGCTTAAGTGATACCTGCAGAGTTGAAAAATAGGTTTCTAAGTATATCTAGGTAAAAATATATTGAGCATTTAAAAAAACAAAATAATAAAGAAAAACAGAATAATATCTGTCATTGGTGTTTCTAACATAATGCCACCAGAGAATTTATAACCAGTATAGCATCTTTGTGTAGACAATTAAAACATTTTTTTTTACTTTTAACTTCTCACTTTAATTTTTATCTTTTAATTGGCAAGTAAAAATTATATGTATTTATAGTGTACAGTGGGACGTTTTGATACACGTATGTATTGTGTAATGGCTAAATCAAGCTACTTAACATATTGTGAAAGCAAAATAAATCTTGGGACCCCCAAATCACTAAGCTAAAGGGAAAAGTCATGCTGGGAACTGTATCAGGTAAACCTGCTTCCCCTTCCATTCCCAAGTAAGATAGCTACAAAGATGAAAAAGCTACCTACCTCCCTCACAATTTGCCCACCAGAAAATTTCTTGTGCACCTCAAGATCTTTACCCTAAAACAATTCTGTTGAATTTCACCCTGGCAATATAGATTAATAGCTTATTTTCATAGGTGTGGGACAAAGGGCAGAACTCAAAGTCATCCCTCTGCTCATCTGAGACGAATGTTTGATTATGGGTCTCACCATCAATGCTAAACTTTGGTGTTAATGATTATACTTCTTTTTTTTTTTTTTTCCTTTTGAGACGGAGTTTTGTTCTTGTTGTCTAGATTGGAGTGCAGTGGTGCAAACTTGGCTCACTGCAACCTCTGCCTCCTGGGTTCAAAAGATTCTCTTGCCTCAGCCTCCAGAGTAGCTGGGATTACAGGCGCCCACCACCATGCCCAGCTAATTATAAAAGTATTTTTAGTGGAGAGGGGGTTTCACCATGTTGGCCAGACTGGTTTCAAACTCCTGACCTCACGTGATCTGCCCGCCTCAGCCTCCCAAAGTGCTAGGATTACAGCCAGATACTAATAATCGTACTTGAATAACCCATTTTACTGAAAATCTTCTTCAATATACACTTTTATTATCTATTTCCATTTAGTAAATATTTTTTTAGTGTATATTATGTGCCAGGCTATGTGAATGCAGAGATAAAGGCAGTTTCTACACTTAAGAACTTCATAATCCAGTGAAGGACACAGGCAAGAAGATAAGTTAATATCATTGTTAGATTGTCTGTAGATGTATAAGCAGAATAGTACGTCAGCACATACAGAGATAGCTAATCAGCATATCCTAATGCTACCAGAATACGAACAGTCTTCCCAGATGAGATGATGGTTGAGCTGACTCTTTCAAGGACAGTAGGCACCAGCTAGACAAGCCAGTGGAAGAAAGACATTCCGGAGAAAGAAAGCAGTGTGTGCAGAGCCAGACAGGTGTGAGGCAGCAGAGCAAGAACTGGAGATTAAATGCCATTCATTAAAGGGGCGGTATTGACAGATTCTGAGTAGTGACATGATAGGATTTGCATATTTAAAAAATCATTCTGAAAATAATGTAAGGAGTAGATTCACAGCCTCCAAAAGACGGAAATAATTTTGGAATATTACTAAAAATATTGAGTCATCAATCAAGTCATTGGAAGTGAAGATGGGGAAAGGAAAAAAATTCAAAGGCTGTATGCAGTGACTCATGCCTGTAATCTCAGCACTTTGGGAGGCTGAGGCAGGAGGATCACTTGAGGACAGAAATTCAAGACCAGCCTGGGCAACATGGTGAGACCCTGCCCCTACAGAAAACAAATTTTTAATATTAGCTGGGCATGGTGCCTCACAACTATCATCCCAGCTACTCAGGAGGCTGATGCTGGAGAATTTTTGCTTGAGCCCAGGAGTTTGAGGCAGCAGTGAGCTATGAATGTGCCACGGTGCCCCAGCCTGGGCAATAAGCAAGATCTTGTCTCAATTTTTTTTTTGAAACACAATTAGGTTATAGAATCAGTACGGCTTGAGCAATTAACTTTAGGGCAAGGGATAGAGGCAAGTCTCAGGTAATCCCAAAGTTTTGGCTGGGAAAAGGGTATCACTTGCTGATCAAGGGAATACAGAACGAGGAACATTTGGGGGACAAAGTGTGAGTGTTGGCCATGTTGTGCGTGAAGTCCCTATGGGGCATGAGTAGAGATGTCCAGGGGGAAAATACATACTGGATTTTGAAGTTCTCAGGAGCAATCTTGGCTTGCAGTGGAGATGTTGAAGCCATCAGCAGCAGCTGAAGCGGTGATGGGGTCCCCAGAGAGACTGTGGAGAAAGAGGACAGGGCCAGGAAAAATATTTCAGCAGTGATGGGAGGAAAAGGAACCATCAAGGATAATAAAATGGAGTAGCCACCCACAGAGGCCAGAAGAAAACTGGGGAGCAGGTGTATCGTGGAAGTCAGCAGAGGAAGAGTTTCAAGAAGGAAATCAAATCAACAGTAAGTAGGAAGACTGAGGAGGTTTGTACCTTAGTCACTCCTATTGTTGTTTTTTGACCAATTTAAATTTCATTTATATACTGTTTCTGTTACTTATTCACTTCAAAAATATGCTTTTAAATACATGACATAAAATGTAGCCATATTGTGTAGATATTACAGCTAACAATTATGGCCTTATCAAGGTACGCCTCTCTTCTTGTATTCTTATGGTAGTGCCAGAGGCATTCTTTCCAGTTGTGCTTGAAGCAAAGCCTGGAACCACATAAAGAAGCTATTCCTGCAATTCCCCAGTATGAAAATGAAATTTTGTTCTATAGAAATGAATTCTAATATATGACCGAGTGGGTCCTTTTGAGAGATACTTCATAATGCTATAATAAAACTCCTTTGTACTCACAAGTTCAGCCGTTCAGGTTTTTATATTTGTCATAATGTCAGAAATTACTCCAAGGTGTCCAGAGAGTAGCAATACTTTGAACATGATAGAAACTTATTCAGAGTTCTCAGCACTGTCATGTAAATGTTGAATTTAAATAACCGAATGAGAAAAAAAAAAACATTTAAAAAGGTTTGTTCTGTGAATTAAGGTCACAGCATGTATTACTCAGGATTCTCCAGAGAGACAGAACCAATAGGATAGATAGATAGATAGATAGATAGCCAAGGGGACATTTATTAGGGGAATTGGCTCACGTGATTATGGAGGCTGGGAAGCGCCACGACAGGCTGTCTACAAGCTGGAGACCCTGGGATGTCAGTAGCGTGGCTCTGCACCAGGAAGCTGATGGTGTAACTTTCGGTCTGAGTTTGAAGGCCTGAGAGCAGGGGTTGGTAGGGGAGGTTGCTGGTATAAGTCCTGTAGTCCAAAGGCTGGAAGAGCCTGGAGTTGTTGTCCAAAGATAGGGGAAGAGTATCCCAGCTCCAGCAGATGCATCAACCTATGTGTCTTTTCCCTGTTTTTGTTTTCTGTGGACCCCAACGGCTTGGATGGTGCCTGCTCACACCGAGGGTGGGTCTTCCCCACTTGGTCCGCTCAGACTCACGTGCTAGTCTCCTCCGGAAACATCGTCACAGATAGACCCAGAACTCATGCTTTACTGGCTCTCTGGGCATCCCTCAATCCAGTCAAGTTGAAACCTAACATAAACCATCACCCAGCATTTTATAATAACCTCAAAAAGAATGCTGAATCTCACTGTGGGATACTGGTCTTTTAGCACTAAAAGACAAGTTAGTTGAAACTCAGAAATGTACTTGTTTGGTGTGGCGTGCATGCAAGTGTGTGCCTGGTCGTCTGTGTGTGTGTGTGTGTGTGTGTGTGTGTGTGTGTGTGTGTGTGTGCCTGCTGGCTTTAGGGGACGTCTGCCCAATGACATATCTCGAGTATAGAGTGCCCAAAGAAAGAGATTTAAATTTTAGATGGACCGCCTATTCAGTTCCCTTCTGGTTTCTAAAGGAGAGATAGTCGTATATCTCTTATATCTGTACACTCAAACAAGATGTGAATGGAACAAAAATCAGCCAATTTGTTTCTGTCGGAAAATAAATATAGGCTTCCTATCTGTGGAAAGGCATTGTTTGTCATAAATCAACACCCACAAGAAACATCATATTCTCAAAACGTATTATTTTGAAAAATTCCAAAAGCACAGAAAAGTTGAAAGAATAATGCATATACCTTTCATCTGGAATCACTAGTAATATTTGGCCATATTTGCTTTTTCAATGTATATGTGGTTACATGTGTGTCTGTACTGTCTTCTTTAAACCATCTGAAAATAAACTGCGGAGAGCAGGATACGTCTCTCCTAAGTACTCTGTGCTCCCAAGAAGAACAACGCCTCCATACCACAGCACCATTAGCAAACCTAATAAATTTAAAACTGGTCTACTCATATTCAGTTTTCCCAATTGTCCCCTGAATATCCAGGATCTACGACAAGGGCCGCATCGTGCATTTAGCTACCATGTCTTTTTAGTCTCTGCATCTAGAACAATCTCCGACCCATTTTTTGTGGGTTTTTTTTTTTTTGCTATTTATGACATTGATATTTTAAAGAATCAGACCTATTGTCTTGCAGAGCATCCCACTGTCTGAATGTGTGTGTTATTACTTCCCTAGGCTGCTGTACAATGTAGCGCAGACTGCCTGGTTTAAAACAACAGTAAGGTATCGCCTCACAGCTCTGGAGGCTAAAGACCAATACCAAGGTGTTGGCAGGGCCACGTGCCGTCCAAATGCTGTAAGACAATCATTTCCTTGCTTCCTCCAGCCCCCAGTGGCTCCTGGTACTCCTTGACTGTGGACAGCTTAACTCTTCTCTGCCTCGGTCTCCACACCACTTTCTTACAAGAACACCATTTGTAAGGCCCACCCTATTCTAGTGTAACCTGATCTCAACTACATCTGCAAAGACCCTGTTTCCATACAGGGTCACATTCTGAGATGCTGCAGGTTAGGACTTCAGCACAGAGAGATTTGGGGCAGAATAGTTTACTGAAGAACAGTGTGTTTCTTTGTGGTTAATTTTTTTTTTTTTTTTTTTTTGAGACGGAGTCTTTGTCACCCAGGCTGGAATGCAGCGTCATGATCTTGGCTCACTGCAACCTCTGCCTCCCAAGTTCAAGCGATTCTCATGTCTCAGCCTCCCAAGCAGCTGTGATGACAGGTGCCTGCCACCACATCTGGCGAATTTTTGTATTTTTAGAAGAGATGAGGTTCACCATGTTGGCCAGGCTGGTCTCGAACTCCTGACCTCAGGTGATCCACTCGTTTCAGCCTCCCAAAGTGCTGGGAGTACAGGCATGAGCCACCATGGATGGCCCCTCATGGTTGATCGAACTTGAAGATTTTCATGAAGAATATTTTGTAGGTGGCGCTGTGTACTTCCCATTACCTTAATTTGTCCCATTATTGGTGATGCTAAATTTGTTCACATAGCTAAGGTGGTGTCTGCCAGATTTCACCAGTTATTAATAATCTACGAGCGTGGGAACACAACTGAGCTGAAGTCACTATGTGGAAGTTGACCCAGACACACTGGTAGGAGGTGAGAAAGGGAGAAAGGGACGCAGCACAACCATTGCGGACTGGGGCGTCAAGCTGACTGTCACAGGGTGCTGCAGCTCAGCCCTGCGGGAACAGGGTAGACTGTGTAGCCTGGCTCTGGCTGTGGGCCACTGGAGTGGAACTTCTACCCTCCCCTGCCAGCAGACAGCTGGCTCTTGACCAGGGGAAGCCCTGGGAGCTTTGGGCTTGTGTGCTTCACAATGTCAGGGCTGAGGGGCATGGCCAGGCCACTGGCAGCCTCTGCTAAGGTGACCTCGTAATCTTCATTTGTGACTGAGTCGTACTCCATTGAGTCTATGCCCCACATTTTCCCAGCTTTTCACCTGCTGACGAACTCTTAGGTTGCTTCCAAATCCTGGCTGTTGTGAACAGTTTGGCAGTAAACACGGGGATGCAGGTATCTCTCAGCATATCAATTTCCATTTCTATGGATATGTACCCACAGGTGAAATTGCTGGATCATGTGTTTGTTCTGTTTTTTGTTTTTTGAGGAACCAAATTGCTAAGAGAGTAAATTTCTAATGTCTCACCACCAAAAACAAATAAGTCAGGTGACGAATATGTTACTTAGCTTGCTTTCATCATTTCACATTGTATACGTGTATCAAAACATCATATTGTACCCCATAAATGTACATATTATCTGTCAATTAAAAACGAAACCCTGGGCTGGGTGTGGCGGCTCACACCTGTAATCCCAGCACTTTGGGAGGCCGAGGCGGGCAGATCACGAGGTCAGGAGTTAGAGACTAGCCTGACCAACATATTGAAACCCCGTCTTTACTAAAAATACAAAAATTACCCAGGTATGGTGGTGTGGGTCTGTAATCCCAGCTACTCAGGAGGCTGAGGCAGGAGAGTCACTTGAACCCAGGAGGCAGGAGTTGCAGTGAGCCCAGATCGTGCCACTGCACTCCGGCCTGGTTGACAGAGCAAGACTCCTTGTCAAAAAGAAAGAAACAAACAAAATAACAAAGAAAAACACAATGAAACCCTGTCTCTACTAAAAATACAAAAAATTAGCCAGGCGTGGTAGCAGGCGCCTGTAATCCCAGCTACTCTGGAGGCTGAGGTGGGAGAATCTCTTGAACCTGGAAGGCAGAGGTTGCAGTCAGCCAAGATTGTGCCACTGCACTGCAGCCTGGGCAACAGAGCAAGGCTCTGTTTCACAAAAATAAATATAAATAAATAAATAAAATTAATTTTAAAATGTTAAAAACACTTTATTTAAAGAGCAAGTTACAGACCTCAGTTACTTTATCTATAGCCATGCTTTCAGGAGTTTTCTCTGTATAATATACTGTTTTGTCAATTGCAATTCATTTTGGTTCCATATTTTTGTGATTTTAGGAGCTGGAGTTAATGAGGGGCCTGCTCCTCACCTCCTACGGATTCTGCGTTGTCAATTACATAGGCGGGAACGAGGACGTGAAATGAAATGCCTGAAAATCTGAGAAGGAACGCTGGGGAGGAGGGCACAGTGCTGACCGCAGGCCTGGGGTGTGGCCTCGGCCTTGCCCTTTGCCCAGGCCGGCCACATATTTCTGCTGCCCCCTGGAGGCCACGCTGAGCACAACCCTGGGTGTCCATGAAGTCTGGGTCCTGCCATGTACGGAATTCTGTCCCTTCCTGCCAAAATGCACATGTTGAAGCCCTAACCTCTAATGGAACTGCATTTGGAGATAGGGCCTCTAAAAAGACAATTAAGGTAGAAGAAGGTCTTATGGTTAGGCCTTAATCTAATAGGACTGGTTCCCTTAAAAGAAGAAATTTAAGACAAACAGCACAGACCTCGTCAGGACACGGACGGAAGGCAGCCATGTGTCTGCAAGGCAAGCAAAGGGACCCCAGGAGAAACCAACCATGCCGACACCTTGATCTTGGACTTCCAGCCTCCGGAACTGTGAGAAAATACGTCTGTTGCTGAAGCCGTGTGTCTGTTAGTATCTAGCAAACTAACACAGGGCTGCTTTGAGCTCTTTCGTGCTCTGTTCTTTTTCTCATCTGTCTCTGTGTCTGCCGTTTGGTCACACTCTTTGAATTTTGAGAGAGATACTTTACCTCCTGGCTCTAAATCTCTCCCTGCCTGGTAGGTAGTTTACTCCTAAGCATATCCAATTTTTCTGTCCAGTCTTTAAGAAGAGGGGACAGGATTTAGATAATAAGTAGATCTTAAGTAACGTTCTTTTCTTTTCTTTGTATTATCTTCATTCTCTCCCTCTCCAAAGACCAGGTTCCTTTCTGGCTTGAGATATGCAGCTGGCTCTCAGGTCAGCCTGCAGGACAGGAGGGCCGGAGGTGGGTGTGTTGGTACCAGAAAGAATGTGCTGTCACTCTAACTTCACTACAAACATTAGTCTTAAACAGTGCTTCTCAAATCGTCTGAGAGGAAGGGCCTGGGATTTCCCCACTATCTGTACCAAATCTACATTTTTTAATCAAATAAGATAAAGCAAATTTATAGGAAAAAAAATGAAGGCATACAAAATACAGGTCCCAAGTTTTTATTATTAGATTCAATAGACAGAGAATTACTCTGTCAGATTGATTTAATAGTTTCTAAACGGTGGCTTTCCATTTCTGTACTTTACACACCCGCTGAACATGCAGTTCAAAGACAGACCCTGGTCTATGGACCATGCTTTAAAGACAACTGGCCCAAAGGCTGGTGCCAGGGATTCCTTTCTTTCTCACTGGTTTTTATAATCTCACTCAGAGTCCACTGAGTTGTGTGTCTGGAAGAACTTCTCCCAGACTTTCTCTCTCCTTTTTCTGTTCCTCTGCCTTCCTGTTGGGATTCATCCCACTGAACTTTCCTTCATGGTCAAGGCCATGGAGAAGATGGTTATTCCTGAGAGGTCTTGGGGAGACCTGCAGTGCTCTAGAAGAGCAAGCTCAAGTGTCTCAGTTCCTCTGAGTGGAGCGGCTAGAACATGGAATTCTCTCTTGCTCTATGACAGCCTCTGCCATATTTGACTCTTGATCACTCTCTCTTACTGCAACCTCTCCTTCGTCTCCTCCTTCACAGCAGTCTGTCCATGGGCAGTCAGACTGGCAATGTGTGAGAGGAAGCTGCAGTCACAGCTTTCTGGGTCCAAGAACTTCTCCACCATCTGTCATGGTAAGTGGGAGAGCAGAGTGATGGGCAGAAATTCTGTGAATGGAATCACCTGGAACTCCTGAAGAAGCAAGGAGCCAAGAGCTACATAATTTACTGGAATAAACCTTTCCCAGGGAAGTGATTATCACATAGTATGTTTAGTTTATTGTTCAATAATAAACAGAAGGTCGCAAGGCAATAATGTTTAGGCTGGCTTAGTAACAGTGTATAGTTAAAGCCAAGCGGGATGGACACTACTCAATTTCCCATCACTACCTGCACAATAATCCTTGCCCTGCCTCTCATCTATCTCGAGAAAGTATATGGAGCAATTGGCACCTAATAAGGTCAGCTTTGTGAGGCTGAATTCCCCTGGAACTATTCCAGCTGGTTTAGAATGAGCATAAGAGGTCACCAGGCTACCATGTTTTTTCCTGTGCAAGCGCAGCCTACCTCAGCAAGAAAACATCCTATCCAGCCAGGACACCTGGTTTCTAGAAGAGGTTGATGCATGTGCCACTCCTGTTTTCTTGGATGACCTACAAGCACAGCACTCCCAGAGCAAAAGGGATCCTTTCACATGGTGGGGCTGTGACGGATGCGGGTGAATCTGGTATGGGCCTAAGGAAGTTACTCTGACACTGGCTGATTCCAAAGAAACATGGTTCCGTCATTTATCCTAACTCTTAGCCTTGCCTAGAATATGCTGAAATGTTGAAAGTTGGAAGCTTCTGTGTTATGAAGGCGTGGGAAATGAACTGAGGGGAAATTGGCATTACAGATTTTTAAAAAGGGATAACTTAGGAGCAGGTATCTTGAGAAGGGATGGGTTGCAGAGAACACATGGACAGACTGTCTTTGATAGAAAAGGAAGTTGTTTTTTCCTTTGCTAAAGGAAAGAAAAAAGTCAACAATGTCAGGTGCGGATGAGTTTGTCAATCTGGCGGTGGGAAGGTGAGGGTGGATCTGATGGCCCCTATTTTCTCAGCCAAGTATAAGGTAAAGTGGATGGGGGATGTGAGGAGGCCACTAGGAAGGGGACAGAGTTTGTGAAGAGAGAAAAAATGATCTTCTTAGAGACAGGGATCGTAATCTTACCAGCAAAAATGCGCTGGGTTGCTGGGTTACAATGAAAGCCCATTTGGGGTGCAGGAGGATGAATTTTAGAGTGACGCCAATGTGCTTAGTTGTATGAATCTGGCCAAAGTTCACCTGCTGGGTGCAGCTGAGGAGGACGGGGCATTTGGGTCTCTTTAGGTAAGCATAATGCAGGGAGAGGGGCCAGGTGGCTATAATGGCAGGCCCTGGAGTCTAATCCGGAGGAAAAATGGGAAGGAAGGAAAGGGCCAATGCAGATCAAGAAATCAAGAATGTTATGTCATAATTGAAGGTGAAATATGGTAGAAGTACTTGATCAAGTGACATAGAAGATGAGAGGTCGTGGCTGCTGTATGGAGTGCTCTGGAGGTGATGCAGGTTTGAGTGTGAACCATGCAGATTGTGGCAGTGGTGGAACGGAGGAAAAGGTATTCACTGGCCATAGGAAGCCCAGGAACTGATTGGCAGGGTGTTGGGTGCATCATCCAAGTAGATACTGAAGATGTCAAGAAAGGTGATGATGGATGCCAGAGGCTGGGTATTGATGTACACTGTGTCTATCCCTTTTTTATTACAGCATAATATAGAAGTGGAGGCAGCCTCCAGAATGAAAATGCCTGAGTTTGACTCCTGAGTCCACTACTTATCCATGTGACCTTGCTGAGTTACTTAACTTCTGTAATTTCAGTGTTCTGATCTGTGAAATGGAGATAATTGTATCCCTACTGAGTTTTTATGAAAATTACCTAATATAACACATGTGAAGTGCTCAGCAAATCTTAGTGACGATGACGATGATAATGTTTGCAAATATTTACAGCGTTTCGTTTCTGACACATGCCAGTTTGCATCGCTGGTTTTTATAATTCCTGGAAAGTGAGGGTAACTAAAGTGTAAAGTTTACCAGAAAAAGAACGGCTCTGGTTGGCCAGTAGACAAAATCTATTTCAAGATTCTAAAAGGTGCAAATAAAATGAAACTTGTGTAATAACAACTAATACTTCTTTCTTTCTTTCTTTTTTTTTTTTTTTTGGTAAAATTATTGAATCAAGAACAAGGCAAATAGCTTCATGAGGACATGGAATTTGATTATAAAGTAATGAGACAGACTCCACAGCAGCCAGCTTTATAATTTTAGAGTCACACCTAGAATGTTTCCTCTCTGGTAGAAATAGAGGGCTTTGGCGATCCTGATTATGTCATTTATGTCAGCTGATGTTGAATAAAAGTACATAGACATCTACGAATATTCTCTTTGGTTCCAAGCTTTCATACTAGTAATATGACCTAGCACATATGTCAACTGGTTTTCATGTGATCACTAAACTCATTATTTTCCCCAGATATAATCTTCTATTTTGTGACTCAAGTACTAATGAATTCAATACAATGTCTGTTATTGTCAGTGAAAATTCCTGGTACCTTTTGGTTATTATCTCAGCTGATGATACAGGTCTGAATTAAAAAATGGAATTCAAAAATTCTTTTGAAGCTGCCCTTTGGGAGGCCGAGGCAGGTGGATCACCTGAAGTCAGGAGTTCGAGATCAGCGTGGCCAACGTGGCGAAACCCCATCTCTACTAAAATACAAAAAATAGCCAGGCATGGTGTTGGGTGCCTGCAGTCCCAGCTACTTGAGACGCTGAGGCAGGAGAATCACTTGAACCCAGGAGGTGAAGGTTGCAGTGATCTGAGATCACACCACTGCATTTTAGCCTGGGCAACAGAGTGAGACTCTGTCTCACAAAACAAAAACAAATACTAAAATTCTTTTGAAGCTGTGTGAAATCTGTTCGCTTCATCTCCTGCTGTGTGTGTGAAACAATGAACACTGGGTTACAGTAATATAATACTTCCCCACATAAAAGGAAAATCATTCTCACTTTTTTTAAACAAAAGCTTTATATTAATATTAAAGACCTGGGAGTATAAAAAATATTGGAAGGTGGAACTTGGCCAAGAGCATTGCAACAACGACATTTAAACTGCTGCTTGCTAAATGGGAAGGTGGGTAGGCTGTGTTCCATTCTCGCCCTTCCTTCGATGAGTCTTTTGATGGAACATCGGTGGAAAGGATTTCTGCTGTGTCTACATGAAGTGAGGAATTGGATTAGATTTTTCACATCCTGTAGACCATGGTGTATAATAATCTAGAGTAATGAAAATGTCATTTGTAATGATAGATTACAAGATGGCCCTATAATAGCCAAATTGAGATCAATTACCTTGACTTCAATAAGAATTTGTTTCCTGGTGGGAGGAGAGGAAAACAGGAACGAGTGTAACTGTGAGGAGAGCAGTTGTTGGTCACAGAGATGGAGCTTCAGAGGTCCAGGGCCCCAGGACCAGTCTCACAGGCAGGTGACTGCCCAACTCTCCTCGGTAGAAGCATCCTTTGGAGAGCGGAAGTTCCCTCAGGACAACCACCACTGCTCATGCCTGTAATCCCAGCACTTTAGGAGGTGAAGGTGGGTCTATCACCTGAGGTCAGGAGTTCAAGACCAGCCTGGCCAACATGGTGAAACCCCGTCTCTACTAAAAACACAAAAATTAGCCAGGTGCGGTGGCGTGCTCCTGTAGTCCCAGCTAGTTGGGAGGCGGGAGGCTTGCTTGAACCCAGGAGGTAGAAGTTGTAGTGAGTTGAGATCATGCCATTGCACTCCAGCCTGGGGACAAGAGTGAAACTCCATCTCAAAAAAGAAAAAAAGGATATTTAAATACATGTGTACAATACATAATGTTCATTAATTAATGTATGTTATCAGTTTTAGGACTGACCACTTCCCATTTTACTCAATGGGCTGTAATTTGTTACTATGTTATTTATTTTGATGCGCAAATTGTCCCAGATTTGGTTGAATATGGAAGGAAATATGGATGTAACTGTGGGTGCTGTAGGTCTGCGTGTGCACGTATTGTCAAGCTCTGTCACCTGGGAGCTTTTGGAAGTGGGGACACTCCAATGGCAGCAAGCACTAAATTCCGGGCTCTCGTCCCAATTTCTACGTCTGTGTCTGCATGTCTGTGGTTGTATACGGAAAACAGTGAGTTCACATCCATATTTTTCATGTCAATTCAATACCAGGGGCTTGTTCCAGATTCCCCTTTACATGTTTGTAACTCCCATGGCTGACAGTGAGAAACCCATCTCCGTTATTCTTAATTAATTAATTAGGTTAGATTAATCTTGCAGTAAATAATAAGTCTCCTGCTGTCACTGGCAGTCACCCTCCTCCTCCTCCAGCTTGTATTACTTACTTCACTGGGCACAGGGCTGGGCACCCCCCATGCCACCCGAATGTCCTCCTCACCCCTCAGGCTGACAGCAATGCCAGGCTCGCGCCTCCAGGAGCCGAGGTTGTCCTGGCCGGCACTGGAGACAGGAAACCCCAGGACGCCCTTCTGCCCTGCGGCGGATCCAATACCCTGCACCAGGCTTCCTGCTGCGTGGCCTCACCCCTCATCCCTCCTGTGCTAAGCTCCCCAGGGCTGAGGGCTCCTCTCCTCGTTTTGGATGCTTCCCCAGGAGGGTGCCCTCTTCCTCCCGTGCGCTCTGTCTCCTGCGCGATGTGCACGCCCACCTGCTCCCTCTCAGGCCCCCGCACCAGCGCTGGGACCGCGTTGTCAGAGGCAGGGGCCCTCCTGCCCCCGCCTGGGCTCTCCCCCTCCCCACCCCTGCTGACTCTGGGCCCCCGCCCCTGCACTGACCCTCCCGCCCTGTAGATGCCGCCTCACCCTGCTCGAGCGCCAGGGTCGCGTCCACGCAACCCTGCTCGTGCCACCCTCCATAGCTTTTGGACTAAATTATGCAGAAATCAAAGAAGGAAACGGGAAGAGAAACAGGAAGAGAAAGAAAACGAAGAGCAACCAGTTTCTTCAAGTCCATAAAAACCCTATTGGGATTTAGCTTGGGATTGCATTGACTTTGACATTCAACTGGGGAAGAACTGGCATCTTTACATCATTGAATCTTCCTCCCAGCCCATAAACATGCCACAAATTCCCACAGTTAACTTAGGCCTTCTTTAATTTTCTCAGTAATGCTTTTAGTTTTCAGTATAGAGGTCTTGTACAACTTGTCTTAGATTTATTTTCCTAAGCAATTGATATATTTCTTGTTTATTTTATAGACTTTTTTTTTTTTTTTTTTACTATTTATTACAGGCATCTAGAAAATTCAAATGATTTTTATGGATTGCTGGCAACATTGCTAAACTCATTAATGCTAATGATTTATCCATAAATTATGTTGATATTTTTACATACATAATCATTAAGTTGATAATTTTAACAATTTCATTTTGAAAAGTTTTTAGCATTAGAGTTTCTTAATTAGGTATTCAAATATGGAATGATACTCTTAAAGAATATCAGAGTTGTGGAGGTCTTTAGAAAATACCTTGATCCATGGAGAAAAATCATGTATACGTGCAAATACAGGAAACATTTTTCGCAAATAATTTGCGGGGAGGGGAGTCCCTATCTCCTGAAGCTTCCCAAAAGCCATGGTCTCAGCTAGAGGGACCATGACCCTAGGTTAAGAATCTCTGTCAGCCACTTGTTTTGAAAGGGGAGGAAACCAAGGCTCGTGAGGGAAGTGACAGAATTCATTGTCCCCAAATAATTGTGCTCATGAGTGAAAGACCTAGGACACAGACTTAGGAGAACTCCTTTGTATAGCAATTCACCCAACAACAGACTCTCTATGCCAGCTTCTTGTCCTGTAATTTATAAACTCTTCTTTTTTATTTTTTATTTTTTTGAGACAGGGTCTCACTCCGTCACCCAGACTGGAGTGGAGTGGTGTGATCATGGCTCACTGCAGCCTCAGTCTTCCAGCCTCAGGTGATCGTCCCACCTCAGCCTCTCTGATAGCTGGGATTACAGGCACACACCACCAGTCCTAGCTAATTTTTCTCTTTTGTAAAGACAGGGTTTTGCCATGTTGTTCAGGCTGAACTGGAACTCTTGGGCTTAAGCAGGCCGCCACCTCAGTCTCTCAAAATGCTGTGTTTTTTTGATGGTGTTTTGTGTTTTTTGAGGCAGGGTCTTGTTCTGTCATCACCCAGGTGGGAATGCAGTGACACCATCATAGCTATCTACAGCCTTGAACTCCCGGGGTCAAGTGATCCTCTGCATTAGCCTCTTTGGTAACTGGGATTACAGGCATGCACCATCACAACCAGCTAGTTTTTATTTCATTTTATCTTACTTTATTGTACTTTGTTGAGATGGCATCTCACTATGTTGCCCAGACTGGTCTTGAACTTCAGGCCTCAAGGGATCCTCCTGCCTCAACCTCCCAAGTAGCTATGCTTATTAGCATATCTCTGTGATGCAGTCATCAAGGCAATGGTAACTATGCTTAGGGCTTCAGTGGAACCATCCCTTTTCCCCTCAGTATGCCCCTCCCTTTGTGGGCACCCATTAATTCATCATCTTTTGAAGTGTTCTAAAGGGTCTGTTCTTGTTTAGTGCCCAGAGCCTTCTGTCACTCCTGCTATGACAGGCACAAGGTAGTAACAGTGGGAGGCATGGGGCGGGGAGCATGCTGAGCTGGGGTCTCCAGCAGGTGTCATGGCAGCATCTCAAACATCATCTTCCCCAAACAAAACTCTAGATTTCCTATTGACCATCACCTTCATACCCCGGCCAGTTTTCCCTGTCTCGGAAAATGCCACCTCCAACCCAGCTGCTCAAGCCTGGACTCTTGGAGTCACTTGTAATTCTCACCCCTTCAATTTCTGTGTTGGATTCTTTCATTTCGCCTACTAAAATGTGCCCATTGGTCTCCCTCTCCACTGTCACCTAGTCCAAACCATTGCATCTATCTTGTTGGACTCTGTAACTGCTCCTCGCCAGGCCCCTTCCACTCTGCCCTCCCTCCAGCAGTTAAGCTGCCTTTCACAAATGTGCATGCGATCACCACTTTGGTGTTTAAATTCTTGTGGCGGGCACCTACCACATTCAGAATAGCTCACTCTCATCGCCATGGTCTGAGCACTGCCCCTTCCAACGCCACAGTGTTTCTCCCCTTCTCACCCTCAGTTTCTGCCATTCTGGGTACCACTGTTTTGTTCCTGATACCAATCAAGCTCTCTGCAGCCTTCGCGTCTTTACAAGGTTTTCCCTGGATAGATGGGAACTCTCCATCCTATTTCACAGCTCTTCTCACAAGCCATAAAAATGCGTGAATTTGTTTTCTTGTCAACTGTGTCTCTCCCCACTCCCACCCACGCGAATCTCCTTTGGAGACCCTGTCTGTTTTTCTTCATCAGTGTATGCCGGGGGGTATGAGATGCTTAGCGTGGATTTGTAGAGTGTGTAGGGGAATCATGTTGTGGAATATTCGTCTATCTATATCTTTCTCCTGAAGTCTGTGGCACCCCCCTTTCCCACACACAAACATGGACCTTTGAAAAAAAGTCACACTGCCTTTTCCTGGTGAAACGTGGATCTGAACAATCCAGACTAGAGGAGAGAGGCTGCTGGGGACACAGACAGAAAGAAAAGTAGCTTTTAAATTTTAAGAATCAAGATCCTGGCCTCAGTGATAGGTATGGAAGACTTCTCAAGAGTAAACTGACATTATCCTTTACCAAAAAAAAAAAAAAAAAAAAAGGTGGAGGGGTGGTGCAGGAACTTTATGTTGAGGGAAAAGTTGAGAGCTGGACGGTCAGTGAGTGAACTGGGTGTGGTGAGGAAGTTTCCCACCCCTTCCACCATTCTGTTCATAGAAGGGATCTGTGCTTCCTCCCTGGTGTGGTGGAGAAATGAGGGACACTGCCCAGCACACAGCCAGTGTGTGCCAGTGGCAGCCAGACCCAAAGGGATATCTCGGTTGGAATGAGGAAGACAGAGCCCCTGGAGGCCAAGGGGACCTTCCAACTCAGTGGAGGCCAGCGGGGATTGATGCCCACAACGGGAGACGAGACGGGTCCTGTATCTGTGTGGGCAGATTCCAACCGAGGATGAGACGCCTTCCCTCTGAGGCTGCAATGTTCCTTCAACCCTAAGCCAGAAGGGCATTTCCTTCCTTAGCAGAAGGAGGAGGGAGAGAAATGCTGAACTGGCTGATCTCCAACTTGCAGTGTCCACAATTTCATTTTTTTTTTCATTTATAAAGAAGAGTAATTTATTTTCTGACACTTCTAGAGACTGGGAAGTCCAACAATAGGTTTGGTGTCTGGTGAAGGCTGCTCTGTGCTTTCTAGATGGTTCCTTGATGCTGTCTATCTCAGAGGTGAAGAACGCTGTGTTCTCACAGGGCAGCAGGGAGAAAAGCCAAGGGACAAACTCCCTCCATCAAGCCCTTTATAAGGGCAATGAATCCCATTCGTGAGTGTTCCATCCCCCTGAACAAGTCTATGTTTCTTTTGCCAAAAAGCCTAAGAACTCATTGTAGAAGCTGATCTAAATTCTAGAAAAATAAGGCAGGGTGCCGTGGCTCACGCTTGTGGTCCCAGCGCTTTGGGAGGCCAAGGCAGGTGGATCTCTGGAGCCCAGGAGTTCAAGACCAGCCTGGGCAACATGCTGAAGCCCTGTCTGTATTAAAAAAAATACAAAAAATTAGCTGGGGATTGTGGACCCCGTCCTAGAAGCAATTCTTATTATATGCATTTCCCTACTGCTGAATGTGATTGGATATATGCCTGAGAGCTTTTAAATTTATGTTTCCATGAATTTCCTATACGATAGCAAGCCTTGTGAGTTTGGGACCTGTGCTTTTCGTCTGATTCGGAAGTCTTTATAAAGTCCTACATAGTAGTCTTCCTGGCACCACTGAACATATTCCTTAGTGCCAGATTGGTTTCCCCCAGTGCTGTTTCCTTTCTTTGTCTTTGCCTTGGCTCTTCCTAGAGAAGTACACTTTGAATTTTCTTTTTACAAAAAAAAAAAAAAAAAAAGCATTACCCTGGTGTGCATGGCAGGAGGAGGGCTGGTATACTGGAAGCGGAGGTGCCTCTGATGATTCCCAGTTCAAAACATGGGCCACAGTCAGCTGTTGGACTACTGAGGCCACCACATACTGACCTGCCAACTGGGATTCTGGTTCCTCATCTCAGGACTCAGCAAACTATGGCCTGTGTCTGGCACAGGCCACCATGTCTGAAGGCCTCCCTGCCCGCGTTTGCATGGCCCTTGAGCTAAGGATGGTTTTTACATTGTTAGATGGCTAACATGAAACCAGAAAAAGGAACAATATTTTGAGGCATGTGAAAGTTAGATGAAATTCACATTTCAGAGTCCATTAGTAAAGTTTTATTGGCTATAGCCACTCTCATTTGTTTATGTCATCGACAGCTGTTTACAACAGCAGAATTGAGTAGACACACAGACTCTGTGGCCCTCGAAGCCTGTAATCGTTACTCTCTGGTCCTTTACAGGTAAAGTTTGTAAACACCTGCCTTATCTGGGGGCAAAAAAAAAAAAAAGGATAATCATTCCTACATCAGAAGTTTTTTGTGAGGATTAGATGAATACTAGTGATAAAATAAGAGACTGTACCTGGAATATGTGGGTGCTTGAGAAATGATTCCCTGCCACCAAGTTTAGCAGCTGGCCCTTATCACATTCCCTAAACAGTTACGTTTATATCCAACATGGCTTTGGAGCACAGCATACAGCTTCTGCACACAGACAGACAGGCTAAATGTACCTCATGGTCTACTCAGAAATACCTCTCATGAATGAACCTCCTAGAAATCTACAAGGATTAATTTAAACTTAAATGCTTCCCCATGAATTTGATAAACCTCTAATATCCAGTCTAGAAATTACACAGCTGAGTTTAATAATTTATAAGTGTTTTATGGGCAGAGCACACTAGTTGGGAAAGGCAAATTGCTCCTAAACTGTCCCGCCAGAGCCAGGAGATGTAGATTGTAGTGGAAAGCGACTCTATCTTGCTTTCCAAGATGAATCTTTTCAAAAGTTTTTAAAAATTTTTTAGAAATAGGGTCTCGCTGTGTTGCTCAGGCTGGTCTTGAACTCCTGGGCTCAAGTGATCCTCCCACCTTGGCCTCTGGAACAGCTGGGATTACAGGCTCGGCGACAGCCTTTAATTCTAAATCCTCTCCCCAGATGACTCCCTGGTTTCGGAAAATTTTCTGTTCATATGGCCACTAGAGAGCACTTTGAGACTAACAAACTTGGGTCTGTGCACCCAGGCCTCTGTTGAACCCTGGTTTCCAGAGGTGGAGGGGCTGTGTTTCATTGCTGCGCCATCTAGCTACCAGCGGCAGCCTCCAAATGGCTATCAAGGCTGATGGATGTATTTTGTGAAGCTTAGTGACCTGTGGTAGTGATAATGAAGTATTCTGAAGCTCAGATAACATTTTATTCTGTCACTATGGTTTTCTGCTTTTAGTGACATCACCTAATTTGTACTGCTTTGCTGCGTATTTCTCAGGCAGGCATTTCAGCCAGGGTCCCAGTTTCCTTATTGCTCCTACTCCCTTCTGTCAGATTGAATTTCTCTCAAAGAGAAAATATTGCTTGATATTGATTCCAGTGCACAAGATAATTTCAGGTTCTCACTCTACAGTTCATCCAGGGCCCTGTTTAAAATCTTGAAGAGGTTTTCCAAGGCTAAAAGGCACAGTTCAAAAGAACAGTTCTTAAATGTGTTTAAAAGACCCTTGGCTACATTTTCTGATGTTTTATCAGCAGTTTGCACCGATACACTTTCCATTGTTATTACAACTGAACCATATCATAGGGAGTTGTACCAGCAAGACCATCAGGTTTTCTAAAAAGCTATAAAGCTTTCATGTTTTCTGGACTATTTCTTACTGTGCTCTTAAAAATGTTTAGCTTCTGCTGAGCCAAATATGTACCTCCAAAGGCATACGCAGTGAAAAACTCTTCAAGCATCTCAGTGACTGCTGCAATAGCTGTATATACAGCAGAAGGGTGATTCTGTTTGGATGGAGCGAGGAGGGAGCTCTTTGCAGTGGGCACTGTGAATGCATCACACTGCCCTTCAGCGAGGCCCATCAGCGCTGGGGTCTAGCTGTGGATTTAAAGGAGAATCCACTTTCCTGACCACTACTTATGAGCACTCCCCAAAGCCCTTCCATTCTGGTGTCATTGTTTGCATCAAGGAGAAATCAGAGGCATCAGTTCTAGCCCTGACTCCTCAACGGATGGAGGCATTTATAAGAATAGGTTTTCAGGGGATTTCTTTGATGTTTTAAAAAATCCTAAATAATTTATCCCTCTTTTGAATGACACTTGACTTTCAAGTAAAGAATATCTCTGCATGTGAAATGTCAGTTCTGTCTAATAATAACCTGCTTAATGTGCCACCGAAATCTCTAATCGAATTTGCCACCATTTTTGTAAAATAAAGTTCTTTTCCTTCATTCTGGCGCTCGGCTCCTAGAAGCTGGTTAGAACAGTGTCAGACTGTTACAAACAAAACGGATGGCTTCATAAGAAAATTACACTCTAACATGTGAACTCACTATCTCACCTTTTGCCGACACACGTCGTTTGTACTTTGCCGTGAGGATAGCAAGAAAGTGAACAGAGTATAAACCAAGACTTTCCAGAAATATACTTCTCTAAGTTTCACAGGGAGCCAGGAATATGAAAACTTAACTGGGTGGGAGGCAAGACAAGGAGTTTCCATGGGGGCATGTGCTTTATTGTGTGGATATTATTAGTTTTCAGCAGCCAGACTTAGTTTTTAGCTATCCGTCTGTAACCCAGATCAAGTCACCTTCTTCTCCAGCCCTGGAGGGGGTACCACATGCTCTTGTTTCTTGATTTTGTGTGACGTTTTTTTTGTGTGGGTAATAAGATAGTCAAACTTTATCCAACAGGTAATGTTATCCCTGGAATTTCAACACCGGTCGAATTAAATAGTACAAAGCAGCAAGATTATATACATGTGCATGTATGCATGTTTCTTTGCCTGAAATTCTATGCTTCTTGGGGGCTACGATTTTGTTAAGGACATATGAATGTTTAATATTTAGTGGATCCAAAGAAATGGCACTCACTTTTCCTTGTCTGGGTTTTGGTCCAGAAACAAATATGGATGGAGTCTTCTCCCTAGCTTGTGTAGGCTACAGTTAGGGCCGCCTCTCCTACTCAAGGCTGTGTTGCTAGTAATCCTGCCTGAGCTCTCACTCCATGTGCAGGATCCCATTTCTTGCAGCGTGTATATCTTGTACTTCTTCCAAAACAGAAACTGGGGTGTAAACTGAATATTGTGCTAAGTGGAAGTAATAATGAAAGGAACAGGAATAACCCTGCCTTTATAATCTACCTCCTAGGTGGGAAGAAAGGGCTTTTTTTAGGTAGAAACACACACACACATACAGACACACACACACACACGCGCGCGTACACACACACACACAGACACACACACACACACGCGCACACACACACACACACCCACACCATATTCTGCTTTAGGATAGCTCTATTTTATTGTTGTCTTACATTGCCACTTAACCACTGAATGTCGGGTAACCTGTTACGTAGTTTTATCTTCTCTCCAGCAAAGAGAGATAGGGTGAAGACTGACTCAGCTTTTTTTAATGCCCCTTGAAGGCTTAGCAGAGTGCCTTCCACAGAGAGGCTCAACAAACAGTTGTGTTTTGATTCATGGACTGCAAGACTGGACATGAGCAGCGTGGCATGAGGAAATCTCATCAGAGCAGCCGTGTGAATGGGAGTGAGCCAAGTCATCTTCCTGGGCCACTATTTCCTCATCTGTAAAAAGAAGGGGCTGGACTCAGTGACTGCTTAGGTCACTTTCCAGCTCTGTGAATTCCACGCTTTTAAAAAATGCTCGGATCCTGAAAGAAGAACATCTTCTCGGGTTTGCAGACAAAAGGGCCCGGGGCGTATTTATGTTTGACCTCCTACCACATTCGGACTTTCTACTCTAATGAATCCAGGTTTATTCTTCACTGAAATGGCTCAGCTCCAGGAGCCCTTGGTGTGATTCTAACACTATGTAGGTATCGATTTTTCTTGCAGGTTAGTGGTTACTGTAACCACCAAACTATTAAATCTCTCTCATTCTCTTAGGGATGATTTCACAAGGGCTGTTCCACTCCCTTTGGTTGACATTTAACTCAATCCAGGGCTAATTTGAAGATAGCATTACTAGGATCAAAGTATATGCTTCATTGCTGAGAGCTCCCTACCTTGTATCATTTCAAGTTGTCTATCAAACACTGCAACAGACAGAGGTTTGTCAGAAATGGGGCCTTTGGAGAACTCTGGCCTCGGTACTGCCATGTTGCTCTCCGTCAGCTCCTGAATCAAAGCTTTGAATTTCTTCAAATGTGTCAACAGACATTCACATAGGATCGGCTTCCTCCCTTATTTTGTTTGCTCCTGACTGTAGAAGATGACTTTTTCCCTCACGGAATTAACAACAGATTGTTGTCGTCATGGTAGAATCACAGGTGTTATCCTCAATATACACACACGGTGCACCGCCATACTAAAATATTCATTTGATTCTCGCCTTCTCATTTTAGGGGTTTACACCCAGTGAGCTTTCCAGTTAGCTGAGGGAAGGTACAACACATCAGGTGGTGATGATACCCATTAACCCCCAACTACAATTTTGCAGGGGCTTTCATTTACAATGGTTCTTAGGCATTCACCTTGCTGCACCAGTTAAAATACACATCACAAAATGAGTGGTGACTCTGATGTCAATAAAGAATTCTATATCCAGAACCATAATACCTTGTTGATTACCATTTAGGAGGTTCCTTGGTGACCCCAGAGTAGAGGGTGTAATTTAGTGAGATCATTAACATTTCCATAAAGCCAACAATCTGATACATTCTCTTTGGGTAGGCACTTTCACAGAACTAGCATAAGTGACTGTTCCACATGAAGCATTATCTTTTCTTGTACAACATTGAAAGCTTACATGCTGCTTGACAAATTTGAATTTTAAAAAGTAAGGATGATTGGCACTTGGTAACTTACACAGAAATATAAAGTGGTACGAGAAAATTGCCCATTTCTTTTAGATTTACATTTTATATGTTTTTTTTTTCTTTTAAGAAGCAATAAGACATGTAATTTCCATCCACTTCAACCAGTTACGTATGAAAGAGGCTACAAGTTCAGCTCTGTAGAGGCAAAGCAAGTCATGGGGAGAAGCATCACACCAGGAAATAGGGGACAGCTTTTCCCTCTGCCTTCGGCCCTGCTGTACTAGAGATGGTCATTTTCAGGCCAAGCCCCAAATCGTAGGACTGAGATCCATGCCTCCTTAAAATCATTCTGTTCACTCTGCTTCCCTGACCCACCAGTCCCAATGTCTCACTTATCAAATGTCTCTCCAGGTCCATGAATCGCAAAGAGAAAAAGGAGGCAGACAGGACAGTAGAACCAGAGTTTCATAGACAAACACTTCTCTCTTTGAGTTAGATGCTCCAAACAGTTGGGCATACAGCAACGATTTTCTATTAATTCATTTATTTAATCAATAAATATTTATTGATATAAAACAGCAAAACACCCAGCTCTGTGCATATGCCATGTTAACATTTCCTTATTGATCTTCAGTGAAAAAAAAGTATTTTTTTTGAGATTGGGTCTCCTTCTGTCACAAGCTGGAGTGCAGTGGTGCAGTCATAGATCACTGCAGCCTCAACCTTCTGGACTCATGCAATCTTCCCTCCTCAGCCTCTTGAGCAGCTGGGACTACAGGAATGCACCATTATGCCTGGCTAATTTAAAACTTTTTTTTTTTTTTTTCCTGTAGAGTCTAGGTCTCGCATAGCCCAAGAGGGTCTCAAATTCCTGGGCTCAAGCCATCCTCTCACCTTGGGCTCCCACTTTGCTGGGATTACAGGAGTGAGTTCATTACAGTGAACCCAGCCCTTCACTGAAATTTTGAAGATGTGTAATGACAAAGGTAACTGGTGAGTTCAACTCATAACAAAAATCCTATTTAGAGATCCTGATTTTTTTCTGATAGGAATGCTCCCTCACGTCAATTTGCAGTCTGTATGCCATTCATTGAACAAAAACAACTGATCTCATCCTCTAACATACATACGAAATGTATATACAGGTTGAATATCCCTTCTCCAAAAGGCTTAGGACCAGAAGTGTTTCAGGTTTCAGATTTTTTCAGATTTGGGAATATCTGCATATATATAATGAGGTATATTGGGGATGGGACCCAAATCTTTATGTTTAATATACACCTTATATACATAGCCTGAAAGTAGCTTGATAGAATATTTTTAACAATTTTGTGCACCTATCACATGAGGTCAGGTATGGATTTCTCACTTGTGGGAGTGTCAGCACTGAAAAAGTTTCAGATCTTGGAGGATTTCGATTTTGAATTTTCAGGTTAGGGATGCTCAACCTGTACTGTATTGATAAGACCACATATTTATTTTTTTCTAGAATATTCATTTTGACTTTTTTGTGGTTTATCAGATTTACTTTTACTTAATATTTAAAGAGTTCTTTCTAGTTTGCAACTTAAAATGGAAACATAAACAATTATTCCTTTGAAAACCAGTCAAAGTGGCACTTTGCCTCTAAGTGCAGTTAAGTTATGAAAACAAGTTTTTGGTCCTGACAACCATCAAATTAAGAACAACAGGCAGTTTATAACAACATTTACTATGTTCACTGGGCCAGCAATGAAGTTCAGTTTTTCTCTGTATTTATTAGGGGAGAGGGGAATGTGAGGGCAAGAACTGGCTTACAGTATCCATCATGGTATTTGCAGCACTTAGCACTTAGTAGGGCATTAATTAAAAAACGAATATTTTTGATTTTGCAGAGACTCCAAGAATGGAAGTAGCTTGTTAAGGTCACTTGGGTTGTAAGGAGTGGGAATAAGGTTCAAAGTCTTTTCTGACTCCAAGGCCTGTGGTCTTTCTCTCATGATAAGCTTGATGGACAGATTGGCCACTTTCCTGACTCCTTGCCTCTGTTTCCCCAGTTACAAGTCACATCCTTACCTTGGCAGGCAGAGGTGAAAGAAGGGGCAGGCAGTATCTTGGTAGGGCAGACATTTGCAAATGCCATCAACCCCTCTTCTGAGGTGGCCCAGGAAGAATCTTACCTTGACTTCTGTTTTTAAGTGGGATTCCCCCACCTAAGGCACACTGAAATATTAATATATTCCAGGCTATGCTCTAGACCAGACATAGATGATCTGAAGCCCCATAAACAAAAGGACCAAGACAGTAGTCCTTAGGAATGTGCTGATTGTATTCAACCTCTGTGAGGTTCTCAAGGAAGGGCAATCTAGAGAGGGCTGGACACACACCTAACCTCTGTATCTGTAGAAGGTGGAGAAAGATCCTCAATTTTAAACCAAAATACAAGGTATTAACAAGAGAGATTTAACACCTACAGTTACACTTGGAGTTACAAGGTGTTAATGAGAAAGACATACCAAGGAATGTATTTTTCCCCCTGTTGGCTGTGTGGCTTCACTATTGGTGCAGAATATTTGAAACCTCAAGTTGTGAAACTCTGAACTAGGAGGGTTTCCTGTCTTATGAATGATGTCATCTTTAAGATGAGGGACTTTCAGTGAAATGCAGGAACATTCAGGGTAATGTGTTTTCAGCAAGCAGGAGCTTGAATTTATGGCAGAGGGGAGTGTGTGAGTTGACCAAAATGGAGAATGATGAGAAGTAACTAAATTATGTATGACAGTCCTTACCGAGCAGAGGAAGGAAGAAAGCTTAATGACGTTGTGGTTGAAGGACCAGCAGCAATTGGTGATGTATGGGCTGTAGGTTGGTAAGAAGAGAAATGGATCTACGAAGACCCAAAGACTGTGGAGGAGTGAGACAAAGACCAAGCAGTGGATTTGGGAGGGGGAGGGAAAGCAGGGGCTCAGGAGATATAACATAGTTTAGTGGCAACAAGACAGCCACGTAAAGTCAACTTGACATTAAAAATCATCATCTTAATCTATGTGGCTCTTTCAAGCCCGAGTCTTATCAAGGCAAAGAAAAAAAAATCTATAGTTAACGATGAAGTATTTCTCCCTTTTGCTTTCCCGGCATCCACCAAGAGCAGTACATAATTTAATTATTGAATCTACAAGCTGGACCATGAGATGAAGAATGATGTGTCTGCTGTAGTGAGAAATTAGATAGAACCAAGTGTTTACTCTCATCATTCTTCCTCCGTTAGGCTAAATTAATATAGTTAACAAGCTTTTGTTTGGAATAGCAGTTCAAATCTGGGATGTGCAGATCAGAACTGATGATTATGATAGTAGCTATCATTTACAGAGTGCTGACGGCACCCTCAAGTCCCGACTGAAATAGAAAGGGGTTCTTCTGTCATTCATTCTCTGTGCTAGAACCACTGTGAGTGGCTAGACGCCTGCATAGGGTAACGAAGTTCACGAAAACCAGATTTAGTTGCTTGGGGCATACGACTCCAGAAATGCCAATGATGGTCTTTCTTATCGCCCTGTGCCCTGTTTTTCTGATCTTTGAAACAGCTGCAACAAAATGTGCACGATTTCAGCGGGCAAGCGTTATCAGGAGGTAACGTGCAGTTGGGGTGACGTGCGGTGATGGGGGTCGAGCAGCGGGCGGCAGGCTTCAGCCAGCACCTCAGGCCCTTCCGCACAATTTGAGCAGAAGCTGCAAGCCGGTCAGGCGCAGCCAGATGCAAACCCAGCTTCTGGGCACAGCCTCGAGGCGCAGTGCCCCTGCCGGGCCCAGTGTGAAACTGTCACCCAGCCACCGGCCAGGGGTACCCATGGGGACGCTGCGACACAGCGGGCTCACTGGAGACCCGAACCGGCCCTCCCCACCTCCGACCCGCCAGTTTCACGCCACTAGATTCTTGGGGCGTCTTTTAATCACACAGAATCTCTACGGCCGTGGCCCTGAGGAGCTGACGGAACACGGCTGGCGGGGAAAACCTCACCATCATCATCACCACCCAAACCGAGCAGCCCCCGACGGTCGTGCGACTAGTCAGGCCCGGGAGCGCCCAGCCCGCGGCCTCCCAGCGCCGCGCGTGGGAGCAGCGGGGCGACCTCGGGGCGGCCTGGCACCCGGGGAGTGGTTTGTGCTTGGGCCCTGAACTCCGCCGGCCTGCCGGACTGCGGGCTGCCTCACGGGGACCCGGAGGCTACGGCGACGCCCGGCAGCGCCTTTGCTGGGTGCGGCCCGCCCCGCTCCGGGCCCCGCGCGCCTGCAGTCCTGGGAGCACCCGGCGTCCGGGCCGCGGCCCTCTTCCGGCCCCGCCCCCTCCCCCGACTTCCTTCCCTTCACGCGGCGGCGACGGGGACGAGCACCGGCCTTCGAGCGGAGCCCGCACCGTGTGGTGGGCCGGGGCCGGCAGTGCGGGTACGCGGCCCGCGCGCCCCTCGCCACCGCCGCGTGGCGCCATCCCGAGTGCGGGGCGCGGGACGCCGGCGGGCCCACGGGGGCCTGGGGCGGGGGCGGCGGACCCTGCGGCGTCTCGGCCGCGCCCAACCTTCAGATCGGAGAGTCCTGGGGAGTGGGAGCGCTCGGGGTCCCCGCAGTCACGCCGGGGTCGATTTCTCGGCGGGCGCTGCGGCCTGTGCGAGGCCGGCCCCCTCGGGAGTGCCCCGGGAGGTGGTGCCGGGCGCCTGAACACCGCACCCCTTCCTGCGCCCGTGTGTGGGTGGGAATGCGAGTGTAGGCCCTGGATCAGGGCTCAGGGGGTGGCCAGCGGCTTGGGGTCTGCCTGGGACGGTGACCAGGTGTGTCTCCCTGAATCGTTGTATCCGAGTTTCGGTTCTTTCTCTTTCTACAGCTGGGCCTCAGTCCTCACAGGGTTCCAGTGGGCATTCGGCCACGCCAGGGAAGGCGCCCAGACGACTGACAGACTCCTTCCCTTGCCCCTCGATTGCCCCCTGTCTCCTATTTAGTAGGTCCTTCTCTAGCACCCCGCAGCAATGACGGATGGTCCCCTTTAGCCAGGTGGGAAACCAGGCCGATCCAACATTTGTATTTTCTTGTTAAGGGGGTTGCCAGGCCTCTCAGATTTAAGGCAGCATTTTCAGTGAGTGACCGTGGTTCCCAGCACCGACTCTCCACCGCATCCTGGCCTTAGGCACTGCCGCCCTGCACGGTAGCATAAGCCTCAAGTGTGGAGCCTGAAGCAGAAGCTTTGGGAAATGCTTGCCTTCCTTTAGACCACATTCCTCGTCTTTCTCAAGATTTCTCAGTGGTACCCACCCCGTTTTTGTGTTGTCTTCCTTCCTTGCCCTTGTTTCATTCCTTTTGAAAGGGACCACTCCCCTGAAGTTCTAGGACCCTTCGTGGGCTCTCCCTGTTGTAGACACTGCCTGTGCTTAGCCCTGGTGAAGCCTACATTCCAAAAACCTGGCTTTAAGAGTAGCACTTGACATTTTTCATAGTTTCTTCTCATGTAATTCATTACTCAGCGTTACAATTTCTATCCCATCTGGGGTAACGAGGGAAAGGGAAGGGAAAATTATCTGGTTAATATCAGAGTTGGGAAGGCTTCAGATGTTTTCTTTAAATCCGTCTGGCATGGATAATAATCCTTTGTGGTTCTCTGAGTCTCTGTGAGATGGGATGGCATTGTCTACCTTAGCCAGGAGTGAGGCTTGAGTGACATGTTGTGTAATAAGCTTTAACAATGTCTGGAATCTATAGATGATCAATAAATATTTCTTTTTTCCACCCTCCCTCGTGCTGACTCTGTTTTTTTAAGGGAGAGAGGTAAAGGACAGAACAATTTGTAGGCCAGCATGTGTAGTAACTTAAAAAAAAAAAATCCTATGAGAAAGCAGGAAATAGATGAAATATTTGGGAACATGAAGCTATAGGTGCCAAATTCAGATTTCTGAAATAGGAAATTTCTTAATTTTTTACTTAAGACCAGTGACTGTTTAGGGTCCATGTGTTGTGATTTCTGATTGGTAAATGTGGCTGAAGTTGCCTGTGTTTAGAGATTTAAAGGTTCAGTGTGGTTGGGTTGAACTGGAAAACAGACAGTAAAATGCTTTTCTCAACTTCTGTTTTGTCACGTTTTCTTTGTAGATCCAATATGAGTGAAGTTTCCTGCAAGAAACGGGTTGACTATTTGGAATGGCCTGAGTACTTTATGGCTGTGGCCTTCTTATCAGCACAGAGAAGCAAAGATCCAAATTCCCAGGTAAATGAATTTCATAAAAGAAAGCTTAGATACCCACAGGCAAAGAGTTTCCTGCACGTGAGCAGAGAGGAGAGACTCAGTGGACGTCTGTCAACTTAGAAGTGTAGTGTCGGCCAGGTGCGGTGGCTCACGCCTGTAATCCCAGTGCTTTGGGAGGCTGAGGTGGGCAGATCATGAGGTCAGGAGATCGAAACCTTCCTGGCTAACACAGCGAAACACTGTCTCTACTAAAAATATAAAAAATTTGCCAGGCGTGGTGGCATGTGCCTGTAGTCTCAGTTGTTTGGGAGGCTGAGGCAGGAGAATCGCTTGAACCCAGGAGGCAGAGGTTGCAGTGAGCCGAGATTGTGCCACTGCACTCCAGCCTGGGAGACAGAGTAATACTCCATCTCAAAAAACAAACAAAAAAGAAAAAAGTGCAGTGTCAGTCTGCCTTTTGTGCTCCATTTCTACAAGCTTACTTCTTCCTGTGAGACAGAAAATTGTCCCATGCCATTGTTAACTGCCTCTTGTGCCCCTTCTGGGACTGGGGGTGCACTTTCCTTGGCTTGCGGGAGCTGCCACAAAAAACAGGCAAGGAGACCAATAGCTCTCAGCACCTGCAGCAGCTCTGCATCTGTTTTGAGTCCTGCAGTCCCCCTGGTTTCATTCCCTGCTTCTTCAGTGACAGTCCAGCCAGTTGCAGGCACCAAGCCTTCGGGCATGTTTCCTTCTAGGTTGGCGCCTGCATCGTGAATTCAGAAAACAAGATTGTCGGGATCGGGTACAATGGGATGCCAAATGGGTGCAGTGATGACCTGTTGCCTTGGAGAAGGACAGCAGAGAATAAGCTGGACACCAAATACCCGTACGGTAGGGCACGTTTTATGTCCCATTCTGCTTAGTGACATAGCCTGGTGAGTGCTTAATTAAGAAAGTTGGTAATTAAGAAAGTTGGTCAGAAGGCATCATCTCCCTTTTGTCATCAACAGCTGGAAAGAAAAATATCCTATCCAACTACCCCAATTTCCTGACTTTGTCTCTTAAGTTCCAAAGAGAGCCACGGAGGGAAGCATGGAGTGGCCACACTGCCCATCCCTGAGATCCAGGGCTCTGTTGCCTGTGCTGAGTGAGCCTGGCAGGCCTCACCAGCAGCCTGCTGGCCTCCATAACAGCAGAGCATTGTTGGCCAGCTTCTCTGTAGAGGGTCACAGCCCCTTGGACAGATGGCTGAGGGATGTGCATCATGGCTCTGCAGGTTCTTTTTTTACTACTTGGAAGCAGGGTCAGCTCCCCAGGGGCTGGCTCGGGCTTTGGTCTGATGAGAAGCAAGCTCCATTCGGCTGGTGTGCCTGATGAGAACATCTGGCTCAAGCTCATCTCTGGGAAGCGGGAATCAAACTGTGAGCTAGACATCAGGAGATGGAGGATTCAGTTACTTCCTCCAGTTCCAGGGGATGCTGCAATTTCACGGTGGGCTGTGGTCAGACCAAAAGCAAGAAGTAAGGTTGGGCACGATGGCTCACACCTGTAATCCCAGTACTTTGGGAGGTAGAGGCGGGCAGTTCACCTGAGGTTGGGAGTTCAAGATCAGCCTAGTCAATATGGTAAAACCCCATCTCTACTAAAAATATAAAAATTAGCCAGGCATGGTGGTGGGTGCCTGTAATCCCAGCTGCTCGGGAGGCTGAGCAGGAGAATCACCTGGCCTCGGGAGGCAGGGGTTGCAGTGAGCTGAGATTGCACCACTGTACTCCTGCCTGGGCAGCAGAGTGAGACTGTATCTCAAAAAAAAAAAAAAAAAAAAAAAAGCCAGAAGTGTGGAACTATAAACCTTTGGCTTGACTGTCTCTGGATTTTTACCTTGCGATTAGGGAAGGGTGCTTCTTAGAATTTGTTGCCTGCCTGAGCCCCAGGGAAAATTGCTTCAGAGATTGCCTTTGAGGGTCCAGCCATAGCTTTACTTTTTCCTTGTATTATTTGGAGAATATGCAACTAATGCCCGAAAAGAGGCAAATCATGCTGCGTCTGCAGGTTGGTGATTTTTTATAAGGCTAGGTCCTGTATTTTATGTCTGAAAATGAACAGACTGGCGCTGTTGGAAGTGAAAGTAGAGTAAGGCCATCCAAATGGGAAAGATTGTGCCTTCAGGAAACCAAGGCTAAGGCGTGATAAACACCTTTCTTCTCTGTTGACTCTCTCCTGGTAGGTTTTCCTCTGGGTTTTTCTCAGGAAGAATTCCAAGTCTACATTTAGTCTAATTTATATACTTTTACTAATGTTCCTGGACCTCAATCATGTTAAATAAGCCCCATACATTTCTTTCTAAATTGCTTAGGGGCAACTCCTCCATGTTTGAAAGAAAAAGGAAAGGTACCTGGAGGGAGAGGAGGAATTGAGGACTGCAAAGGCTCAGGGTTTCCAAGGTGGGAAAAGTACTTTGCGGATGAAGGGGACTGAACTGTCAGATCCTCCATTCAACTTCACCTCTCCCTCAGAGGAGTGGGAAGAGAGGATCAGAGTTGGGGGAGGGTAAGACTGTCTTCTCAGCCTCAGCTTCAGAGCTGGTGGTGGTGGGTGACTAATTAGAAAAATGTGCTGACTTAGAGAAACTTTTTGTCATCCTGATTTTGATTCTATAAGCTTTTGGTGGTAAGAAAGAAGGGAAGTGATTAGTTGTTTCTAAGTCCATGCAAAGATAATTTTTCACGGTGCGGTTCAATGTCCCATGTAAAAACGGTGAAAGGGGAGGGTCGATATATTAAAGATCTGCACTGAAATGTGTGACAGCCACAGTCAATATTTCACCCAGTCTAGAAAGTGAAATACTGGCTCTTGTGCTGAACTTCGATATGGAGGCATCCTGGGATGTCAGTCCGTCATACTCAAGTTGGTGCAAAAGATACCTGTGGTTGGACATTGCACAGGGGTCTTGGGTGGGCACCGAACGGCCCTTCCAATGGGACCTGTGCCTTCTTCAGTCACTGTGAGCCCCAGGCAGATCTGTAAGCAGTGACCTAGAAGCCAAGGGCCACACAGTAGATTCCAGCACCTCCCCCACACCCCAGCCTTCACAGCACTCCCTGACTTCCCGAGGAGGTGATTTTGTTTGTTATGAGACACTGCCTTTTGTCCAAATTGAGGACAGTACCTTTCAGAGCCCCTTTCTAGAAGGAATTCGTTTAAAAACCTACATAGGTATTTGTCCAACTTCACTGATTGTTTTTATTGAATAGCTGCTGAGTTTCTGGGCACTGGTTGTCTGCATTATTTTTTATCATCCATATGATACCTCTAGGTTTTCAAAGCTCTTTGCTCTTACTTATCAATTATTCATTTTATACGTAGCTATGTTAGAATGCCGACAATTTTCTTTCACGAGAGCAGGCTTGTAATTTGATGTACCATAAAAGTTGTAGAAGGTATTGAATGGTTTTTAAAAGGCATTTAGTATTACTACCACCATAATATGGTAAAGATGGGCTTTAAGTCTAAATGACGATGACTTTATATAAAATGTACACTTGTTGTTGCCTTGCCAAGGCTTTTCAGGACACAGAGGTAAATGTTTGGATTGCCTGGGACGTAACAGAAATGTTTGCTGATAATTGACTCAAATGCAAAATCTTTTTTTTTCTGCTTTTGTTTTGAGTTTTTCAAAATTAGCTTTTTTTTTTTTGAGACAGAGTTTTACTCTTGTTGCCCAGGCTGGAGTGCAGTGGTGCAGTCTCGGCTTACTGCAACCTCCACCTCCTGGGTTCAAGCGATTCTTCTGCCTCAAACTCCTTAGTAGCTGGGATTACAGGCATGCACCATCATGCCCTGCTAATTTTGTATTTTTAGTAGAGATGGGGTGGCTCCATGCTGGTCAGGCTAGTCTCAAACTCCCCACCTCAGGTGATCCACCTGCCTTAGCCTCCCAAAGTGCTGGGAATACAGGCATGAGCCAATGCACCCAGCCAAGATTTTCAAAATGAAAGTATAAAATAAGGGGTTACTGCCTGGAGTTGGGTAGCTTAACCCATTCTTTCCTCATCTATATTAATGGATACTAAGCTGCTGTAGCAGGAAGGGTGGATTCATAGGTTATGTGTTAATCCCTGTAAAGGAGCTTTAGAGATGATCTTGAGTTATAGACCAATGATTTTTAACTCTTTGGAATGTACGGGACCCTCTTTTAAATGCCAAAAACCTTCTAGGACCCCTGCATAATGCTAAATTCTCAGTATCTTTTGAGTAAGAAACTCCACAATGACAAAAACCAATTCATATCAATAACCGTTTATGTTAATCTGAACTTTCTTAATCGCATAACATTTATGTATATTTGGGGAAAGTTTATGTATGTACTGGGTCTGGTATTTATCCAGTTGTGTATATGCGTGGCCCCCTTGCAATACCTCAGTCGTGTCTCAGGGTTCTGTGCCCACAGGATCTAATCCTCCTCCATTCTTGTAAGTAACTTCTATAATGTCACACATCAGGTGACATCTCCTAATTCCAAGGTCAGTGCTCTTCCTGCTGCCTCCGTGTGTCTCTCCTGTGGGACACAGGAAGGAATTCAGCTGCACTGAAATGCCAATCATCTTCTCATTTTTTTTGCAGTTTATCAGACTGAGGCTCTGATAAAATAACTCCTCAGAGATCAGGAGCTCCGGAGGGGTGGCATGTGCCTGGCATTATGCAGAAAGCCTGGCATTATGCAGAAAGCCTGTGCCTGGCATTATACAGAAAGGCTCACTGTAACATTTCTTCACAGGGGAGTGCAGTGGACTGAATGTGTCTGTTCCCACATTCACATGCTGAAACCTGAATTCCAATGTGCTGATATTTGGAAGTGGGGCTTGGGGGGACATAATTAGGCCATGAGGGTGGAGCTCTCCTGAATGGGATTAGTGCCCTTCTACAAGGGACCCCAGAGAGCTCTGTTACTCTTTCCATGTGTGAGGATAGGAGAAGAAGATGGCTGTCTGCAACCCTGAAAGGGGACCTTGCCAGAACTGACCATGCTGGTGTCCTGACTTCCAGCCTCCAAACTGTGAGAAATAAAAGTCCACTGTTTCTCAGCCACCCTGTCATGAGACTTTGTTATAGTAACCCCAAGGGACTGCGACAGGGAACTTGAGAGTTGTGTAAATTTGAGCTCACCAAATAACATACAACTTAATACTGCTTTATTAATTCTGTAAGTCGGAAGTCATTAGTCCTGATTGACACCTTGTAGGGAGAAGGGAAACACACACTACTTGTAACATAATAGGAAGACAGAGCTTTTCCTGGGATGCGTCTCTAGAGAGGTATTTTTAAGGGGTATTTTTGTTCTTTCAGCCTTGGGATCAAAACTTCATAAAACTATTTTATTATAATGTAGTATTAATGTGGAAAATGAAAATTCCCTCTGCTAAAGAAGCTTTTTATTCCTTCCTTTTCCTGAAAAATCTAAAAGACAATATGATGTCAGTAACATTAAGTGGCAGGAAGAAGGCAATGTTATTATACTAAGAATCTTTTCAGATGATTGACAATTAAAAAACCAGGAAGCAGCAGATTTATCTAATTTACCAGATTAAAAAACTTGGGAAGATTCTTATTTTTATGAGGAGGTGGGTTGCTAAACCCATGATGAAGTGTTCAGTTGACATTTTTCATTCCTTTTTCTTTGTGGAATTCATTACAGTGAAGCACATTTAATCAAAACACCAATTTTATCAAATGGAGGTAAAATGCTCTTGGTGATTCAGATATCACAGTTTCCTTGGGTTTTCATAACCAATTTTGATGATATAGTTTACATATTAGAGAGTTGGAGAATTAACTTGCTCCCGTTGTTAAACTTAAGGGAAGTTTTAGCAATGCCCGCCACTTGTATCCAGCTGCTCAGCACGTGCAGCCTTGCTGATTTCTGCTGGCGAAGGGCTCTGGGTTTTGGCAAGTGCCTCTGTGCTTGGCCTCCTCCCTCACCTCATGGACCGGGGAGCCAGGATTGCACAGCCTGCTGCATCTCACTGTACCAGGGAAGGGACCGTAGAGTCTCCATGTCCCCAAGGGTGGGGAGTGGCCTCACTCTGAGTGCACTGGGCAGAAATAGAGATGAGGGGCCCTTACCAGAGTCAGTTCTTATGTCTACAGGGATACCCTAAAAAGGATATAATGCTGGGAAAGAAAATGCTGAAAAACCTGGAATTCATTAAGCCGAAAGAGTTCAGCAGAGCACCTTAAACACTCTTGCCAGTGTGGGGCAGTGCTTCTCAGTGCTTCTTTAAATTCTCTATTTAAATTTCATCTTTATTTCTCAGATTTAGCATATTGTTAAGCATGCATAGATATCATTTTTGTGATTACTTAGCCATTTACTTTACCCCCTTGAACACTGACATTTTCCTGACTGCCAGGCATGTGATATATTTCTTTGGCATCCGAAAGGTTAGTCTTGAGAAACTAATTTATCAAGAAGTTAGGAGGCTGATACTTCTTAAGCTGTGACTTCCTCACAACTTGTAAAAGCTTCTTAGTAATTAAGATCAAATTTGTTCTTTCAGTCCTGAGATTGAATGTCCTCTGATTTTGTTAGTCAACCCATGAATTTGATAACTTGCTGTTGTTGCTTTTCCTGCAGTATTTAATTTCACTTACAGCTTCCTGCTGCTCTTCCCCTGCCTGGCCATCTAGCAGTGTTGGCTGACAGCAGGTCTAATTAGGGACTTTTGTACAAAACAACTTATATAATCAATGGAAAACCTTCAAACAATTGCATAGGAAAGACATTAAGTAGATGATTTTTTATGACTCAAGGGGCAAACTCAGGTGTGATTGTGTGGGGTTTTAGATGAACAGAGGAAAACACCAGTGTATATGTAAGTCTTCTCCTACCCTCTAAAATCAACCAGCTCCATATAAGCATGTTTTACTTTAAGATATAATTGTTTATAAACAGTTTTCGGAAAAGAATAATGATATTTTGATATAATTTATTTGATGTTTATGTATTTTTATAGTTACAGAGTTAATTATTTTTAAAGTGCTAAAGAGTATTATTTCATTATGAATATCTACAAAAGACATATAGTAACAAAATAACTCCTCGTTCTGATGAACGCATGTAGGAAAAGCTGAAATGCTCATCTATGGGGATTGGACCTACCCATGAAAATACACACATATGTCTCTTTTCTATAAAAAGTGATTTTTGAGTCAGTGTACCTCATAGAAGTTTGAAATAAAACTTAATTTAAGATAGTGGTTCCAAGGTTTTCGGAAGTGGGCTGAAGCTTATTTTTGTACTGTAATTTCTCAAGATGAAAGGTTTGTTGAAAAATTAGTAGCCTTGATAAAATGTCAGGGCACATGCAACCTATTTTAGAAAACAACTATGTTAAGTATTTGAGCACAATAATGATCTGAATGTAAATGGATATTTCTAATGAAAAGTGTAACTTCCTTATTTCTTCCTTTTTGAGACAGAGTCTTGCTCTGTCGCCCAGGCTGGAGTGCAGTGGCATGATCTCGGCTCACTGCAGCCTCCACCTCCAGGTTTCAGGCGATTCTTCTGCCTTAGCCTCCGGAGTAGCAGGGATTACAGGCACATGCCACTATGCCCGGCTAATTTTTATATTTTTAGTAGAAACAGGGTTTCAACATGTTGGCCAGGCTGGTGTCGAACTCCTGACCGCAGGTGATCCACCCACCTCAGCCTTCCAAAGTGCTAATAGTAGAGGCTTGAGCCACCACACCCAGCCACTTCTTTAGTTTTTTAAGTTTGCTTAAGTCTTTGCTTAGAAACACGGGGTCGCTGTCCAGTGTGGTTACCCGACAATGATTACTCTCATAGTCTTGATTCTGGTGATCTGTTCTATGTCAGTTGTGCTGATTTTGACTGATCTTCTCTGAAACTGGCCTGAATGACTAAAGCTTTATTGTATTTTGAGCTTTTTTCATCCAGAATCTCCCTTCAGAAGCTTTGTTAATACTAACTATATAAAAGTAGAATATGAATATATTGTTTGCACCCAGAAAGACACAATAAAACCTAGTTCTCAGAGATTTTTGCAAGTGTTTGTATTGCTTTTTACTTATACTTTGCGAAGACTTTTTTTTAATTTTATCTGAATAGGGATATACATGTCTGTAGTACACACATTAGCTAAGTAAAGCCCCACAGTGCTTAAAACAACAATTACCATATTCACACAGAATAATCCCGAGGCTGCCATAAGGAGCCACAGGTTCCGGGTTTGGTATGTTTATGCCCAGTGACTGTGTTGTTAGAGGCAGCACCTGACATTTATTTCTCAGCATCTCTATGAAGTAAATTATCACTGAAGACTCCTCCAGTTCTCTTATTCCAAGGAAAAATACAAGTATTATAGCTTTGATTGCAGTAGATTAGTATCTGTTTCTCAGCTTACGGGGTTCTGAAAGTATTCTTGGCCAAAGCAGAGCTGTAAAAAGCTTCTGGAGACAGTGACACAGGGAGAATGTGCATGTGTACATATGGATGAATTAATAGAAACAAGCTCCTTTTCCTCTCTCCCCTCTACCAATTAAAGTCTGGTGCAGTTCTAAGATGAATAAAAACTAGATGGAGACAGGATGCATGAAAGGGAGGGGAGGGTCAGACTGTAGGTTACTCCACTGACATGGAGGTTAGAAGACATTGGATGAGAAAAGGTTGGATAACAGCAATAAAGAAAAAAATCTGGCTGGGCTCAGTGGCTAACGCCTGTAACCCCAGCACTTTGGGAGGCCGAGGCGGGCAGATCACATGGTCAGGAGATCGAGACCATCCTGGCTAATACAATGAAACCCATCTCTACTAAAGATACAAAAAAAAAAAAAAAAAAAAAAGCCAGGCATGGTGGCACGCATCTGTAGTCCCAGCTACTTGGGAGTCTGAGGCAGGAGAATCGCTTGAACTGGGAGGTGGAAGTTGCAGTGAGCCGAGATTGCACCACTGCACTCCAGCCTGGGCAACAGAGCAAGACTCTGTCTCAAAAAAAGAAAAGAAAAAAAAATCCTAGCTGAGTATGGTGTGCACGCCTGTAATCCCAGCACATTGGGAAGCCAAGGCAGGTGGATCGTTTGAGCTCAAGAGTTTAAGACCAACCTGGTCAACGTGGCTAAATCTTGTCTCTACAGAAAATACAAAAATTAGCCAGGTGTTGTGGTGTGCAGCTGTAGTTCCAGCTACTCCAGGGAGGCTGAGGTAGGAGGATCGCTCGAGCCCATGAGGCCAAGGCAGCAGTGAGCCAAGATTCCACCACTGAACTCCAGACTGAGTGACAGAGTGAGAGACCCCATCTCAAAAAAATTAAGAAAAAGAGCCTATGTCTAAGTGAGAGAGAACATATGAATACATGGTACACACTGAACACTCTTTGGAGATAAGAGTAACCTCTTAGACCATTAGAAAAAAAGGACTTTAGAAATTCTTTTGAGAACCAGCCAGCATGACAATATTTATTGAAACAGAGATACTTGCGTGGCATTAGGAAATTCCTGTGATAAATGCAGGATATTGGTGAAAACAAGAGAGTTGGAATGCAGCAGAATGGACACTCCTCTGCTGACGCTGTCTGAAGGGTTGCTGCCAACCAATTAGTGGAGGTGTAAGTTTTATCTCTGTGCTTCTTTCAAATGATAGATGCCAGAGTAAATTTAAAATATTGAATATGATAACTGAGCATGGATTTTTTAATTCTGCAATTAAAAGACTTTGTTCAAAATGCCATTAAGTTTGAGTTTAGGTGAATAAAGGGAAGCAGAATTCTTCTGTCGCTTTTTCTTCTACTTGTAGTTGTTTAGGATTTAAATAAGTACTAACATTCTCTTACCAGCTTCAGTTGTCTGCTGGTGATGGGGATGTTCCCTGGAGTCATCTTGCTTTCCTTTTAAAAATTGTAACTGTATTTTATACGCATTGGCTTTTTTGAGAACACCGTCACATATAGTCATTCATTTGTTCAGCAGATACTTCTAGGGCATTTATTATGTGTTTTACATGCCAGGTACTCTGCATAGTCAACAGAATGCCATGGGAGGGTCTCTGTTTTTGGAGAGTTTGCAGACTAATTGTGGAGGAGGTAGACATTAATGATATAATATTATTTAAGATTCCTTTCTGAGGAAGTCACATTTTTTCTTTTTTACTGAGAAGGAGTCAGCCACTGAATCTGCCAGCCCCTTGATCTTGGACTTCCCAGCCTCCAGAGCTGTGAGAAATACGTTTCTGATGTTTAGAAGCTACAAGTCTATGATACTTGTTAGAGCAACCCAAACAAACTAGGACAGGCTGTGTGTATGAACTGTGTTGTCCTGGGGCAAGAGTGGAAATAGGGACTCGCCAGCCGGGAGGTGAGGCAGTGGATGGTGCAAGGGCTTTGGAGGGGGTGGGTGCTGGGGCTGGAGAGGCTTGGCTGGAGACAGGGTATATTTTAGGGGCAACATCAGGAAGACAGCATGATAAAGGGTGGGAGAGGCAGATTGACTTCCCCCAAACAGTTCTGGGTACAGCAGCTGTAAAGGCATACTGAGGAAGAGAAGCAAGATTTTGGGACGATCAAGGAAGATTTGGACGCCTGAAGGCTGAGATGCCCATGAGAGCTCCCTGCAAAGGGTCGGGTGTATGAGTTGGGGATTAGTCCAGGCTGGCCGTGTCAGTACAAGTATATCAGTGCCAGCAACCTGGGTGGCTGATCGAGGGAGTATGTGCAGAGGCAGGAGCAGTAGCCGTGGCTGAGCTCTGAGGGCTCCAGCGCTTAAAGTAGTTGGGGGAAGAAGGGCCCATGAGAAGGAGCACACAGAGCAGTGTTTTAAGGAGGGCCTCACTTTGGGAGGACAAGGTGGGTGGATCACAAGGTCAAGAGATCAAGACCATCCTGGCCAACACGGTGAACCCCATCTCTACTAAAAATATAAAAATTAGCTGGGTGTGGTGGCACATGCCTGTAGTCCCAGCTACTCAGGAGGCTAGGCAGGAGAATCGCTTGAACCTGCGAGGCAGAGGTTGCAGTGAGCCGGAATCATGCCACTGCACTCCAGCCTGTGCGACAGAGCGAGACTCTGCCTCAAAAAAAAAAAAAAAAAAGAAAAAAGAAGGAGGGCGTCTTAGCTGTGTCAGAGGCTGCTGGCTGCTGAGAGTCCTAAGATGAAAACATTTCCGGGGTTCAGCAATATGGAGGTCATGGGTGATACCCCCAAGTATGGTTTCAGCGGAGCAGTAGGGTTGGAGGCCGCACTGGAGCCACTTGCAGGAGAGCAGGGTGAGGCAATGGGGATAGTGTTACTCACATCTGGCTGTGGGATGTGTGGCGAGAAGGGAGCAGAGTAGTGGGCTGGCAGCTGGAATGCAGATGAGGCCAAGGGAAAGGACTGCGTAGTTTGTAGGATGGAAGAATCTGGTTTTGGCTTTGGTTTTTGCTTTTCTGCAGCAGATATTTATTTGCTGATGGTTCTAGTCCAAGACAGAGAGAGTGAGGTAGAGATTTCTGGAGCAGAGGCAAAGTGTTTGAGGCTGTGGGGATCGGCCTGTCAAGACACCGTGGTTGGTAATAGGAGGAAGGACTGAGCGGGGCGGTGGGAGGACAGCAGACACGGGGTCCTGAAGGGAAAGGCAGGGTGGTGATCCGTTGTGGCATTCCCGTGAAGGAGGAAGCATGGCCATCGGCCGAGAGAGCTGGGAATTTGGATTGTGGGAGAGCTGGGAGAGCAGGGAGAGAGATGATTGTGTGGGTTGGGAGAGGAATGTCCTAGGAATGTAGGGCAGTGTCAGGAGCTCACATCTTACCTGAGAACCGTGAGTTGGGTGGTTGCTCCCCATTTTCTACCTGCCGAAACAGGATCAGCACGCTGCCTGAGGCGGGCCCGGTAGAGCCGGAATTAATTAGAACACATGTGCCCCTACTCCTCCTCCAGTGCCCAGTGCTGAGGCCCGGTTCACCTTTAAGTGCTACTGACCCACAGAGGAGGCTTTTAAGCTCCTTACAGCATATTTGCATCACAGTGCTATCAGCGCTGATTAATGCTCTGTTTCTCCTGGTGCTGTTGCGGTGCATATTAGGCATCACGCGTGCATTTCACATGAACAGTGAGAAGGGAGTTGGCACGGCCTGCCGTGGATGCAGTACAGCTATTTCCACATCCTCCTCCTCCTGACCTGATTGTGTGCCCTTAGCACATAGGGAGGCAGTGTAATTAGAGTTCCGGGGGCTTTATTACCAGTAATGGCCCTGCTACAGTCAGAAATCTCTTTAGCCCCGAGCACTACCATTGGGGCTAAGTGGCTCCCCTGGGCGCAGGGAGTTGTCACCTGCAGCTTTAGGGAGAGGCAGCGAGGAAGGGGGCAGGGATGGGCAGCAGAGCGGGAGAGAGGGAGCAAGAAATGGGTATTCTTGCAGACAGGCTGCATTGGGCAGGCCAGGACAGCCTGGTCTCAGGTGGGCACATGTGGGAGGGGGTGGGGAGCACTCACATGTGGCAAGTAGCTCGTCTGTGCTGTGCTCTTAACAGGTTAGTCTTTGTAACAGTTCTTGGAGAGGGATTTTTCTGTTTCTCAGGTCTGGAGGCTGAGGCCGAAGAAGATTCCTGGCTTGTAGGCTGGGGGCAGTGTGTGAGGACATGGTAGGGAGGAAGCAGAGGAGATAGGCAGAACCAGGGGTCTCCAAGACCTGGGAGTGAATTACCCCAGGAGTGGAGATGGAAGTTCATGCCTCAGCCTTCAGGGACCTGGGCCATGGGCAGGCAGATGGGCGCCCTGGGGGGAGGCTTCCCTCAGACTCGGAAGATGGGGCTGCCTTTTATGTGAGTGGCTCATTATTTTCTCCCCAGACCTTGGTAGAATTCCTTTTTGATGTCATTTTCTTCTAGCAGAGACCTCCTCCCTGGGCACGGGGGGAAACAGAGCAGACCCCAGACATTTTCCAGGCCTGCGGGGGGTTTTCCTCATTACCCTTTTCCTGTCTTTATTTCCCACACAGACTTACACTGTCATGCCTCTGTGGTGGAATTATGTCCCTCCGTGGTGGGGGGTTCAGTTACTTTACTTTCTGAGTAGAAAGGTCACACTGTGTGAGGGGCTGGGCTGGGGGCAGGGGTGTCTGGATTCCAAGGACAGGTAGGCTGTTAGGGGTGGTGTGGTCAGGGAGCCAGAAGCGCCGTCACCTGCTGCCTCCACTCAGGAAGATCCGGTTCCTGCCACCCAGCATCTTTCTCAGAAAACAGGTCCGGTTCTGAGTGCTAGTGACAAGGGCCTCATTTGCAGAGTTCTTTGCAGTTCACACAGCATTCTCCTACCATGTCCCTCACTTGCTGTTCGTGTGACCCTATGAGATGGGAAGGGGCGGGTATTATTTTTCCTATTCATGACTGAGAGGCTGGAACCTGAACAGGGTATTACCTTTGTGTAGGCAAATCCTAGAATTAAATCCAATGGTTCTGAAAAGACATTTGTAATCCAAGTACATTTTTCTGCAGAAACAGTGTTACCTGAAGATTCAGTTCCCCTTGTACCTGTGAGCAGTGCCTGGAACCCTATTTCCTGCTTTTTCTCAGCGCTCCTTCATCAGCCCTACTGCACTGCTTCAGTGTGCACTCAGGCCGCTGCTGGTCTCTATGCTTGGGCATCTGCAGCCCAGTTGGTGTGAGCTCTGCAGGGACCAGACCTGCCTCCATCTGGCAGCCCACACCCAGCCCCGTGGAGCTCTGCACCCTGTGTGGGCAGTCTGCAGCCAGAACTTACCAGAGCATGAATAGGAAACTGCAACAGTTTTAAACTGTTTTCTCTTCTTGCTCCAGCCCTGTTACTAAGGGCTGGGTGGGGGACAGGGCTCTGTCTGAGCAGGCTTAGAGGGGTGTAGGCTTCGGAGCAGTCTTGCAGGCTGGCAGGGGGAAGATAGGGCCTGACGGGGGAGAGGGCAGCGAGCAGAGGGGCCTATCTGGTGGGACTGCCTTAGAGAAGTGATATCTGTTGATTTCTACATGGCATTCCCTTCCCCGGTTCCATCTTTATTTCCAATCATTTGAAAACCCTGATAATTAACCAGGTTGCTACTTTACTAGTAGGAACCTCATGCAGGAGAGGTAAGATAGAGGGGAGACATTATTTGGGACCAAACTATAGAAATCTTTGCTTTGGATTTTGGGGAAGCCATAATTGGGGACACTTTATAAGCTTTTGGGAAAATGTACTCGGTGGGGGTGGGGTGGGGGGCTTAATTGTCATGGCTATTCTGTTGTTAAATTATTGACGTGAAGGATAGGTACTCGGGAGGCTGGCAGTGACATATGAGGTCCTGTCAGGATATCTTTCAATAATTAAGAAACAAGTAGTTGAAATTCCATTTTAGTTCCAGAAGCTGTGAAGCAGTTCCATATATGGATCAGTTAGAGGAGCCAGCATGTACCCCATCCCTCAGCGGAAGTTTCTATCAGGCATCTGTGGACAGCGGGGGGGCGGGGTGGGGTTGCCTGTGCTCCCAGAGACAATGTGACAGGTTTAGCAACTCTGATAACTGTAGGACCCCAGAAGTAAGAACACTTAGGCCCTAACTTCAGGAAGTAATGACAAAAAGCTTTGTCATCAGAATGGAAGTAGAAGATCCTGTAAATTACTGTTGAGTTACTTTTTTAAATGCACGGGTCAACCTTGAACTTGGATATGCCATTTCATGTCACTTGTTAATTGCAGGGTGGGAACCCAGTAGAAATGATAGAGGGTGATGCTTCCCACCTTTTCATTCCAGAAGGCCACGAGCAGACGCGTCTTGGCTCGAGTCCTGACCCTTGTCTTGTCAGTGAACAGAACTGTCGGTGCTCTGAACACCTCAGCCTGGGGTGGCGGCAGAAGGCGTTGCAGGTCTGTTCCCCGTGGCAGCAGGTGCTCCATGCCTGGCCTTCTGACCCCGACCCTGGCAGGAGTCGCCACACCAGGCTGCCACCTGTTCGGGTCAGCCTTAGCAGAACAGCCCTCAGGTCTAAGGACGTCGTTTTCTTTAAGGAAAATACTGTGTCACTAGAAATGAGGGTTTTTAAGCAACCTGCAGAGTTTCTTTAACTAGGCCGGAATCTTCATTTTCCTGACTCCAAATGTTCTCAGGCCCCAGTAGTTCCTGTCACGTCTCAGTTGAGGGTAGAATAACACTATCACTGCTAAATTGTTTGTGTAGCAATTAGAATTTGTTTAGCATTATTTAGGCTTTTTAAACAAACCTATCCGAGTAACCGTCATAATACTACAGTCTAAAATAGATATTGTATTAGTCTTATATCAAATGAGGTGAAAGCCAAATCTATAAAACGTTGAACTCTTAAATCTAACCAAGGATGGAATATATCCTGTTAATTTGTCAAACTTCTAGAGAACCGCCTACATGAGACAGTAAGGATTAATCAAGCCCTAGTAAGAGAGAATTTGAAAAATACAGTTTTCTAATTATACAGTCTCGTCTCAGTGGCCCAAGGTTAATGCGGTTCTGAATTCTGACAGTTAGTAATAGAAAAGAAAAAAGAAAAAAACCAAAGCATAGGAATTGTCTTATAATTATCTGAAACAGAGATTCTCTTCCGGCAGACAAGGACCCTATAAGCATTAATCTGATATTTTCAGCATTTGATTCTTTTCCTTTTAAACAAGGTAGGGAATAACTGGAGGGTTTTGTGTCATTCTTTGTGCTTGCTTATCAAATAATATGTAGTGTTTGCAGATTTATTTTGCTTATTGCTTAGCTATAGATGTGTAATTCTAGGTTGAACATTTTATCTTTTTTATGATTTAGACTAACTTGTGAATACTTCTAGACACTTTATCTTTGAAATACTTGGTCCTTATTCCTACTACAAATATAAAAACTTACAACGACTTCTTGGTTAGTTTTTGCACTCAGGTGTATTTGTAGCTCTTGCTGCAGTTCATCCAGGCAACACAACAAAAATGTTGACGCTAGAGAAAGGTAAATTTATTCCTTCGTTTACTGCTATGAAATATCTGTGGAATGTTTATTATACAGATTGAGCGTGCCAAATCAAAAAATCCGAAATCTGAAACTTTTTTTTTGAGACAGGGTCTTGCTCTGTTGCCTAGGCTGGAGTACAGTGGCACAAACGCAGCTCATTGCAGCCTTGACCTCCTGGGCTCAAGTGATCCTCCCCCTTCAGCCTCCCAAGTAGCTAGGACTACAGGCACACACCACCATACCTGGCTAAGTTTTTTGATTTTTAGTAGAGATGAGCTATTACTATGTTGCCTAAGCTGGTCTTGAACTCTTCAGCTCAAATGATCTCCCCCACTTGGCCTCCCAAAGTGTTAGGGTTACAGGCATGAGTTACTGCACCTGGCCCCAAATCTGAAGCCTTTTGAACACCAGCACGACACTCAAAGGAAATGCTCATGGAGCACTATGGATTTCAAATGTTTGGATTTGAGATGCTAACCTGGTAAGTATAATGCAATTTTTTTTTTTAAGTTTGAAATCTGAAACAATACTGTTCCATTTTGGATAACAGCTATTCAACCCATAGAGGAAAGGTACACGGAAGCCCCAGACTACCCAAAAGAAAAAGCCTGGGGTAAGATGGGCAATTATGGCTCGACATCGGATTTCAGGTTTTATAGATGGATCTAATGTCTGAGAATCTGTGAACAGATGGATTCTTAAAGTTAATGACTGGCCAAGCGTGGTAGCTCAGGCCTGTAATCCCAGAACTTTGGGAGGCTGAGGCGAGTGGATTGCCTGAGGTCAGGAGTTTGAGGCCAGCCTGGCCAACATGGTGAAACCCAGCAAACACAGTTGCCACCTGAAACATAATTTTTAGGAATAGTATTTAACCTTGTATGTGGGATCCATTCTGATCTCTATCCTTCCCTTCTTACCTGTTTCATTAAAAAAGAAGAAAGAGCTGGTGTAACTCACTGAACTGATTTCATGACCTGCAGTTTGAAAGACACTGTTTTAGAGAAAACTAGAAATTATGTATGCTTTACAAAGTCAGAAGACAATCATTTTAAAAATAAATTGTAGTAGCAGCTGTAGATAAGATGTTTTCATCTTGAAAGGAAGAAAAAAGAGTCCTAAAAGGCTGAGACCTCTCCAGACTGAGGACTAAGTATGCATGCCTACACATAAGAAAAACGAGAGAAGCGCGTGCCTTCAGAGATGGAGGGAGGGAGGGGCTGGGAGCACAGCCTTGCGTTTCGCCGGAGAGGCGGCCACGTTTTGGTAGTGAAAGCTTGTTTTGGAGAAAGTCAGCTGTTTGGAGGATTGAGGAATGAAACTGGAAACCTCAGGAAAAATGCAAAAACATCGGATGAACTTGGTATGTTTTAAATTGCTTTTATTTAGTTAGCTGGAAATGCACTTTCGCAGATCCACCGTCACTCCTGCAAATTACAAGAGGGCTCAGGCACCCCGTGGAAGGTCATCCAGCTTCCAAGCGGCAAATTGGACCTCGAGCCCTCGTGCCGCTCCTTGTTGCAAAGCTCTTTGTCCATACTCGCTGGCAGAGGGGGAGAGTACAGCGGGGAGGATGCCTGGCCTGTGGTGGTCTGGCCTGCCAGGGCGGGTGCAAGCTTGTCACGGGCCAGACAGTCATTGAGTGCTCTTTGTGGCCTGAAGCAAATTTGGCAGGTGCCTGTCATTTGATCAGTGTGGATGGCCGGTGGACACAAGTAAATGAGTCCCCAAACTCTACTCTGACCTACCTGCTTTAAACAAATTGGAGAGGGTCATCCAGTTAGTCTTCCCAGTCTCCTCTCTGAGGACAGTCTGGGGGCTGAGGCCTGGCTGAGTCCTGTCTTCCCATGTGGAACAGGCCCAAAAGGAGGTGCAGGGCGGCCCAGGGGACAGCGATGGTTATAGAGTTACAGGACTGTGGAGATCCTGGAGCTGAGAGGCGAGTGGCAGCCACAAGGGTGACGCTGGATTTCAGGACCACAACAGGGAGTTAGGAGGTGGGAGGGGCTGGGTTGTGCCTCAGTGCTCCTTTGGGTTGGAGTTTCTCCTCTCAGCCCTGCAGGTGGGGGCTGGAGAAGCCAGTGGTCATCAGCCAGGGCTAGGGGAGGTCTGGGGATGGGTGGAGGTACCAGCAAGAGAGATCAGGGTCGGTCGATCCTTAGACCCTTCACCGAACACTCAAGTTTCCTGTTTGTCAGTGTCGGGTTTTGTGTATGTGGGATTTTGGATTGTTCCTTTTAGAGTCTCATGTGTGCCAGACACACCATTGTTCATATTGCCCAGTAGCTTTATATATATGTGTGTGTGTGTGTGTGTGTGTGTGTGTGTGTATACATACATACATATGTATATTTTTTAACAAGAAGCTTTACATTCTTTGTCTTGTGATTTTTTTTTGGTCAAAAGAAAGCATGTCTGTTTAGAATCCTGTGCATTATTTTTATAAATTGCCTTCTATACACAGGGATGTCAGATGCTGCCCAAGAGAATCTGTTTCATATGGTAATTTTCACTAATGAATCCAGACCTATACTGTTAAATTTTGCCCCAAACTGCCTGGGATGAGGTAGAGGAAGCTAGTTGCAGTCAGCATGACAGGTCTTAGAGGACGCTATCATAGTGTTTCATAACAGATGTAAACTCTGTAGTCCTGAATATTAATACCAGCGCCATCACAAAGTATTTATTAGATGGGAGAGCATGTTTTTGATATTTGAATTTAAGAGGACTTTCAGTACTTCCAGCGTCACCATCAATAATTGGAATCTGCATTTCCTCCTTTATTCATTAGATAAATATTTAACACCCATTACGTTCATGGCATCACATTAGACTGTGGGGGAGTTACAAAGAACCTAGGCTGGGCTCCGCCCTCAAGGGGGAAATAAAGGAAACAATTACATGTGATTGTTTTTAACACCAAGCAGCATGAATCCAAGCTCTGGAGCATCCTGGTCACCGGGGAGGAGGGGCCACGGGAGCCCCTCCAAGGCCAGCACTCACATGGCCACACCTTGTGCTTCCCAAGCATGGGCCCTTGCACTCTCCTGTCTTCTTTCCTTGTCCTCCCATGCCTTCAGGGTTTGTGAGACCTGTGAGTCTCAGGGCATGACTCTGGTCACTCTGGCCAGTGAGGATTATTCTCTGATGGGCTGGGGTCAATGAAATTCAGCTTGTTTGTCTCTTTAGATTTTCCTGCAATGCCAGGAGAGACCGCTCATTTTGACACGGGACTGAGACCTCCTAAAACATGGAATTTGTGGATAAAAACGAATACTTCCTAACTTTTCCTGAGCGAGCTTTTGGTCAGCCTTATGCCTGCAACATTGCAGAGCTGCTGGAGGACCCAGGCGCACAGGTAGTTGTAGCTGCCCCCGAACATGGGAAGCCGGCTGAGAAGGGTGGCCAGGCCCTCGTCTCTCCGACACAGAGTAGGTGTTCAGTAAATGATCATCCATAAAGTGAGTCGGGACTGACATGTATGAGAGCCGTAAGTTGGGGCCACTTTTCATTTAAGGCCTCAGAATTCCTGGAAGAAAGTGTGTGTAGAAGGTAGGCGGGCTGGAGAGGGTCGGGGAGATCTGGAAGATCCCCATATTTTTATACTAAGTGGCTTGTGTGATGTGGGCCATGGCCAGGTCAGTCATTAACTCGTTTGACAAATATTTATGTTAGCACTTGCTGCCTAGCATGTACTGGGGATACCAGGGCAGCCAGCAGGCAGTGCCTCCTCAACTTGTCTGCCCATTGGAATCCCCCGGGAACTCGCTTACAAATTCCCAAGCCCAAGCCATGGCCAAGGCCATCACACTGCGCAGGCATGGGACACAGATCTCCATATTTTGGAAGCTCCTAAGGGTGCTCTGATATCAGAGAAGTTTGCAAGTCACTGCCATCAGGAGCTTATAATATGGTTTTAGATAACACACCTAGGAAAATTCAGTGATGGTACAAAACAGCCATCCAGAAACCTCCTGGACAGGATGAGAGAGTCAGACCCAGGTCTGTGCTGTGAGCACCACTCACTCCCACTCAAGGAGGACGTTCCTGTGGATTAGGGAGTGGGAGCATCTAGCCAAACTGGACCTGGGGCGTGTCAGCTTCGCCAGGTTCAAGAGAAGGAGGAAGGGGCTCACCTTGACCCTGAACTCAGGCAGGTCCAGATATGACCTGGGATGGTAGGTGGAATGGACCAGTATATCAAGAACTCAACTAGTCGTTGCCATTTCAGTGGATGAATGCATTTCTTATAAAAGACAAACGGGCTGGGTGCGGTGGGTCATGCCTGTGCTCCCAGCACTTTGGGAGGCTGAGATGGGCGGACCATGAGGTCAGGAGTTTGAGACCAGCCTGACCAATATGGTGAAACCTTGTCTTTATTAAAAATACAAAAACTAGCCAGGCATGGTGACATGCGCCTGTAATCCCAGCTACTCAGGAGGCTGAGGCAGAAGAATTGCTTGAACCTGGGAGGTGGAGGTTGCAGTGAGCCGAGATTGTGCCATTTCACTCCAGCCTGGGTGACAGAACAAGACCCTGTCTGGCTGCTGGTGTGTTTTCTTGTGCATATGTGGGCTGAGCATGATGCGGTGAAGCAAATACCTCACGATGGACACGCTCAGCATCTTCACTTCGTGATTCTCTTGCTCTAAAATTGCCTTGCCCTCTTAACGGCCACAGTGAACCTCCCTGTGTATGCATGTCAGCACACCAATAGCCAGCTTAGGTGGGCACTTTCATGCCCTGCGTCTTGTGGAGCTGCGCTGAGGATGGGTGCAGGCACCTGACCTCAGCCGTCCTGGCCACTCTGGTGCCTTCAGGCCTCACTGCTCATAAACAACCAGCCAGGCCACGTGGGCCTCATTTGGTATTCTTGGTACTTGCTATTTCTAATCAGTTTTTTAAATTGAGTCTGTTATATGTTATTTCAGAGGGGGGAATGGAATGTGTTAACACTTAGCAAATTCTTTACGAGCTGCAACCAAACTTTTCCTTTCTTTCCCTTTCAAACCCACAGTGTGCCATGCCGAGCTGAACGCCATCATGAACAAAAATTCGACCGATGTGAAAGGCTGTAGCATGTATGTCGCCTTGTTCCCTTGTAATGAATGTGCAAAGCTCATCATCCAGGCAGGTAGGAACGGGGTCTTCTCATTTGTCACATTTGCATTGCTGCCTGCTCGTCAGTAGCTCTTGCTGATGTGTTTGATCTTAAATTGCTATTGTTTAGATCTAAATTAATTGCACTATCAACTTTGCAAGGTATTTCCTGTGTTTTGTTTCTGAATGGTGCCAGGTATTCTAAGACTAATTGCATCCTCTGTGATTCTTAGAGTGTTTTTAATTTAGTTTGCAACTTCTTAAACTGCAAGCTGCCAAAAAACAACACAGGCATTGCATATAATTACTGTCAATTTCCTATTCTCTGACATATTGTGCATAGATTAGAGGGGAGGGAGAGAAATGAACTTCTGTCAGAAACAAGGTCAGCTGGGAGTCTGTATATGAAATTTTAATTTGTATCTAATACATGGTAGATATTTGAGGATCTAAACATATCTTGGCATATAAATGTCATAAGACCCAAATGGTACTCTGCCTTCAGGTTTTCTTATGTTACAGTTACCATAAATCTACATCATTGTATTCTGAATATTTCACCTTTTTCAAACTGTCACATCTAAGATTCAGCTACACTTTGTCTCCATAAAACTCTCGGCTGGAGATTTAAAGACTTATCATGTTTAGCCAGATGTGTGGTTTAAAGGGGCTGTTTGTCACCAGCCCTGTGGATCTCAGAACAGAAGCGGTCTGCTGGTGCTGAGGAGTCGCTCGGGCCCCCTCGCTGTTGCTGTCGCCATTCCTGGGAAGCTCTCCCCTCCGTGCTGGAGGTGTGGAGGCGGTGGCAGGCCTGTAGACTGAGCAGTGTGGGCCCCACATGGCAGCCTCCTCTCCCTTCAGAGGCCGGTGGAGGAGCAGCCTTCAATGCAGGGCCGTTGGGATTCCTGACTCGCGGAGTTAGTGCTGCCTGCTGAGATCAGGACAAGAAAACAGACCTGCGCTCCGTAGAGCTGGTTTGAAGTGGCCTGCAAAGCCATGCTGGGAAGCACACCGCTGAATTTCCCAGCAGTCCCCACTCCTTCCATCGGTCCTCCCATTAGTTAAGAGAAGCTGCCTTGTGAATAAAGATGATTTGATTACCTGTGGTAAGAAAAATTTGTCAGTCAGATCAAGACTTGACTACTTGACATGTTTTCCCTTTGCATTTGTTTTAAAAAAAAATCCATAAAGACTGGAGGGAAGATTAGATATAATCCACCCTCTGCTGTATTAGGAAGTGGCAGATATGTATTTCAGTGACTGGACACAGTCTGCAGGCACACTTGGAAAAGGTCATTAATCATAGACGCTAAAAGCGCTCCAGCTGTCTCTTGCAGCATCTGTGTGTGCATATACTAAGGGGGCTCCTATTGTTACCTTACAGGTATAAAAGAAGTTATTTTCATGTCTGATAAATACCACGATAGTGACGAGGCCACTGCTGCGAGGCTCATGTTCGATATGGCTGGGGTGGCGTTCCGGTAAGCAGGGAGTGCTCGGGGGGAACGGGTGGGGTGAAGGCTGATGAAGAGACGTGTTTGACCTTGTCTCTTCCTTGTGATCCCTGACTTCCACACTTGGAGGTGTCTGGAGAAATGCAAGATTATAAGAATTTAAAGACTGAAATATCATAGGGGTAGATATTTCAGAGCAGTGGCAGGAAAATCTGAAGACAACTTTTTTTTTTTTTTTTTTTTTTTTAAAATAGAGCCTGACTCTCTCCCAGGCTTGAGTGCATTGGTGAGATCTCAGCTCACTGCAACCTCCACCTTGCAGGTTCAAGCAGTTCTGCCTCAGCCTCCTGAGTAGCTGGGACTGTAGGCGCGTGCTACCACACCTTGCTAATTTTTTGTGTTTTTAGTAGAGATGAAGTTTCACCATGTTAGCCAGGGTGATCTTGATTTCCTGACCTTGTGTTCTGCCTGCCTCGGTGTCCCAAAGTGCTGGGATTATAGGCATGAGCCACCGTGCCGGCCTGACAATTTGGTTAATGATTGTACTTTAATTTCAGTAACTTTCCAGGGGTTAGACTAATTATTCAAATAGTGAGAAGTTTAAAAATTCACAAGTTTTATAATAGGAACACCAAACCTTGGTAAATTTTGCAAATGTAACAACTCTGCCCTTGAAAATTTTGGATGAAAGTAGCCTGCCTGGTTGAAACACTGGGGATTCTTTTTTTTTTTTCTTTTTGAAACGGGGCCTTGCAATGTTGCCAGACTGGAGTGCAGTGGTGCAATCCCGGCTCACTGCAACCTCCGCCCCCCAGGTTCAAGCGATTCTCCTGCCTCAGCCTCCTGAGTAGCTGGGACTACAGGTGCACACCACCACGCCCGGCTAATTTTTTGTATTGTTAATAGAGACAGGGTTTCACCATGTTGGCAAGGATGATCTTTATCTCTTGACCTTGTGATTTGCCTGCCTCGGCCTCCCTAAGTGCTGGGATTACAGGTGTGCACCACCTGGGAATTCTTTTTACAGCAACGTTTTGCATTGAGATTTGAAGTCTTACGAATTTTTATTATTATCTTTGGTTATGAGGTATGTTTTACTTGCAAGTAAGTTCAACCACCTTTAGTTCATGGTAGAAAATTCCTTTGGGACTGTAAAGCTTTCCAGCACTTTGTGGTATTGGCGTTCAGCAGCAGTGGGATGGTTGTCGTAGGTGACATGCCTGGCCCCTTGGGCTGGCCATTAGTGGTATGGCTCAGCATATCTCACGAATACAACTGTGGTGGGCCTTCTGAGACTTTAAATTCAAATGATTCATCTACTCTCTTGCTCAGTGATTCTTAAAAGAATACGTTTTGTTCTCAAATATTTTCTTTTTAATAGTTGTAATGAGGAATGAGTGAAAAGTTAATGAGAAAAAAAAAAGTTGGCTTATGTTTGTATTTTTAGAATGTAATTTGAAAAATTACTTCTCACTAAAGGTAGTCATTTTTTGCCATGTATAAACAGCAAAAGAAAATTTGCTATTTTCTGCATTAGAGCAACTCCAAGTTGGCTGCAGAAATTTCCTAGAAAATAAGATGAATCTGATGGGAAAACTAGTAATCGGATATCACGTTGTGCAGCTAACTTCTTAGAAATCCTTTGACTTTCCAGTAATTCATGAACTCAGATAGCTGAAGAATATACAAACCACACCACCCATACATCTTTTTTTGTCTTAGTCTTTTCTGGTCCGTTTTCTCTCGGTATGGTGCACTATAATTGGCTCCTGTAGAGACAAAATACCAAGTGAATCCCAGGACATTTTTTTCTCTGCACAGAAAATATGAGTTAAGCCAAAGTAAACAAACTGCTTTAACTACTCACTAGATAATAACTATATATATATGTATATATATATGTATTTTTTTTTTTTTTTTTTTTTTAGTAAATTCACACCAAAGTGCAGCAAGATTGTCATTGACTTTGATTCAATTAACAGTAGACCGAGTCAAAAGCTTCAGTGAATTACATCTCATTAAATCTCCAGAAGATTAGGATTATCCTCTTCTAAGAAGCTGTTAATGCCTTTCATCTTGAAGTTTCACATAACTGTTTACCAGCCGGTCCAGCAAAAGTAGACATCTACAGAATATAAAGCCTCAAATCTTTCTTACTGTCTCTCCTGTGACATGGCATCTACATCTGTTTGAACTATTGATTTAGGGTTTAAAATAGGGGAGCCTGCGGTGGCCTGGTACACAGGGCTAGAGGGAGGGTGGCTCCCGCTCCCGGATCCTGGCTGGCTGGGATGCTGGTGGCTCTTCAGAGGAGAGTCAGCTGTTTGTCATCTGCTACGATCCGGCAGCCCCTCTTCAGTGCCACATGTGCTGCCTCTGTGCTGGAAGGCCAAATAAATAATTGTGCTCTTATCGGGGACGAGCAGCACACTGATCTGAACATCTGGCCAAGTGAAGCATGGCATATACTACCCTTGGAAAAAAATTAGGCCACAAATGTCAGTAGCATTGACGTATTTGCTGCAGGGTTGAGGGAAACCCCCAGCCACCCACCCTCCCGGAACCCGATTTGGGTGGCACATCTGTCCTGACAGACGAGGAGTGGAACCGAACCAGGAGTAGTTCCGCCGTCCCTGCTCTCGCCGCACACAGGGTGGTGGCACATTATCCCTCTGGGGGCGGGGACCCCTGTTGTTTTGGCTCAGTTTTGGTGTGTTGGTCACATGGAGCTCTTCCATTTCGTTTAGCTGCATAATGAGTTGCTCCTGGAAGAGACAGCCTGGGTCTCCTTGAAGCCCATGCCCTGCCATGGTGGCAGCTGGGGCTGTGGATGGGAGGGGTCCCCAACATGGATGTGTTGCCCCTCCTCCGAATGCCAACATGATTCATTTACAAGGCCCCTCTGCAACTGGAGAGAAAATTAATTCCTATCCCATAAGTGGATTGTGAGAAATTTCACATATGTGGAGATGGTTTCTTACAGCCCCCTTGGTGTTCAGAGCTCATCTGTGCCCTGGCTCCATGCCTTCATCTACACAAACATCACCTTCCTAATCACTGAGGGGCAGGGCAGGGAGCCTGTGGCTCTGCTCCTTCTCTTTAATCTCATTTAATTTTTATTAAACATGCTCAGTACCTTTGTTAAGAAAAGGCTTTCTTTATCCTAAAGATTATTACCTTTTTAAAGTGCTCTTATATTTTCACGATTTTTTATTTTGTCTCTGAGGTTTTGTATTCCACATTCTAGGGTATTCTGTAATTTGGCTCCTTACCAATATTATTAAAATCTTATTAAAATCTACCCTCCAAAGCATGTTTATTTTTATGTTACTATAATTATATGCCTAACTCTCCACTCCTGTCCTTTCTGTATCATCTGTGAAGCACATTACATCTGTTTTAATGCTCAAAGAACAATTTGAGATGTCCAAGCTGTGTGTGTTCTCCAGGGTTGATGGCTGGGGCTTCTTTATGGACCAGATTTATGTAAGATGCGAAGGCAGGCGCTGGTCCTACCCTCTCTTGTGGACCCTGCCTCTGGTCCCAGGTGTGGCCATCTCGTAGGGCCCAGGCCTCCGCCCTCCCAGAAAGCTCAATCCCAAGTTCTGCCCTCTGCTGACCTCTCACCTTATCCTCTTTCTAAGTCTCTCTTCTCTTCTCCAAACCCCTTGCCCTCTGTGTGTCTATATATATAAAGGTGTGTGGAAGAAAGAATCAGTAGACTTAAAGGTAGAAAGTAAGAGATTTCTGTATTGCCCCATGTCACAAGAATTGTAAGTCTTGTTAACATGGGGTGTGTAATTTTCATCACATCACATTGATAAATGTGTCTAGGGGCTAATAAGCCAGTAGTGTATCTAATTTATATATCTTATATTTTGTCTGGTTGTTACATTCAGTTTTTGTAAAAAAAAAAGTTGACTTTTTTCTTTTTATCTCTACGAGGGCAGGTTGACAGGAAGTGTCCTTGCTATGAAAGAGAAGTTCGGATATTGAGGTCGGGCGGTGGGTGTTTATTTAGGGGCAGATGCTGTCGCCCATGAACAGATCCTGGTGACTGGAGTGTAAGTTATTATGTCTTAGTTTCTAGGATCGCTATAAGAATAGTAGAATTGTCCTATCCAGAGAATTCCGCAGATGTTCACGTTCCAGTTAATAGAGGTTTGCTTTGAACTGGTGCCTTCGGGGGAAGCTTTCCAGAAGGAAGGAGTTTTGTGCAGCCTTTTGCCTTGCAGGCATCACTGGATAATTGTGGTGACGGGAGACTGTATCTGAGCAAATGTTGCTGCCTGTCACGGTTAATAAGTGACAATAAGGAAACCATCTTTCACTGAACCGTCGGTAGAAGGACTACATTTAAAAGGCAAAATTTGTGAGTGAAATGATAGGAACTCCATATGCTTTCTTCCCTTTTACTCCTTCAGCAGTCTGTCCTTAAAGACTTCTGAGGCCTAACAAGACCCAGCAGTGAAAGTGATCTAATACATTAGCCATCTTTTCCTAAATTCAAAATGAAGCAAAATAAGAGAACAAGCATAAAAACTGAGCTCATGAATAAAAATGTAGGCTTGCAAGCCCAGTGAGCTCAAGCTCCCGTGGCCCTGCTGTAATTTTTGATCTTCCAATGTCCGTGTCTACCTGAGAATTAAAAACATTTAGCTTGTTGCAAAAGGGCCCAAGGAATGCAGGGAGGGAGTTTCCTCATTGGCGAACCTGATAAGACATTTTAATATTTATAGTTCTCTTTTTTGTTGTTGTTAAATTAAAGCCACTCTAAAACTGGTAGTTTCTACAAATCGTTACCCAGGAGGTCTGTCTAAAGCTCCAGGGAAGGACCAGAACTCAAGGTGGGGGTGGTCTGCAAACTCTTGTCAGGGAACCATGATGGCTGGAGTTATGGATTACCTGCGGCAGAGGTAAAATAACCCTGGGCCCAGGAGTCACATTTAGAGCAGGGGTGCCCCAGAATTCTTCTGGAGATACCCACAGCTAGGTCGACTTTTATTTCAGAACTGTTGGAAGAATCTAAAGCCATTCCATCATGAGGGTGTCTGAATCTCAGTTACTGAGTGCCTACCACGCACTGGGATCTCTGAGGTTCCTAGGGAAGGGTTAGAACAGACTAGATAGCTAGATGTTAGACAGGTTCCTTAAATGAAGCCCAATTTTGCCACCCACATAACCGGAGCCACGCACATAAGCATCACCTGCACTTTATTTTCTCTGTGATTGGGTTGTCTATTTTTTTGTGTCTGCATCCATCGGAGTAAGACAATGGGGAGAGGGCAGGGACCAGACCCGAAGTCTACAGCGGCTGGGTTCTTACTCCGATTCCGAGGCCAAAGACTTAAAAATTCTAAAAGTCCTTCATTAAATTAAAAGTGAGTTCAGTATTTCCCAAGAAAATCAGAAGAGGGGTTCTCTGCTGAAGAAAGGAAAGCATACCATCTGCTCTCTGCTCAGGTATGGAGCCTGAGGGTCTCTGACTTGGAGCCTGAAGACAGGGTTCGCCCTTATTTTTGGTAGCTGACTGCCAGATCTCTTCGCTGGAGCCCCAGTTCGCAACTTCACTTGCCTGCTGCCATTCTTAGACATTTTTAAGGTCAATGGTATTAATTACACATGTGTTGTGCATCCATTCATCCATCCATCTCCAGAGCTGTGCATCTTGCAAAACTGAAACTCCATACCCATTATACACTAACTCTGTCTTCCCCCTCTCCCAGAAGTCGCATCCACCATTCTACTCTCTGTGTGAATTTCACCACTCTCAGTACCTCATATACATGGAATTGAACAGAATTTTCTCTTTTTGCCTGGCTACTTAGTGTCATGTCTTCAAGGTGCATCCAGGTTGTAGCATGTGTCAGGATTTCTTTCCTTCTGAAGGCTGAAGAACAGCCCATCGTGTTCACACACCACCTTTTGTTTAGCCATTCATGCGCCCGTGGACACCTGGGTCACTCCCACCTTCTGCTGTCATTTCCTGAATGTGCAGTGCGCCTCTCTAACCTGGCCCCATCTACCTCAGCCACCCAGCTTCATTTCTGCACCAGTCACCTGCCTTGAAAGTTTTTTCTTTTTCAAAAATCAGCCTTCCCTTCCCTTCCCTCCCCTCCCCTTCCCTCCCCTCCCCTTCTTTTCCCCTCCCCTTCCCTCTTCTTCTCCTCCTCCCTCCTTCCTCCCTCCCCCTCCCCTCCCCTTCCCTTCTCCCCTCCCCTCCCCT